>NC_141367.1:21255185-21858185 GCF_963921425.1 Dryas octopetala | reverse complement strand
GTTTATGTTTAATTTTATTTAGATGTTATAAGATTACTGTGAAATTAATATGTTATATTTGCTTTTCTAGGTACCAAAACCACAAGGGGGATAAGTAGAGGGTTGAAGGCGTCGCGAATCACTCGCACGACGAACGAGAGGATTCGAATCGTTATTGAGCAAGGTCACCTACGACCGAGCAAGGAGGTCCATAGTACTTTCGCTTCCTTTGTCGGATCGATTGTCCGTGGTGAATGCCCCATGCTTTTCCCCAGTTGGGAAAAGGTTGATGACGCCATCAAGAGAAGCATTATGGGCTCCATTTCTGTGAGTATATTTCGATTAATATAAAATGATTAATTTGATCATTCCTAACAATTTGATAATTGCATTTTTTTCAGGTAAACTATGACATTCGGATGGAGGATCCGGATGTAGCTAGGTATATGGAGAAGTTATTGAGAAAAGTGTACGCACAATGGAAGCACGAGCTGCACAAAGAATATAACATGTTTGGATCGGCAGATGAGGCATTGGCCAGCCCTCCTCCGGAGATGGCAGCTCGGCTTGATCAGTGGCAGTGGTTGTGCACTCATTTTCAGAGTCCGGAATTTTTGGTATGTTATATCATTTTAGGACTTCAAAATTATTTTTTCTTATGTTATTCCTTTATTGTGTATACACTAATATGTGCATTTCCAATTTGCTTCATATTTAACAGAGGAAGTCGAATGCCAATCTTCAGAACCGGAAAGCGCCCGCAAGGATTGATCATCATGGTGGTTCCATGCCCTTCTCATATCGGGTGGAGTCATATCGTCAGGTGCGCATATATTTAATTTAATATATATATATATTCCTTAGTATTGTTTGAGTTTTTGTCAACATTACATTCTTTTTCAGGCTGGTTCGCAATTTCCGGAGGTCGACAACTACGGGGATGTTTATGCCCGACCCGGCAACGATAAGGGCAAGGCGAAGCACGTTAGTTTTTTATATTTTAGTTTTATTTCACAAATTTAAATTTTTGTATTTGATTTCTTAATTCCTAACTTCTGTATAATATTTTGAAGGCTGAGATGCTCGCCAAGAAGGCGAGTTATTTGGAGGAGGTGGCCAGCCAGTACCCTCCGGACACTCCGTTGGAGACGATCTCAGTCCCCGATCCCGATGCCGGTCTTCGTATTATGACGGAGACACTGGGTGTTAGGCGTGGTAGGGAGATACGCGGAATGGGAGCGGGTCGGGTTCGTGATCTCAGCGCCGGGTCTTCATCTCAGCCATCTGCAGATATAGTCAACCTGACCACTGAAGTGCAGTTGTTGAAGGGTCAGCTAGAAGAATCGAGAGCGGCATATGCGGAGCAGACGAGTAAGGTGCAGCAGATGCAGCAGATGTTTGGCCAGTTGGCCAGGATTGTACCTGGGTTTGTGCTGCCGCCCAACATTGACCAGTGCATGCCAGACTCCTCCACCGGTGTCGATGATGCTACTGACCTAGGGGGCCATTAGTTATTTGTATGTATGTATTAATTAAATTGTTTCTACTTTGTATGGATATTTTGGATATATAAATTTATTAATTTTGTTTTATATAATTTTTGAATATTAAATTCATATATATAATTTAAATAAAAAATTTTTTTTTAAATAAAATACGTTTGGGCGACGAACACCCTTATTCGTCGCCCAAAGCATGTTTAGGCGACGAACAAATTTCGTCGCCCAAACCCTCTTTGGGCGACGAATAAGGGTGTTCGTCGCCCAAACCCTCTTTGGGCGACGGACAAATGTCGTCACCCAAATCCTCTTTGGGCGACGAATAAGGGTGTTCGTCGCCCAAACCCTCTTTGGGCGACGAAATTTGTTCGTCGCCCAAAGTACGTTCCAGCGAGGAAATTAGCTATTCCTCTCCCAAATCTTGTTTAGGCGACGGATAATTTCGTCGCCCAAACATGCTTTGGGCGACGAATAAGTCTGTTCGTCGCCCAAACCCTCTTTGGGCGACGAAATTTATTCGTCGCCTAAACATGCTTTGGGCGACGAATTTTATGTTTTGGGAGACAAAAAAATTTCGTCACCCCAGGTGTCTTTGGGCGACGAAATTTATGGGTTCGTCGCCCAAACTCTTGGGCGACGAACTTTGGGCGAATAATTGCTCGACGAACCAATTTCGTCGCCCAAACGTTTGGGCGACGAAACGCTACTTTGGGCGACGAATTCCGTTCCTCTCCCAAACCCTTTTTTCTTGTAGTGAATGAAAGTGAGAATGCTATACTTGTATACAGATGCAAATCATCTGCTTGGTTATAATTGTTTTTTTTTTTTAAGAATAAAGCATATCATTGCATTAAAACAATAAAAAAGGCAGAGATAATACAAAATATGAGCCCAAAGGTTTAGAAGAAAACAAAAACCAACAAAAGTGAAGCAGAAAAGCGTAAAGAAATTTCAAGATCTCATAACATGAGCATCGAGCAGATACTATAGCCACCAAACGAAGGCAGAGAGGTACCGTAGGAATTAGCAAACTAGTCGCGTTTAGGTTCACGATCCTACGAACATCTCTAAGTCGAGGCTAAAAATAGCGCAAAGTGGCAGATTGGGCAATAGTAACCGGTGGAAACATGACCGGTATCGGGGGAAATAGTGACTCCCTAACACTTTGTGATGAGTGCTAGAAAAAACCTGAAAGCAACAAAATACAAAACAAACCAAATTGGAAAAACTCTCACGATGAGAGGTGGAGAAATTCTAGCAAGGAGAGATGGAAACACTCTCACTTATTGGGAGGAGAGTATCCTAAAGGACAAAAATAAAAACACACAAAAAGAAAAAGAAAAAAAAGGAGAGAGGGGCGAGGGGCGAGGGACGAGGGGAGGAGAAGGCTGTGAGAACACAAGGACCGCCCCTCCCCCATTGGAGAGGTTGAGGATCGAAGAGAGTTTTTTCTTTTGGGGTTGTGGCTAGGGTTTTTCTAATTGATGAGGAGCTTGGTTATAATTGTTTGTTTGTATATATATATATATAAGAATGCTTTAAAACTAATCGGTTAGCAAGATAATATAAAGCTAACTACCATGTTGAGCCCACTGCACAATGTAATATCAAAATCTGAACCACCTATTTTTTAGGCCTTACTTCAAAGAACATTTCTATAAAAAATCTCTAAAATTGGAAGTCATTTAGCCATTTGATTATGATAACAATTATTTATATGCTTTTATCAGAAACAGTGACCGTCTATTTATTTGATCATAATTAGATGACTAAATGATTTCTAATGTAGTTGATTTTTTACAATGATGATCTTTGAAGTATGACCTAAAAAATGGCTGGTTCAGATTATGACATTAGTTATGTAATTTCGTATTAACTTAGTAACTAGTTAGCTTTATAGCACAATATATATATATACAAGCTCTTTTTATTGAGGTATATCTCAACTTATTTATGTTGAGGTATGATCTTGTTGGGGCTCACACGAGTAGTTTTGTGTCAATACGAACCGTTCATTTTTTACATCCCCATTGATAGATCATCCCTGTAAAAAATTAGTCAAATCGGAAATCATTTGTCTATCTAACTTTGATAAAACAAATGGATGGTTTCATTGAAAATTTTTTGTTCGTTCATTTATTTGATCAAAATTAAATAGTCAAATAATTTCCGATTTGGCTAAATTTTTGCAGGGATGATCTATCAATAGAGATGTAAAAAATGAACGGTTCAAATTAATACAAAACAACTCGTGTGGGCCCCAATAGGGTATACCTCAACAGAAATAAGTTGAGGTATACCTCAATAGAAGGAGCATGTATGTATATATATATATATATATATGTTTGCCTTTTAATTAGAGCATATCACATCATTGTTGTATTTTCTTGTTATATAAAAACTTACCTATAGTGTGTCCAACGTCTAATGTTTAAAAAGAATAGTGTTACAATATTTATCATATTTACGGATCAAACACCTATCTGGTAGAAGTTGTACTCATTTGCATAAGTGGATCCCACAAGCATAAACACCACCTTTGACTTTGGTAAGATTTGTCATTAGTAAATGTGGCACAAACAATTATTATTTATAAATGTACGTATCATTGAGCTTAAAGGAATAACAATGGTGGATGGACTACATGCACCTATTGGCCATGTTAACTAATCTAATTATTATGATGTGATTGTTAATGAGTAGTACTCATATTGTTAATTGACAAGTAATTAATTGTCACATAATATGTTTAACTAATTACTGAGGTATGAAAATATGATTCTTTCTAAAATTACTCTAAACGATTCGTTTAACTGTGGTCTAACTAACTTCGAGTATGAATATAATATTGATGGTGTACCATGAAGAAATCTAGCCATCCATTCCAAAATCAATTGGCAATAGGAGGAGTAGCTCAAACCCTTATAAGCCGCTAGCAAGGCCCTCACATATTCAATGTGATATTTCTCTTAACACGCCCCCGCACATGTGGCGTCATTTAAGCCTAACACGTGGACAATTTATACTGGGTGACGTGGGAGAACATGTGGCCGTTAGGCGCATCACGTGGATAACCTGACTCTGATACCATAAAAAAATCTAGGTATCTATCCCAAAACCAATTGGCAATGGGAGTAACCCAAACCCTTATAAGCCACTAGTAAGGCCTCACATCTTCAATATGAGATTTCTCTCAACATATCATGCCATCGGAAATATTCGTGACCATGGGGCTGACTCGACCCATTTTCGACGAGGTTCATTGTCTGTTCCTTTGAAGTCGCAGTAACTTAACCTCGTTTGGAAGGCTAGACGGGACGGGACTGGTTTAATAATCTTGGACTTCACTGGACTTCAATGCATTGTCTTGTCAAAGTCCTAACCCGTGTTTGATAGAGGTTTACTGCGATATGGGACTTCATTAATTGGACTGAGTTGTTAAAGTCCATTAATCATATATAGCTTAATTGCTTTCTCCTATATTTCCATGCCTGCTTCGATCCCTGGGGTTTTAGAACTCGTTGGATGCATATATTATCTGAATTTTCTTAGCAGATTTAAGTTAATAGTTAATATGCAAGTCTTCAAGTTAAGTCTTTAACTTAGCCCGCATCCAATTTTCGTGAACTACCATATTTGCCCTCTTAATCACTTTGAATTACCATACTTAAGAAAAGATTTGTTGTTCAATAACTAGCACATGTGTGATTCGAGAATGATCGATAATTAGGAATTTAACAAGTTATAAGTTATAACGTAAACATTACATTGTTTCAAAGTAAATTACTATAGCCATTGGCACGAAGAAAGCGTACGATTTTAGGCTACTAGAAGTAAACTCGATCGGAAACTTGTAAGAGTTATAAGTTATAACCACCACGCAAGCAGATTGAGATAATATACTTCAGGCATGGCCCTTGCCCTTGGGTCCATCTTCGGAGTGATCCTCAAATCTCTTCCAAAACCAGTGTTGCTTCCATACTCTGTCTGACATCTCTTCAATTGGGACACCCTTGGTCTCCGGAATTAAGAAAACCACAAACACTGTCATGACAAACACCCAGGCTGTGAAGAACAAGAATATGCCAAACTTCATGTGGCAAAGCATTGAGAGGAAGGCTTGCGCTATGATGAATGTGAAGAGCATGTTGACACACACTGTCACACTCTGCCCGGCTGAGCGAGCCTCTATTGGGAATGTCTCACTAGGAATCAACCACCCAAGAGGCCCCCAAGACCATGCAAAGGATGCCACAAAACTGCAAACCATAACCACCACAAGAACTGCCAAGCCCTGGTTGAGGTTGCTTGAGTAATCCTTAACCTTTATTCCCATCACTATTGCCACCACCAATTGAGAAAGGAACATTTGAACACCAGCTTCTAGTAACAGCACGCGGCGACCAGCTCTGTCCACAAAGTAGATTGATACAATAGTTGACAGCACATTGATAGCTCCTGTAATAACAGCTGAGTAAAGAGAAGCCTCACTCTTGAATCCCAAGGTTTGGAACAAAACTGGAGCATAGAACATGATGGCGTTAATGCCAGTGAACTGCTGGAAGATCTGCATACAAACTGCAATGACAAGTTGAGGCCTGTTCCTACGCTTAAGGAGATTTCGGAAGGGATGCTGGATTTCTTCAGCGGCACGACTTGCCTCAACAATTTCCAAGTATTCTGGATCGACATTGTCAACACCTCGAATCCTTTTAAGAACTGCTTTTCCTTCCTCCAACTTACCACGTGCGATCAAACTGTTAGGAGTGTCTGTGACAATGAGAGACCCCACGGTTAGCAAAACTGCAGGAACGCCAGCCAAACCCAACGATAGCCTCCATCCTCCTGTAATTCTGTGCATGGTGTGGCACAAATTAATTACTACTTATTGATTACTCTTAATTTGTCAATTAATTAGCTAGGAGACCAATTGGGCTTACTTGGCACTTCCATAATTGATAAGGTTTGCACAAAGAATGCCAATGGTGATATTCAGCTGGAAGAGTATGTTGAGTGCCCCACGAATTCTTGTGGGTGCGATCTCAGAAAGGAAAAGTGGGACCGCCTGTACATACAAGATCAATTAATTATGCATATAGAAATTATAAAATAATAACACATAAGATCATAATTAAGATTAAGAAAATTAATAAATGAATTACTTGGTTAGCAAAACCGACTCCACAACCAAGCAAAATCCTCCCAATAATAAGCATGACAAGGTTTTGAGCTGCAGCATTAAAAACTGTTCCGACAGAAAAGAAAATTCCAGCAATGAACATGGTTATCTTTCGGCCCAACGTTTTTGTTGTCCAGGAGGCAAAGAAGGTTGATATCAAAGCAGCCAGGTACAATGAAGATGTGAACAATTGGAGGCCTTGGTTATCGTATTTGCAGTAATTGCTGTCGAGTCCAGGATGTTGACTCTTTTCATACACGACAGGGAAGAATTCCTTGAGGAACTCGGGCATCGATGTAACACCCCCTACATCCATCCATCATTAAGTGTTTATAATGTCTATATGTTGCTTATATCACACACGAAAATATTATAAATTCATAGTCAATTTTACGCCCGAATGAGATAGAGATCGATAGAGTTATGTATGTACCTGAAATACCAATATCATAACCGAACATGAGGCCTCCACTAGCGGCCAATATGCAAGAAATGATCACAAGAGGCGTGATCTTTGCTTCAAAGTCTCCGCCTTCAGATGGCCCGGCAAATCCCCCAGCCATGATTTCTTACTTCTTACTCAATTAAACTTGTTAGCTACACCCTAATTAATTTTGTAGACGAATGGAAAGAATAAAAATATATGTGTATGTCACTGAAGAAGATGGAGAAGAAGAGACTAGCTCGGTGAAATGAGGTGTGTGCTTGATGCGTAGGTTTATATAGTTGTATACAACCTCAAAACAACAAACTGGATGACGTAGAAAGTGGATGATGATTTGGTCAGTTAATTTTTATGGCCAGTCGTTTCTTTCAACATGCATAGCTGGCATCATACCCACTTACTGTTGGTGTTCATTCTCTAGATGCATGCTTGCTTACTCATCATCAAGACATATTTAGACAACCCAACATTAGATCGGTCATCATCTATACTAATATTTTCAGAATTAATTAATGAGATCAATTTTCTAAATTTAGTACCTATTTATATGCTTAATTTGTTATATTAGTTTCTGATTTGTCTGAAACAGATAGTGTTTTTGTTAGAACAATGAGAAGTGTAGACAGCACAGATGGTTGATAAATCATGTTTCCATACCAACTAGCTGTTAGTTTGGTTGTATTTCTCTACTCAATGTTGGGACAAGTTTCAAGTTTCCTCTTCTTTTACTCTTATTTTCTCAAATTGTCAAATATCATTCAAGCTCCTTCAAAAACATAATTCAAATGAATATGGAAAAAAAACAAACAGCTTCTTCAAGTCAACATTAATGTGATTTAGACTAGGCTTTAATCAAAGGGCTGTGCTAAGGTGCCCTAATCATGTCCTAATGACATGAAATTTTCATATCAATTAGAATATTTAATATAGGTAAATACATCTCATAATTCATTTGACACATAAGCTTTTAAAAAAACTTATTTAACCTTTTTTAATTAAACTCTTACAAAACTAAGTGTTAAAAAAATTAATTAAATTGTATATATATACTAAACGGTGAGAAGAGGTCTACTGTTCATAGACTGTTCACTGAAAATTCCATTTTGCCCCTCTATTTTTTTATTTCAGTTGTTTTCCATTGTAATTTGTGGAATAATGGCCCTGTTTTAGTCATTTCGCTCTCTCTTTCATTTTTACCCCTGCCCTTTTGATTTTTTTACGCCCCTTGCCATCGTCGTGCTCCTCTTCTGTTTCCCCTCACATCTATTTTATTTTTTGGGTAAATTATAATTTAATACTTTAACTTTACTTCAGATTTCAAGTTAATTCCTCAAGTTCAAAAAGTTGCAATTTCATACCTCAACTTTCATTTTGTTTCAAGTTAATACCTCCGTTAGTCTTGCCGTCAAAAATGTCGTTATCTGATGACGTGGCATACCGCTAAAGGCTTCATTTCAATTTAGTACCTCAACTTTACCATGTTTTTCAAGTTCATACTTCAAGTTAAAAAACTTGCAAATAAATAAATGTTTTCCAGTTTTTATCTCAACTTCACCCCAACTTTTGACCCATCAAATCTTCACCAAAATCAACAATTTTATACTCATTTTGAAGCTATGAATCTTCTCTTTATAACCATATAGAAATAATTCAAAAAGGAACTATGAAACGCAAAAGAAGTAGTCACAAATTAGGCTACCCGAAATTGTCAATTTGTTTGGAAATTTTGGCACTTTCGGATAGCCTACTTTGTGATCAATTATCTTGGGTTTCATAACTTTTTTTTGCATGATTTTTATATGGTTGTAAAGAGGAGATTCATAGCTTCAAAATAAGTATAAGATTGATAATTTTGATTGAGATCGATTTGATGGGTAAAAAACTGGGGTGATGTTGAGATAAAAACTGGAAAACATTTATTTATTTGCAAGTTTTTAAACTTGAGGTATGAATTTGAAAAATATGAAAAGTTGAGGTATTAAATTGAAATAAAGCCTTTTAGTGATGTGAAAATTTGCAGTCTTCTAACAACTTTGTAAATTACAAAAAAATAATTTACAAAACACATACGACATGAGAGAAGTAAACACATAAAACACATACGACAGTCTCATGAAAGTCCCACTAGCATCATAGAACTTTCCATGATAGGGTCCCATGAAGTTTCTCTCTTGTCAAAACATGGAACTCTTAAGTAATCAATTTAAAGATAAATGCAGGGGGTGTTACATCAATGCCCAACTTCCTGAAGAAATTCTTCCCTGCTGTGTATATGAAGACTCAACATCCTGGACTTAAGAGCAATTACTGTAAATACGATAATCAAGGCCTGCAATTGTTCACATCTTCATTGTACCTGGCTGCTTTGATATCAACCTTATTTGCCTCGTGGATTACAAACATGCTAGGCCGAAAGCTAACCATGTTCATTGCTGGCATTTTCTTTATAGTGGGAACAGTTTTTAACGCTGCAGCTCTTAACCTTCCCATGCTTATTATTGGGAGGATCTTACTTGGTTGTGGAGTTGGTTTTGCTAACCAGGTAATATTTTCATAATCTTATGGTCGTATATTTTCTATTTTTCTTTCTATAATTATATTTGGTCATGTTTTTTTTTAATTAGTTTTAATTTGGTATGTATAATATGTTGACTATACAGCTGTTAGCATATTAGTGGTCTGATGTTAAATGAATTAGTTTGCTGTTAACTAATAAAATGTTGACACATGGATATCTTGTTAGTAGGAGTTAGTTTGTTCTAGATCAGTTAGTTTGTTTCTAATCAATGCTTGTGTATAAAGCAGTGAACAAAGTCCATTCCCTGTAATCTCTTTTATCTTTTCTTAATGAAAAAAAACTCAGAGCTTCATCTTCTTCATTTTCCTTGGTTCTTATTCTTCATTTCTTTTTCACCTCTTCCATTACGTGATCATGGTATCAGTGCCAGTCATATCCTGACTCTTACTTCAGCACAGTGTTGGTGTCTTCCTACTTTCGATAGTTGTGTTCGCATTTCTTTGTTTGCTTAGTTTTTCTTCTTCGCGATGACGATTAAAATTTGGGATTAAAATCGAAGTTGCAAGCTCCATCGTCTGCATGGTTAATTGTGATTGGGTATTGTATTTTGTTTCTTCGCTTGGCTGGTTTATTCTTGATTAGTGGTTTTGATGGTGATGATATGGGTCTGTCTGTTTTCTTGATGATTTCTTTGAAGTATTAAGATTGTGAAGTAGTGTGTATTAGAAGGTTCTTGAAGTTTGTCTGGGATTTCTTGGAAAGTATTGTTGAAGTTTCTTGAAGTGGTGTGTTCTTTGTGATATTGTTAAAGAAAATCTTGTAGCTATGTCGATTGCAAGTAGAATTCATGGTCTGTTTCCATTTTTGACTTTGAAGTTGAATGATTCTAATTACCTTAAGTGGAGTTTTCAAGTAAGAACAGTACTAGGTGGTCATGGTCTATTTGGGTATTTGGATGGATCAATTGTGTGTCCACCACAATTCGTACTTAATGAAGATGGTATAAATACACTCGAGGTTAACAGGGCATTTACTGAATGGGATCAGACTGATAAGGCTTTGACTACTTTGTTGATGGCGTCTGTCACTGAGGAGTCTATGGAGTATATTCTTGATTGCTCTTATGTTCATGAAGCTTGGATGAATATTAGGGAGAGATATAATACTGATTCTCGAGCAACTATTATGCAGCTTAAAACTGATTTCCAAACCTTGCAGAAAGGTGCTGATAATGTTGAAAAATTCTTAATGAAAATCAAACATGCTAGGACTCAATTAGCTGCTGTAGGGGTTCAGGTTACAGATGATGATGTCTATGTAGTTACTCTCAATGGTTTGCCTGATGAATTTGATCCTGTGAAAGCTGTACTTCGTGGTCATCAGGGACCTATGTCTATGATGGAGTTTCGATCTCAGCTTCTTGCTGCTGAACAGGACATTAATAAAAAGCTGATTCTTGCTTTGGTTTCTCATCACACGATGTCTGCTATGGTGGCTAAATTGCCTGTACCTAAGTCAGGGTATTCAGACAATACTAGAAATACTGATTTTAATGGCAATGCTGGTTTTGGTTCTAATACTGGAAAGTCCTCTTCTAGTGCTTCTGATGGTAATAGTGGTTCTGGGAATACTATAACTGGTGGCTTTAATGGAAATGGAGGTTATAACACCCATGTGAGTGGTGGCTATTCTGGAGGTGGTTATAATGGTGGAGGAAGCTATACTAATGGTGGTGGAAGTTATACTAATGGTGGCAGGGGAAATAACAACTATGGTGGTGGTTACTGGAATCATAATGGAGGAAGAAATGGCAATTTTGGGAGAAGTCGGGGTAACAATGGAGGCAGGTTCAATAATGGTGGTGGTAGAGGCTGGAGTCATGGTGGCAATGGTAGTAAATATAATCATGGTAGCAGTAGCTGGAATAATGGTGGAAATAGACAAGTGCCTGAATGTCAGATTTGCTCTAGAAGAGGGCATACTGCTGTGAATTGTTTTGATCGAGATAGGACATCTCAGAATAATAATGTGCCTTCTGTGGTGGAGTGTCAAATTTGTGGTAAGAGAGGTCATGTAGCTTTGGACTGCTTCGATCGATCTAACTATGCATATCAAGGCTCAGCACCACCTCAGACCTTAAATGCTCTTACTGCCCAAGCTAATGTTGGATTTGCATTTGAAGATGTCTGGATTGCAGATACAGGTGCTACACACCATATGACTACTGACTTGAGTAATTTGACTGTTGTAGAACCTTTTGAATCTGGTGAGAAGATCACTGTTGGAAATGGTGAAGGATTAAGAGTCAAGCATATTGGTTCTGCTTCTTTATCTTCTGATCTTACACTTAATAATATCTTGCATGTTCCTAGATTAGCTGCTAATCTCTTGTCAGTACATAAGTTGTGTAGAGATAATAATTGTACTGTGTCATTTGATGAGAATGAAATTTGGTTGCAGGACAAGGTAACACTTCAGGAGCTGTTCAGAGGAAGGAGTAGCAAAGGCCTTTATCCCATTCCAAAAAAGATTCAGAGTTTTTCAGTCCCCTCTTCTATAGCTTTTCTTGGTCAGCTTGTAAAGTCTTCTGTTTGGCATCATAGGTTAGGTCATGCCACAAATGAGGTAGTTAATAAGATGTTGTCTGATGCTCACATATCTGTTCTTCCAGACAGTCAACCTCACTTGTGCAAGTCTTGTCTAGGTGGAAAAATGTCTAGAATGTCTTTTCCTTCCCATGTCAGTCAATTTGTTCTTCCTTTTCAGAAAATACATAGTGATGTATGAGGTCCTTCTTCTACTATTTCTTTGGAAGGATATCGATACTATGTCTTGTTTGTTGATGAATGTACTTGATTTGTATGGATATATCCTTTGATCAATAAATCTGACGTTTTCTTTATTTTTTTTAAGTTTACTACTTTTGTTACAAATCAGTTTAATGCAAATATTAAAATCTTTCAATCTGATGGTGGAGGAGAATTTACTAGTAAGGTTTTTTCTTCATTTTTAGCTTCAAAAGGTATTCTCCATTATCTTTCTTGTCCATACACACCCCAACAGAATGGGATTGCTGAGAGAAAGAATAGACATCTTGTTGAAACAGCCATTACCCTTTTACATGCTGCTAAGCTTCCACATCGATTTTGGTATCATGCTTGTGCTCATGCTGCTCTTCTTATTAATAGAATGTCTTGTCAACCTTTACACATGATTTCTCCTTATGAAAAACTATTTCATCATTTACCAGATATTCAACATTTTAAAATCTTTGGCTCAGCTTGTTATCCTTTTCTTAAACCCTACAATGTTAATAAGTTGCAACCTAAAAGTGATGAGTGTGTCTTTTTGGGATATGCCTTAGGTTATAAAGGAGTTGTGTGCGTTAATATTTCAGGTGATCAATTGTTTCTTTCTAGACATGTCATTCATAATGAGTCTATTTTTCCTTTTTCTTCACAGTTATCACAGCATGTGTCTTCTTCTCCTCTTCCTTCGTCTACTCTTACTCATTCTAGTCCAATTATTATTCCAATTTCTCTTCCTCATTCTTCTGTGTCACCTGCTTCTTGTGTGCCTTCTGCACAAGTCTCCACTGTTCCTGTAGTACCTTCTATATCTATTGTGCATCCCGAGATTGCTGAATCTTCCAATGGGTCTAGTCCCTTAGCTACTTCTCCAACGACAGAGCCAGCAGTGTTACCTGTCCATGATAGCTTTCCTGCAGTTACTGCAGAAGCACCTTTGTCCATCACTGCTCAGTTAAATGCTAGTAATGAACATGGTATGATCACTCACTCTAAGGCAGGCATTGTTCAGAAGAAAGCCTTCAATGAATTTAAGTGTTTCATTGCCATTATGGAAAATCAAGATTTTGAGGAATTTGCTTTCTTTTCTGGCTTAACCTGTGTGACTGATCTTCCTCAGTTGACTGAACCAACCAGTTTTAGGACTGTTATACTTCAAGAAGAATGGAGAAAGGCTATGCAAGAGGAAATTGATGCCTTACATGCTTAAGGAACATGGACCCTTGTTCCTCGACCACTGGATAAGAATATTGTTGGCTGCAAGTGGGTTTATAAATTGAAAAAGAATCCAGATGGTACATTGTCTAGGAATAAGGCCAGGCTGGTTGCTCAAGGCTTCAGTCAGAAACTAGGATTGGATTATGCTGAAACCTTTAGTCCAGTGGTACGACATTCAACAGTAAGATTGATCCTTGCTCTTGCAGCTCAGTTTAAATGGGAATTGAAACAGCTTGATGTAAAGAATGCTTTTCTGCATGGAGAATTGAAAGAAGAGGTATACATGAGACAACCTCAGGGTTTTGAGGATTCAGATCATTCAGACTATGTTTGCTTGCTTCAAAAGTCTCTTTATGGTTTAAAGCAAGCTCTCAGGGCTTGGAATGAAAAATTTACAAGTTTTCTTCCCTCTCTTGGTTTTAAATCATCTCATTCATATCCCAGTTTGTTTGTCAGGACTTCTACTGAAGGAGTGGTCTTGCTATTACTTTATGTTGATGACATTATCATCACTGGTTCCAACTCTATAGAGGTTCAGCATGTGATTGATGAGTTAAGTTTAGCTTTTGATATGAAGGATCTTGGAAGGTTGACATATTTTCTTAGATTACAGATCAGCTATGAAGCTAATGGTGCTATCTTTGTTTGTCAAGAAAAGTATGCTCGCGATTTGCTTGTTAAAGCTGGTTTGGAAAATTGTAAGCCATGTAACTCTCCATGTAAACCTCATCTTCAGCTAGTCAAAGATGAAGGAGATCCTCTTTTTGATCCTACCTTATACAGGAGTTTGGTGGGTGCATTGCAATACCTCACATTCACTCGACCTGACATTGCATATGCTACCAATACGGTTTGTCAATTTTTGGCCATACCTACTGAGATACATTATGATGCAGTGAAAAAGATTCTCAGGTATGTCCAAGGAACTCTGACACATGGTCTGCACTATCACACTAGTCATATGGCTTTAACAGCTTATAGTGACTCTGATTGGGGGGGTGACATTAATAATCGAAGGTCTACTACTGGGTATATAGTGTATCTGGCTAGTAATCTTTTTCCTGGCAGTCTAAGAAACAAGGTAGTGTGGCTAGAAGTTCAACAGAAGCTGAGTATAGGGCTTTAGCCAACACTGTATCTGATTTGTCTTGGCTTCGAAATGTTCTTAAGGATCTGCACATTGTTCTTCCTTATCCTCCTCTCATTAGATGTGAACTATTGCCTTAGGTTCCAATCATGTGTTTCATTCTCGAATTAACCATCTTGATACAGATTTTCACTATGTTAGAGAAAGGGTTCAGTGCAGAGATTTGGATTTGGAATATGTTTCTACTTCAGAAAATACTGCTGACATTTTGACCAAGGGTCTTCATAGTCCTCTACATCATCAACATTGCTGCAATCTAAGACTTGGTCCCTCTCGCTCAAACTGATATGCAATTCTTTCTACTGCAATCTCAGTCTTGGTTCCCCTGGTGAGATTGAGGGGGCATGTTGACTATACAGCTGTTAGCATATTAGTGGTCTGATGTTAAATGAATTAGTTTGCTGTTAACAAATAAAATGTTGACACGTGGATATCTTGTTAGTAGGAGTTAAATTCTTCTAGATCAGTTAGTTTGTTTCTAATCAATGCTTGTGTATAAAGCAATGAACAAAGTCCATTCCCTGTAATCTCTTTTATCTTTTCTTAATGAAAAAAAACTCAGAGCTTCGTCTTCTTCATTTTCCTTGGTTCTTATTCTTCATTTCTTTTTCACCTCTTCCATTACGTGATAATAATAAGCAGTCCCAGTTTTCCTTTCGGAGATCGCACCCACCAGAATTCGTGGAGCACTGAACATACTCTTCAGCCTGAATATCACCGCTGGCATTCTTTTTGCAAACCTTATCAATTATGGAACTTCCAAGTAATCCCATTTCTTACTAATTGACAAATTAAGAGCTTATATATAGTTGTTGTCTTGTTGATTCGTAATTAATTGTAATGGTTGATTAATTTGTACCACACTAATACACTATGCATGCACATAATTACACAAGGATGGGGATGGAGGCTGTCATTGGGTTTAGCAGGCATTCCAACAGTAATGCTAACCGTGGGGTCTATCATTGTCACAGACACTCCTAATAGTTTGATTCAAAGAGGAAAGTTGAAGGAAGGAAAAGCAGTTCTTAAAAGAATTCGGGGTGTTGAAAATGTTGACCCAGAATACTTGGAGATTCTTGAGGCAAGCCGTGCGGCTAAAGAAGTCAAGCATCCCTTCAGAAATCTCCTTAAGCGTAACAACAGGCCTCAACTTGTCATCGCAGTTTGGATGCAGGTCGATGCATCCTCTTATTAGGCACAATTTTGTTTAATCCCAAAAATTCTAAATGATTGTGGTTCAATGCAATTTGTTGGTTAATTATTTAATGTTGTGATGATCGATCATATATGTCTCTAAAGTGATGTATGGGTTAATGTCTAGTACAGATCTTCCAGCAGTGCACTGGCATTAACGCAGTGATGTTCTATGCTCCAGTTTTGTTCCAAACCTTGGGATTCAAGAGTGATGCTTCTCTTTACTCAGTTGTTATAACAGGAGCCATCAATGTCCTCTCAACCGCTGTATCACTCTACCTTGTGGACAGAGCTGGTCGTCGCGTGCTGTTAATAGAAGGCTGCATACAAATGCTCATTTCTCAATTGGTGGTGGCAATAGTGCTGGGGGTCAAAGTGAAGGATTACTCAAACAACATCGACCATGGCATTGGAATTCTTGTGGTGGTTATGATTTGCAGTTTTGTGGGATCATTTGCGTGGTCTTGGGGGGCTCTGGGGTGGTTGATTCCTAGTGAGGTATTCCCACTTGAGGTCCGGTTGGCTGGGCAGAGTGTGGCAGTGTGTGTCAACATGCTCTTCACATTTCTTATAGCCCAGGCCTTCCTCTCAATGCCTTGCCATATGAAGTTTGGCATTTTCTTCTTCTTCTCAGCTTGGGTGTGTGTCATGATAGTGTTTGCGGTTTTCTTAATTCCGAAAACCAAAGGTGTCCCAATTGAAGAGATGACAGACAGAGTGTGGAAGCAACACAGGTTTTGGAAGAGATATATGGATGACTGCGAAGATGAACCCAACGGCAAGGGGTACGTTTGAAGCATCGATCTTACCTCTTTGTGGTGCTTATAAATCTTACAAGTTTCCTCGATCTATTTAAGTCTTGGGAATTCTTCTTTTATTTCTTTACCAATTTTTGTACGTGAGACACCTTCAACTCCATATAATGAAAATCCAAAGCTTAGTATTCAAATATATAAAGGAAATGGAAGACCTTTTTCATTAAATTTTATCCCCTATTTATGACATAACCTTCCAACTCAAACACTGTTTGTGGAAAATAAGATTTCTCTCTTCAGAAAATTTCGGATCGGAATTTACAGAAACATTCTAATTTTAATCCAATTTTTATCGGAATTTTTGGACCGGCATTTTCGAATTTCGAATTTGATTCGGACATTCCAAAATTGAAAATTTTCAAATCGAAATCTGTCCAATTCGGATTTTCCAATCCAAATCACACCTCTTATTCCTCCACATGCTCATTATGTGATCACACCCCTTATTCCTCCACATGCTCATTATGTGATCAATAAGTGTTAGAAGGCTATTGTATACGGATAATTGTCTATTTGTATATATACCCAGTAGTAGAAAGGTCAACTTTTGAACTTCCTCCATCACAGTTATTCCATCACATACTAATTATGTGACCAATGAATGTGAGAATGCTATAATTGTATACAGATGCAAATCATCTGCTTGGTTATAATTGTTTTTTTTATAAAAAAATAAAGCATAACATTGCATTAAAACCGTCAAAAAGGCAGAGAGAATACAAAATATAAGCCCAAAGGTTTAGAAGAAAACAAAAACCAAAGGTTTAGAAGAAAACAAAAACCAACGAAAGTGAAGCAGAAAAGCGTATAGAAATTTCAAGATCTCATAACATGAGCATCGAGCAGATACTATAGCCACCAAACGGAGGTAGAGAGGTACCGTAGGAATTAGCGAACTAGTCGCGTTTAGGTTCACGATCCTACTAACATCTCTAAGTCGAGTCTAAAAATAGCGCAAAGTGGCAGATTGGGCAATAGTAACCGGTGGAAACATGACCGGTACCGGGGAAAATAGTGACTCCCTAACACCTTGTGATGAATGCTAAAAAAAACCTGAAAGCAACAAAACACAAAACAAACCAAAACAAACCAAATTGGAAAAACTCTCACGAAGAGAGGTGGAGAAATTCTAGCAATGAGAGATGGAAACACTCTCACTTATTGGGAGGAGAGTATCCAAAAGAATAAAAATAAAAACACACAAAAAGAAAAAGAAAAAAAAAAGGAGAGAGGGGCGAGGGGAGGAGAAGGCTGTGAGAACACAAGGACCGCCCCTCCCCCATTGGAGAGGTTGAGGATCGAAGACAGTTTTTTCTTTTGGGGTGGCGGCTAGGGTTTTTCTAATTGATGAGGAGCTTGGTTATAATTGTTTATTTGTATATATATATATATATAAGAATGCTTTAAAACTAATTGGTTAGCAAGATAATATAAAACTAACTACCATGTTGGGCCCACTGCACAATGTAATATCAAAATCTGAACCACCCATTTTTTAGGCCTTACTTCAAAGATAATTTTTATAAAAAATCTCCAAAATTGGAAGTCATTTAGCCATTTAATTATGATAACAATTATTTATATGCTTTTATCGGAAACAGTGACCGTCTATTTATTTGATCATAATTAGATGACTAAATGATTTCTAATGTAGTTGATTTTTTACAATGATGATCTTTGAAGTATGACCTAAAAAATGGATGGTTTAGATTATGACATTAGTTATGTGGTGGGCCTAAAAGCATGGTTAGTTTCGTATTAACTTAGTAACTAGTTAGCTTTATAGCACAATATATATATACAAGCTCCTTCTATTGAGATATACCTCAACTTATTTATGTTGACGTATGATCTTGTTGGGGCTCACACGAGTAATTTTGTGTCAATACGAACTGTTCTTTTTTTACATCCCCGTTGATAGATCATTCCTGCAAAAAATTAGTCAAATCGGAAATCATTTGTCTATCTAACTTTGATAAAACAAATGGACGGTTTCATTGAAAATTTTTTGTTCGTTTATTTATTTGATCAAAGTTAGATAGTCAAATGATTTCCGATTTGGCTAAGTTTTTGCAGGGATGATCTATCAATAGAGATGTAAAAAATGAACGGTTCAAATTAATACAAAACGACTCGTGTGGGCCCCAATAGGGTATACCTTAACATAAATAAGTTGAAGTATACCTCAATAGAAGGAGCATGTATGTATATATATATATATGTTTGCCTTTTAATTAGAGCATATCACATCATTGTTGTATTTTCTTGTTATATAAAAACTTACCTATAGTGTGTCCAACGTCTAATGTTTAAAAAGAATAGTGTTACAATATTTATCATATTTACGGATCAAACACCTATCTGGTAGAAGTTGTACTCATTTGCATAAGTGGATCCCACAAGCATAAACACCACCTTTGACTTTGGTAAGATTTGTCATTAGTAAATGTGGCACAAACAATTATTATTTATAAATGTACGTATCATTGAGCTTAAAGGAATAACAATGGTGGATGGACTACATGCACCTATTGGCCATGTTAACTAATCTAATTATTATGATGTGATTGTTAATGAGTAGTACTCATATTGTTAATTGACAAGTAATTAATTGTCACATAATATGTTTAACTAATTACTGAGGTATGAAAATATGATTCTTTCTGAAATTACTCTAAACGATTCGTTTAACTGTGGTTTAACTAACTTCGAGTATGAATATAATATTGATGGTGTACCATGAAGAAATCTAGCCATCCATTCCAAAATCAATTGGCAATAGGAGGAGTAGCTCAAATCCTTATAAGCCGCTAGCAAGGGCCTCACATATTTAATGTGAGATTTCTCTTAACACGCCCTCGCATATGTGGCGTCATTTAAGCCTAACACGTGGACAATTTATATTGGGTGACGTGGGAGAACATGTGGCCGTTAGGCGCATCACGTGGATAACCTGACTCTGATATCATAAAGAAATCTAGGTATCTATCCCAAAACCAATTGGTAATGGAAGGAATAACCCAAACTCTTATAAGCCACTAGCAAGGCCTCACATCTTCAATATGAGATTTCTTTCAACATATCATGCCATGGGAAATATTCGTGACCATGGGGCTGACTCGACCCATTTTCGACGAGGTTCATTGTCTGTTCCTTTGAAGTCGCAGTAACTTAACCTCGTTTGGAAGGCTAGACGGGACGGGACTGGTTTAATAATCTTGGACTTCACTGGACTTCAATGCATTGTCTTGTCAAAGTCCTAACCCGTGTTTGATAGAGGTTTACTGCGATATGGGACTTCATTAATTGGACTGAGTTGTTAAAGTCCATTAATCATATATAGCTTAATTGCTTTCTCCTATATTTCCATGCCTGCTTCGATCCCTGGGGTTTTAGAACTCGTTGGATGCATATATTATCTGAATTTTCTTAGCAGATTTAAGTTAATAGTTAATATGCAAGTCTTCAAGTTAAGTCTTTAACTTAGCCCGCATCCAATTTTCGTGAACTACCATATTTGCCCTCTTAATCACTTTGAATTACCATACTTAAGAAAAGATTTGTTGTTCAATAACTAGCACATGTGTGATTCGAGAATGATCGATAATTAGGAATTAAACAAGTTATAAGTTATAACGTAAACATTACATTGTTTCAAAGTAAATTACTATAGCCATTGGCACGAAGAAAGCGTACGATTTTAGGCTACTAGAAGTAAACTCGATCGGAAACTTGTAAGAGTTATAAGTTATAACCACCACGCAAGCAGATTGAGATAATATACTTCAGGCATGGCCCTTGCCCTTGGGTCCATCTTCGGAGTGATCCTCAAATCTCTTCCAAAACCAGTGTTGCTTCCATACTCTGTCTGACATCTCTTCAATTGGGACACCCTTGGTCTCCGGAATTAAGAAAACCACAAACACTGTCATGACAAACACCCAGGCTGTGAAGAACAAGAATATGCCAAACTTCATGTGGCAAAGCATTGAGAGGAAGGCTTGCGCTATGATGAATGTGAAGAGCATGTTGACACACACTGTCACACTCTGCCCGGCTGAGCGAGCCTCTATTGGGAATGTCTCACTAGGAATCAACCACCCAAGAGGCCCCCAAGACCATGCAAAGGATGCCACAAAACTGCAAACCATAACCACCACAAGAACTGCCAAGCCCTGGTTGAGGTTGCTTGAGTAATCCTTAACCTTTATTCCCATCACTATTGCCACCACCAATTGAGAAAGGAACATTTGAACACCAGCTTCTAGTAACAGCACGCGGCGACCAGCTCTGTCCACAAAGTAGATTGATACAATAGTTGACAGCACATTGATAGCTCCTGTAATAACAGCTGAGTAAAGAGAAGCCTCACTCTTGAATCCCAAGGTTTGGAACAAAACTGGAGCATAGAACATGATGGCGTTAATGCCAGTGAACTGCTGGAAGATCTGCATACAAACTGCAATGACAAGTTGAGGCCTGTTCCTACGCTTAAGGAGATTTCGGAAGGGATGCTGGATTTCTTCAGCGGCACGACTTGCCTCAACAATTTCCAAGTATTCTGGATCGACATTGTCAACACCTCGAATCCTTTTAAGAACTGCTTTTCCTTCCTCCAACTTACCACGTGCGATCAAACTGTTAGGAGTGTCTGTGACAATGAGAGACCCCACGGTTAGCAAAACTGCAGGAACGCCAGCCAAACCCAACGATAGCCTCCATCCTCCTGTAATTCTGTGCATGGTGTGGCACAAATTAATTACTACTTATTGATTACTCTTAATTTGTCAATTAATTAGCTAGGAGACCAATTGGGCTTACTTGGCACTTCCATAATTGATAAGGTTTGCACAAAGAATGCCAATGGTGATATTCAGCTGGAAGAGTATGTTGAGTGCCCCACGAATTCTTGTGGGTGCGATCTCAGAAAGGAAAAGTGGGACCGCCTGTACATACAAGATCAATTAATTATGCATATAGAAATTATAAAATAATAACACATAAGATCATAATTAAGATTAAGAAAATTAATAAATGAATTACTTGGTTAGCAAAACCGACTCCACAACCAAGCAAAATCCTCCCAATAATAAGCATGACAAGGTTTTGAGCTGCAGCATTAAAAACTGTTCCGACAGAAAAGAAAATTCCAGCAATGAACATGGTTATCTTTCGGCCCAACGTTTTTGTTGTCCAGGAGGCAAAGAAGGTTGATATCAAAGCAGCCAGGTACAATGAAGATGTGAACAATTGGAGGCCTTGGTTATCGTATTTGCAGTAATTGCTGTCGAGTCCAGGATGTTGACTCTTTTCATACACGACAGGGAAGAATTCCTTGAGGAACTCGGGCATCGATGTAACACCCCCTACATCCATCCATCATTAAGTGTTTATAATGTCTATATGTTGCTTATATCACACACGAAAATATTATAAATTCATAGTCAATTTTACGCCCGAATGAGATAGAGATCGATAGAGTTATGTATGTACCTGAAATACCAATATCATAACCGAACATGAGGCCTCCACTAGCGGCCAATATGCAAGAAATGATCACAAGAGGCGTGATCTTTGCTTCAAAGTCTCCGCCTTCAGATGGCCCGGCAAATCCCCCAGCCATGATTTCTTACTTCTTACTCAATTAAACTTGTTAGCTACACCCTAATTAATTTTGTAGACGAATGGAAAGAATAAAAATATATGTGTATGTCACTGAAGAAGATGGAGAAGAAGAGACTAGCTCGGTGAAATGAGGTGTGTGCTTGATGCGTAGGTTTATATAGTTGTATACAACCTCAAAACAACAAACTGGATGACGTAGAAAGTGGATGATGATTTGGTCAGTTAATTTTTATGGCCAGTCGTTTCTTTCAACATGCATAGCTGGCATCATACCCACTTACTGTTGGTGTTCATTCTCTAGATGCATGCTTGCTTACTCATCATCAAGACATATTTAGACAACCCAACATTAGATCGGTCATCATCTATACTAATATTTTCAGAATTAATTAATGAGATCAATTTTCTAAATTTAGTACCTATTTATATGCTTAATTTGTTATATTAGTTTCTGATTTGTCTGAAACAGATAGTGTTTTTGTTAGAACAATGAGAAGTGTAGACAGCACAGATGGTTGATAAATCATGTTTCCATACCAACTAGCTGTTAGTTTGGTTGTATTTCTCTACTCAATGTTGGGACAAGTTTCAAGTTTCCTCTTCTTTTACTCTTATTTTCTCAAATTGTCAAATATCATTCAAGCTCCTTCAAAAACATAATTCAAATGAATATGGAAAAAAAACAAACAGCTTCTTCAAGTCAACATTAATGTGATTTAGACTAGGCTTTAATCAAAGGGCTGTGCTAAGGTGCCCTAATCATGTCCTAATGACATGAAATTTTCATATCAATTAGAATATTTAATATAGGTAAATACATCTCATAATTCATTTGACACATAAGCTTTTAAAAAAACTTATTTAACCTTTTTTAATTAAACTCTTACAAAACTAAGTGTTAAAAAAATTAATTAAATTGTATATATATACTAAACGGTGAGAAGAGGTCTACTGTTCATAGACTGTTCACTGAAAATTCCATTTTGCCCCTCTATTTTTTTATTTCAGTTGTTTTCCATTGTAATTTGTGGAATAATGGCCCTGTTTTAGTCATTTCGCTCTCTCTTTCATTTTTACCCCTGCCCTTTTGATTTTTTTACGCCCCTTGCCATCGTCGTGCTCCTCTTCTGTTTCCCCTCACATCTATTTTATTTTTTGGGTAAATTATAATTTAATACTTTAACTTTACTTCAGATTTCAAGTTAATATCTCAAGTTCAAAAAGTTGCAATTTCATACCTCAACTTTCATTTTGTTTCAAGTTAATACCTCCGTTAGTCTTGCCGTCAAAAATGTCGTTATCTGATGACGTGGCACACCGCTAAAGGCTTCATTTCAATTTAGTACCTCAACTTTACCATGTTTTTCAAGTTCATACTTCAAGTTAAAAAACTTGCAAATAAATAAATGTTTTCCAGTTTTTATCTCAACTTCACCCCAACTTTTGACCCATCGAATCTTCACCAAAATCAATAATTTTATACTCATTTTGAAGCTATGAATTTTCTCTTTATAACCATATAGAAATAATTCAAAAAGAAACTATGAAACGCGAAAGAAGTAGTCACAAATTAGGGCTACCCGAAATTGTCAATTTGTTTCGAAAATTTGGCACTTTCGGATAGCCTACTTTGTGATCAATTATCTTGGGTTTCATAACTTTTTTTTGCATGATTTTTATATGGTTGTAAAGAGGAGATTCATAGCTTCAAAATAAGTATAAGATTGATAATTTTGGTTGAGATTTGATGGGTAAAAAACTGGGGTGATGTTGAGATAAAAACTGGAAAATATTTATTTATTTGCAAGTTTTTAAACTTGAGGTATGAATTTGAAAAATATGATAAAATTGAGGTACTAAATTGAAATAAAGCCTTTTAGTGATGTGCCACATCATCAGATAACGGTATTTTTGACGGCAAGACTAACGGATGTATTAATTTGAAACAAAATGAAAGTCGAGGCATGAAATTACAACTTTTTGAACTTGAAATACTAACTTAAAATTTGAGATAAAGTTGAGGTATCAAATTGTAATTTACCCTTATTTTTTTGATCTGCTAGCTATTGTAGAATAGTGGGGTTAGATTTGCCCTTTTTGGTCATTCACCTGGGATAAGGGTTGGTCGGTTTTGGTTTACATTACAGATAGAGAGAAAGAGACAGAGAGAGGAGAGATAGGGCTGTGCGATCTCTCTCTCACTCCGACACTCCCTCATCTCATCTCCGACTCACTCGATCTCTCATCTCTCTGCCGTACTCAATCTCCACACTCTCCAGATTCACTCGATCTCCAGTCTCCGCCGGGTCTCTCCACCTCCAGACACCACCGCACTTCATCAGAGAGTCTAACTACACCACACCAGTACTCAAAGCCCATTTTGGTCATTTACTTTTTCCATTCTCTCTCTTTCCGGTCGCATCCCAGGCACATCGATCTGGTCTGCCTCTCTCTATCTGTTCTCATTCTTTTTTAACCCGACACATCAATCTGGTCTTCTTCTGATTACATCTTGGGTTGTTGAGGAACTCAATCGGATCGACTGTTTGCGCAGAGAAGGTGAGCCACAGATTTTTATTTGATTTTTTTTTCGTTTATCTTTTTTTCTCGGTTCTGACTGAGTGAGGGACGTTGTTGTGATCAAGTTTCTTTTTTTCCAAGTCTGGAAATGATTATTGTGAAGGAATAACAGTCTATGATGGTGATAAGCCTTTCCTCTTTTATGAGATTTGATGCACAGGATTTTCAGTTCTAATTTGCATCTACCATTTTGCAGACTATTCTTAACAGATATAACAGCTATACTAGAGTTCATTATAAAGATGACCCAACACCCGTGGCCTGGGAGCTTATTAACGAGCCTAGATGCCAATCAGATCCTTCTGGAAGGACTATTCAGGTCAAAAAACAAGCTCTTTATCTAATTTCATCTTTCTTATCATTAACACGACATTATTTTATAATCTTCAATTTGCTTTCTTTTTTAGTTGAATCTATATATTCTTAAACCAAGTTTCTACAAACAAGGAAAAATGCAAGATATTAATCTGCTTTAACCAATAATCAGTACTTGCTTGGATGGCATTGTATTTATGTAGATATTTCTCTACAATGACATCATAGAACTTATTTTGGCAACGACTTCTATGTTACATATTCTGATAGGTTTAGGTTCTATATCTCATTTTAAAGTTTTTTATGTTTTAATTTTTTCTTTTAAGGAAATCTGTATTGATTTTGATAAAACCATGCTTTGCAACCACACTCTTTATCTTTCTCTCTTAAACATGCTTTGCAACACAATGCTCAAATTTGAGGGGCAAAAAAAAAAAAAAAGAACAACAAGAAAATGCTATATTTTTACTATTGTGAACAAAACTTATATAAGAGTGCCACTTTAAACCTTATTCTCATTCATTAATGAAGGAAGACAATGCAACACTATATAGAGAGAAGAAAGAAGAAATCCTAAACTGACTTACATAGGAACACCTATTAAAAACCAAAACTGGTAAGGACAGTCAATATAAATCCTAAACACATATGGACTCTCAAACCAACACATACAGCTCTCATAACTACTATGAACCTAGGTCTCCAAGGAAGAGTATACAACAGTTTAAGAGTTGCATACATATTGTAAAACCATAGTAAGCTGAAAAAGTTATAAAACTGTTTTCCTGATTAGTAAAAATGTTACAATATTCATGCACACTAGCGCACAAAAACACATGCACAGACACAGTGACAAAAACTTTATCTCTACCATATGAACCACATGAAATGACAAAAACTTTCCAAAAAGCACATCAGAAAAACTAAATAAAAAACCATGACATTGCTATTCCTTTTTTGCATTCCAATGATGTCTCCTTTCTAACTGATTAGTAATGTGGCAGTGGCTTTCTTCTTTAAATCAGACTCAAATGTAATCCCAATGAAGTTCATATGAAAAACTCCATTTTTCTAAAGTAGATTTATTGCAGTTGCTCATACCCTCTTTTTAATAATTTATTTATTGCATGCCTCATGTTTTCCATCTTCTAACAGATAGCTTCGTGTTGTGTAGGGACATTGTGATCCAAAGATCATGAAGACATTACAAGAACAGCCAGAAAGGCTCACCCTTAGTTCTCGAGCCTTCTATAATGATAGATTTCCAGTATTTGCTGACTATCTAACAAGCATGTTTGGCTATGACATGGTGCTGCCTATGAACACTGGTGCTGAAGCTGTGGAACAAAGTTGTCAAGAAAATGGGGTTATGAGAAGAAAAAAATTCCAAAAAATGAGGTAGAATTCGAGGAGACATTGATGGGGTCATGAATCCACATTTTGTAACTCAAGCTTAGTTAAGAAACATTGATGTCAGTGTTTACAGACATATTTAGATTTTCATATATATGTAAATATTCTTATATTTCAGTTTTATAGATATATGCACATTTTACAAGCTTTCCACACCCGCCCGGGTACAATTACTAGTTCTGACTAAAGTGAAAAATAAAACAAATCCAAATATGAGAAAGATATATAGTTTCTGAAAAAGTATTCAGCCACTGTGACGTATATATATTTCCAGAAAAAAAAAATTGAGAAAGATAAAAAGTTTGAATAAATGGTAATTGCCATTGTATGTTTCCATTGATAAATTTTTAATAATCCCAAACCTATTCACCATCCAATAACATATTTAAAATACATAATCGTCTTGTCCTATGAATCAGGGAGGCTTCCTAAGCCTAATGGCAGCAAGTTTGTTAACAAGAGCCAACAGTAATATGGTGATATAAGTCGCTTTCAAACCCCGATTAATTTCTCAATTGTTTTTTTTAATTATTATTATTGGTGTTGGATGTTGTTGGGCTGCCTAGCTAGTTCGGTAGTTCCTTAATTTGTTGGTAGGAGGAAACCAGTTATATATAGGTGGCGAAGAGCAGCCCATGATGTTTCATTTAAACCCAATTTAGATGATAATTTTGTTTAGAATGGGCTAAAATCAAGACCTAAGAAAACAATTAATCATCAAGATCAAAGGACCAAAATGGAAATTTCCAACAAGGTATAACCCCTTTCACGATTCACCTAGAGAGCAGTTTTGCTCACCTCCTTTAACTCAGGTATATGCTCACTTTCCATCTAAAATGTTGTCATGTGTTTAAAAAACTAAGGTCCATTGATTTTAACTACTGAATTTCAATAACTTTTTAATTTAGGTACCAAAATTAAATAGCATCTTAAATTAGATATTAGTTGAAAAGTCAAACAAAATAATAAAGTAAAATGTATTAGAATTTACAAATATTACATCACATGCCACTACAATAAAAAAATAATAATATTACATCACAAATATTACATTAATTTATACTATATTATATTTTAAAAAAAAAAAATCAATCCAGTCACAACTTAACTGTGACTGTCTTGGTAAATTAAAAGAGACAACTCACACCACTATACTACATATTATTTTGAGTAAAAGTATTGTTTTGACCTCTATTTATACTATATTGTAGTATAATTTCTCTAAAAAAATTTCAATTAAGTCATAACTTAACTGTGATTGTTTCGCAACTTAGATGTGACTGTCGTTCAGTCACAACTAAATTTGAAGTTGTGAGTGTCGTACAGTCACAACTAAATGTGAAGTTGAGACTATATTAACAAATTTTCAAGATAATATAAAAGTCTCAAGGACAATTTTGTCAAAACATTATAAATTTTAACTAACACCCATCATATGTGGGCCAAAGGACAAAAATATCAAATAGAAAAGGTTCAAATCAAAGAAGTCAACATATTTGTGACCTAATCTAAAAAATTACATTTAAATTTGGTAGTTTAATTGAAATAATATATAGTTTTCATGCTATACCAAAAAATTATTGAAATTTGGTATTTAATCCTAATTTTCTAAAAAAACTAAGGTCCATTGATTTTAACTACTAAATTTTAATAATTTTTTAGTTTAAGTACCAAAATTAAATAGCATTTTATATTAGGTACTAGTTGAAAAGTCAAACAAATTAATAAAGTAAAAAGTATTAGAATTTACAAATATTACATCACATGCCACTACGTACAATAAAAAAATAAAAAAAAATATTACATTAATTTATACTATATTGTATTATAAAAAATAAAAATAAATCAATCCAGTCACAACTTAATTGTGACTATCTTGGTAAATTGAAAGAGACAACTCGCACCACTATATTATATATTATTTTGAGTAAAAGTATTGTTTTGACCTCTATTAATTTATACTATATTGTAATATAATTTCTCTAAAAAAAATTCAATTAAGTCACAACTTAGATATGATTGTCATTTAGTCACAACTAAATTTAAAGTTGTAAGTGTCGTACAGTCACAACTAAATGTGAAGTTGAGATTACATTAGCAAATTTTCAATATAATATAAAAACCTCAAGGGCAATTTTGTCAAAACCTTATAAATTTTAACTAACACTCATCATATGTGGGTCAAAGGATAAAAATGTCAAATAAAAAAAGATCAAATCAAAGGGGCCAACATATTTGTGACCTAATCTAAAAACTACATTTAAATTTGGTAATTCAATTGAAATATTATATGGTGTTTATGCTATACCAAAAAATTAAGGTTCATTGATTTTAACTACCAAACTTTAATACCTTTTTGGTTTAGGTACTAAAATTAAATACCATTTTAGATTAAATACTAGTTGAATAGTCAAACCTTATTGAAATTAAAAAGCCTTCAACAGTTCTATATTTACTTGCTATGCCATTGTGAAAAGTACAAATCTACCCTTCCCTCATCAACAACATGAATGACCTCCGGCCACCATCCTCTGGCATACCTCCGGCCATCGTCTTCCGGCCGACCATCGGCCACCGTCCTTTGGCATACCTCCGGCCACTGTCTTCCGGCCGACCACCGGCCACCATCTTCCGGTCGACCTCCGGCCAAGCTCTACTCATTACACAAAAAATTAAATTAACATTTAACATGGAGGGGATTCGAACCCCTCTCATTCAAGAGGAATAAAATATCTCCCACCATTACAGTAAGTTAACTACTATGCAAAAATATTGCTTTAACCTAATTTATACTATACTATTGTATATTTTAAAAAAAAAATAATTAATCCAATTAGTCACAACTAATTTAAAGTTGTGACTATCACAATTAAGTTGTGATTGTCTTTAGATTTAATTGTGACTGATTTAAGATGTGACTATCTAACAACTAAATCTAAAGTATGACTGATTTAGTTGTGATCAAATGATATTCATAACTAAAAAATCTCTAAACTCTAACATGAAAACTAAAGACAATGCACCTAAAGCACCCCCAAAATTCATATAACAACCAATTAACAAAATTTGAAGTTGTGAATGATATTCATAAAAAAATAAGTTTAACATAAAACACCTATGTACATGTTTAATTAACATAAAAGCTAACATAAAAAGGAAATTTGCATTAAACATATACCCTCTTAAGGAGGAAATTAAACATGTGACTGTTAAACAGAAATAATTTGAAATTCATATCTATCTTTGCTTCTATTTAGAAGATATCATCTTAAATCTAAGTTGTGACTGTTTCATCACAACTTTAGATTTAGTTGTGACTGACTTTAAGGTAGAAAGGCAGCCTATTCTTAAAGACAACTTCAACCTAATTTTTTTTTTATGTACCCTTCAAATAGACGGAGGAACTAGAGCCGAGTGCTGGAAGAAGTGCTCAGTTGTTATAAAAAAAAGTCACTGCCGAGTGCTTGGTACCATTAACCAACATCATAACCCAACCTTATATCCCTAAATTAAACAAAAACAAAATCATTAGAAGGATTACTATAATAAGAGAGAAAGTTTTTTTAAGAAATCTGCAATTACATATGCATAAAGAGTCATGCATTTGGCTTCCAATTCACACACAAAGGATTCAAATAGAAAAAATAAAAAATCCAACGGATTAATACAAAACACCTAAAAATAATAAAAAATTAATTGTGACTGTCACAATTTAGTTGTGACTGTTTAGTAGTCACAACTGCATCTGAAATTGTGACTGTCCTACAGTCATAACTAAATCTAAAGTATGACTGATATTGAAAGAGATAAGTTCAGGTTCTCAAAAGATAGACCCTAATGTCCTAAACTCCAACATGAAAACTATAGAAAGTGCACATAAACCACCCCCAAAACTCGTATAACAACCAATTAACAAAATTTGAAGTTGTGACTGAGATTCAGAAAAATAAATTTAACATAAAACACCTTGATGTTTAGCATGAAAACTAACATAAACAGGGGATTTGCATTAACAAATACATTAAATATATACACTTTAAGAAGGAAATTTAACCTGTGACTATCAAACAGAAACAACTTGAAATTCATCTTATAAGCTATATCCCAAACTAAGAGTTGTGTGGTTAATTCCATTTGTGTAGTTACTTACAAATAAAAACCAATTCCTAATTCACAAGCTTACAAACATCTCTGCAATATGTACAATTGTATAGGATCATACAAATTTCCTAAAAATTGTATCAAGGGAAACAAAATCATAACCAAAATTATACCAATTAAAGAAATTCAGCCATAATCACCTTTAGGCCCTTTGAATAATGATCATCACCAAACATTAACATTAGGTAATTAAGTAGTTGCTAAAATCACACTTCTAGTAATGCCTAAAATCATGAATAGAAGCTGTGACTGAGCTCCACAAAAAATTTAAAACTCTAATGCATAAACCACAACAATGGAATAGTCACAAACATAAAAAGAAATAAAAATCAAATCAAATACAAAACAAGAATTAAAAAGCAAAAACATAGCCAAGTCTAAACTCCAAAATTAAACAATATACAAAACTTGAAACAGAAACACACAAATTACTCAAAGAAAACAAAATCCAAAGATCAAACCCTAAGAAAATTAATAAAAGAAATTCATAAGCAATATAAATCAAAATAAATTCAAATCGCAGTATATGAACAAAACATTTAGATCAAACTCAAGATCAAGATTACCAAACCAACACCAATTCCCCAATCTGACGATCTCCTCCACACCAGCACCAAAACCTTGGAGTGAGAGAGAGAGAGAGAGAGAGAGGATTAATACAGATTTGTCTTGGAGTGTTGTTTGGATAACAAGAAAATTTGCAGGAATTGGAAAAATAACTATAATTGGCTAAGAAATTCAAAGAAACATAAGCATATTACCAGAAATTGAAAGAATTGTTGAGAAACTAGACGAAATTGATGCATATTGCCAAGAAATTGAAGCAAATCGTCAAGAGGATTGTTTGTTTGCATCATTTGGGTTTAGGGATTCGTTTGTTAATTTCCACGCTCATATATGATTAGTAGCTGAAATGAAGCCATATATGGGCCAAGGACAAAAAAGGAAAATAAAAGAAGCCCAAAAGAAATATGTCATGCTGAAAAGTAGTTTTGGTACCTAATCTAAAAGGTTTTATGAAAGTTAGTAGCTCATCTAAAAAACTATTGGGTCTTACTGCTTTTCTAAAAGATTATTAGAATTAGGTATTTAATCCTAATTTTCTTAAAAAATTATTAGGATTTGGTATTTAATTCTAATTTTCTAAAAAAACTAACCATGAGTTAATCTATTGTATTTTAATTATTTCTGATGTTATAATGATGAGAGAGAAAAATGATTTGACAACTTTTTTCAACTTTTACTCTTATCTTTTATAAAAAATTAGGATTAAATACCAAATCATAATAATTGTTTGGTATAGCATGAAGACCATATAATATTTCAATTAAACTGCCAAATTTAAATGTAGTTTTTAGATTAGGTCACAAACATGTTGACCCATTTGATTTGAGCCTTTTCCATTTGACATTTTTGTCTTTTAACCCACATATGATGGATGTTAGTTAAAATTTATAAAGTTTTGACAAAATTGCTCTTGAGGCTTTTATATTATCTTGAAAATTTTCTAATGTAGACTCAACTTCATATTTAGTTGTGACTGTACAACACTCACAATTTCAAATTGAGTTGTGACTGAACGACAATCACATCTAAGTTGTGAGACAGTCACAGTTAAGTTATGACTTAATTGAATTTTTTTGTAAGAAAAATTATACTACAATATTGAATAAATAGAGGTAAAAACAATATTTTTTCTTAAAATAATACATAGTATAGTGGTTGAAGTTGTCTCTTTCAATTTACCAAGAAATCACAGTTAAATTGTGACTGGATTAATATTATTTTATTTTAATACAATATAGTATAAATTAATGTAATATTATTTTTATTTTTTTATTATAGTGGCAAGTGATGTAATATTTTTAAATTCTAATATCTTTTACTTTATTATTTTGTTTGACTTTTCAATTAGTACCTAATCTAAAATACTATTAATTTAATTTTGGTACCTAAATTAAAAAGTTATTGAAATTTAGTAGTTAAAATCAATGGACCTTATCTTTTTTTACTCAACTTTTTTTATCACCAGTTAATTTCTCTTTTCTCTTTAATTTAATTATTTCTAATAATTTTTGCTTCTTTTGTTTTTTTGCTCTTCTCTCGTACTCCAAAAAGCACATTCATTTTTTTGGGTCTTCTCCTGTGTACACCTTTATCTATTTTTTTAATTAATTAAAAAATAAAATATTCCAACAACACATTTGCAATTCTAACAAAAAACTCATTTGCAAAGTTTAATCTAAAATGTTGGCCAAACAAAAATCTAAAACAACTCATTTGCATACATTGAAAATCCAATACAAAAGTTACATGAGTTCAAAAAAAAAAATTATGTTGTTACAACTATTCTTCTCTCTTCAAATGTTGCAACGCCTTGGATTGACCTAAGAATTTATTTCATCTGAAAATGTCATGTATGAGACAAGAGAGAAGAATTCTTAGACCCAAAAAAAAGTGTTGTTGGAATATTTTTTTAAGTAATTAAAAAAGTAGATAAAAGATGTATACAGGATAAAACCCCAAAAAAAAAAAATGGATGTGGTTTTTTGGGTACTGGAGGCATACTGGAGAAAAGCAAAAAAAAAAAAAAAGAAGTAAAAATTATTAAATGGATATGGTTTTTTGGATACTAGAGGCGTACGGGAGAAGAGCAAAAACACAAAAGAAGTAAAAATTATTAGAAATAAATAAATAAAAGAGAAAAGAGAAATTAATAGGTAATAAAAAAGTTGAGTAATAAAATATAAGGATAAAAGTAGAAAAGAGTTGTCAAATTATTTTTCTCTCATCATTATAACATTAGAAATAATTAAATACAACAGATTAACTCATGGTTAATTTTTTAAACACATGACAGCATTTTAGATTAGAAGTGAGCATACACCTGAGTTAAAGGAGGTGGACAAAACTACTCTCATTCACCTAATACCTAAGAAATCAAAGAAGGAAAAAAAGAGATTGAGAGAAGAAGCATGTATTGGAGTCTTTGATTAGAGAAGATTAATTCAATGTTGGAGATATGGAGTCGGAGAACATTCAACGTTGTAGTTGGAGAATAATATATATTCAATGATGTAGATTTTTTTTTTTTTTAAGAGGTATATAACGATGGAGATTGTGGATATATAGTTAGAAAAGATAACAAATTACATTCATTGGATTTGAGTTGGGTAAGATTGTCTTTCGCAAATGAAGATATTAATCTCATGTAGAAAATAAATAATGATGTGTACTATTTAATTTTGCCACATAAGATTATGGCACATAGATAATGTGCCAGGGCACCAAATCTTTTCCGTTAATCAAATGGCTGCCACCACAACTGAAATATGCATTGATTAATTCTGGATTGGACCAATAACCAAATTTGAGCCAATGAGAGAATTCTCCATCACTGTTTGGTGATGATCATTTATATATAGGATTAACTCAGAGAAAAATTATCTGAGGATGTTGATCATTGTTTGGCTAAAAAAAATTTATCAAAGGCTTAAATAAATTCAAGAATGCCCATTGGGTTTATCTAGCTTGGTCATGGTCATCCATAAATCTCTTCCAGAACCAATGTCGCTTCCACACCATATCTGTCATCCCTTCAATGGGGACACCCTTGGTCTCAGGAATTAGGAAAAGCACAAAGACAGTCATGACAAACAGCCAAGCTGTGAAGAACAAGAATATGCCAAACTTGAAGTGGCAAAGCATTGAGAGGAAGGCCTGCGCTATGATGAATGTGAAGAGCATGTTGATACACACTGTCACACTCTGCCCGGCCGAGCGGGTCTCCAGTGGGAATGTCTCACTAGGGATCAACCACCCGAGAGGCCCCCAAGACCACGCGAAGCCCGCCACGAAGGTGCACACCATGATCACCACCAGAACTGCAAGGCCTTGTGTGAGGTTGTCAGAGTGGTCCTTCACTTTGAGTCCCAAAACTATTGCGACCACCAATTGAGAAAGGAACATTTGTACGCCAGCTTCTAGAAGAAGCACACGACGCCCCAGTTTGTCCACAAAGTAGATTGATACAAGAGTTGAAAGGACATTGACGGCTCCTGTTATAACAGCTGAGTAAAGAGAAGCATCGTTCTTGAATCCCAAGGTTTGGAACAAAACTGGAGCGTAGAACATGACTGCATTAATGCCAGTGAATTGCTGGAAGACCTGCATACAAACTGCAATGACAAGTTGAGGCCTGTTCCTACGCTTAAGGAGATTTCGGAAGGGATGCTTGACTTCTTTAGCCATCTGGCTTGCCTCAACGATTTCTACGAATTCTGGTTCGACATTGTCAACACCCCGAATCCTTTTAAGAACTGCTTTGCCTTGCTCTAACTTTCCGCGTGAGATCAAACTGTTGGGCGTGTCTACCACAATCAGAGACCCCAAAGTTAGCAAACATGCTGGAATGCCAGCCAAACCCAGTGATAGCCTCCATCCCCATCCCGCTGCAATTCTGTAGTGTCACAATTAAAGCCTTAATTATATAATTACTGATACTGGTCGACCAAGCAAAGAAAACACTCTTGCTATTAATTAAGCTACTATATTATATAATAAAGTTGCTATTTTTTATGCCTTGGTATTCTTTTTCAGTTTGGGAGAATTGCGCTTACTTATCACTGCCATAATTGACAAGGTTTGCAAAGAGAATGCCAATGGTGACATTGAGCTGGAAGAGTATGTTCATTGCTCCACGAATTCTTGTGGGTGCAATCTCAGAAAGGAACAGTGGCACAGCCTGATGAACACACACAAATGCAAACAAATATTAGCCTGCAGATAGTTATGACCAAAAGACCATGAATAGCACTAGAAAAGTTACCTGGTTAGCAAAACCAACGCCACAACCGAGTAAGAGCCTCCCAATAATAAGCATGAGAAGGTTATGAGCCGCAGCATTAAAAACTGTTCCGATTATAAAGAAAATCCCAGCAACCAGCATGGTTAGCTTTCGGCCCAGCGATCGGGTTGTGTACGATGCAATGAAGGTTGATGTCAAAGCAGCAAGGTACAGTGAAGATGTGAACAATTGTAGGCCTTGGTTATCATATTTGCAGTAATTGCTGTCAAGTCCTGCCTCATGAGTCTTCTTGTAGACAACTGGAAAAAATTTCTTCTGGAAGTCGGGCATGGATGTAACACCCCCTGCATCAAATTAACAGCATTATACCAATGATTATTTTTTCTAAAAGAAGTATATATTTTCAGTAAATAAAGTTACAACACAGGTGAGGAAAAACATAATTATTTTAAGCTATGAAACAAAATTAACGTGATTGCAAAACTAATTGCACTGTATCATAAGAAGTGCAGCCAGAATTGTGAGTTGGGACTTGGGATGGGCTAATGGGCTCGACTGGAGGGATGGATAGTGAGCTGGAGGTTTGCAAGTGAATGGTTTTTTGGTGAGCTCAACTGGGTAGCCCAACCAAGCCCAGCTCCTACCGCACAGAAAAATAAATTCCTAGTTATTTTATGATTGCATAAGATCCTTAGTTACAGCCTTTGACTGGCGGTATTAACAAAAGTAGTTTACTAGTTTACTTCATGGAAGAAAAGGACCAAAAAAAAGGAGCTTAATTAGTCAAACATCGTAGGGATTGAAAGAGCTTAGAAAAGAAATTACCATATTTTAGGTCATAATTATCATTCACAATCAAGGAGTAAAATTTTCGATAGAAATTTCGACGCAAATTTTTTATGAAAATTTCGATTTCAATAAAATTAGACAAAAATGACAGAAATTGCTATCAAAATACGAAAAATTTTGAATGAAACTTAACTATATGCTTATTTAACATATTATCTACTACATTGATAAAAAAAAAATTGATAAAACCAAGTTATATAATAAGTTTCATTTGATATAAGATAAATATAATATTTGCTGAAGATAAATACTGTTAAAAAAATGAGTCACTAATTAATAAGTAAATAGCACCTCAAATTTATTTATATTACAAATATTAAATTATGAACTAAATAAATACTCAATACCATATTTCAGAACTGAACTCAACACTAGTAGGAGATCATATGAAGATACCTACATGGTGTGTGTTTGTATTTTTATATATATGAAATTACAATAGGTAGATATTGATGACCCGAGGTTTCATTTTAGATTTCATTAGAGTCTGGATTACGAACCAAATGATGGGCCTCATGGCACTAGATTGAGAATTAGAATTGGTATGCCGTATGCAATGAATATTGCACATCAAAGTTCTGCAGTATTACCTTTTTGAGCCATTTCTACCAAGTATTATGAAGCATATATATATATATATATATATGATTAAACCTTCCTCATATATAAACAAATACACCATCACAAATTTTACCCCATGGGCCTTGTCCTCATTATAAATTTATAATATAATATAAAAAAAAACATAAAATTCAATTAAAAATAAAAACAATATATATAGGCTAAAAGCCTAAAAGCCTAAAAGTCTAAAACTATGTGAAAATATATTACAATCCAGAAGAAAAAAAATCCCACAAACACATAAATAATAGAGAGCAGTTTTGCTCACCCTCTTTAACTAAGATGTATGCTCACCTCCCATCTAATATACTGTCATATGTTTAAAATACTAACCATGAGTTAATCCATAAATATTTTATTCTTTTTTTTCTTTTTTTTCTCCAAAACCCGGTTCCACTCTTTTTTTTTTTTTTTCTTCTCCTTTCTCTCCATCCCCCGTGCTTCTCTCTCTCTCTGCACCTCCATCCCCAGCCCAGCTCGCCGGCGGCTACCACCTGCAACCATTCAACCACCCTCTCCCTCTCCTCTCTCTCTCCCCTGCTTTCTCTCCCTCGCGCGACGGCACACATCCATGCATCTAGAAGCCTATGGCATTTTCTTTTCAACTCATGATGAGAAACACTAGAAGCCCATGGCTATCAATTCTACCCTCACTAAAATTTCTGGTACAGAATCAAAACCAGTAACTAACTTTACCACCAACCAGTGGGGCATCTATTTTCCATTAGTAAACTAAAAACCACTGTACCGTAATGATAGCTGCAAGCCATGATTCAGCTTCAACCAATGACCAACTGCAGGACCCTTTAAGATTTTTAAATGGCCATACAGCAATTACCAACAAAAAATACACAAACTAGTTTAAAGTACAAACACATGGAACACTAGGTTTAGTCTTATATTAAACCATCTTTAGGAAGTTATTAATGATATTGTACGGAAAATTTTAGTTTCCATATACCTTGTAAACCGATTTGGCTCAAAACCAGGAACAGCAGGTGGTCTATATGGATCAAAACGAGCACCTGGAGGAACACCCATGTTCCAAAAATAACAAACAAAATTAGAACAGCAGTACAAAGTAGCCTGGTTGGTGGTAAAGTTAGTTACTGGTTTTGATTCTGTACCAGAAGTTTTAGTGAGGGTAGAATTGATAGCCATGAGCTTCTAGTGTTTCTCATGAGTTGAAAAGAAAATGCCATGGGCTTCTAGATGTCTGGATGTGTGCCGTCGCGCGAGGGAGAGAAAGCAGGGGAGAGAGAGAGGAGAGGGAGAGGGTGGTTGATTGGTTGCAGGTGGTAGCCGCCGGCGAGCTGGGCTGGGGATGGAGGTGCACAGAGAGAGAGAAGCACGAGGGACGGAGAGAAAGGAGGAGAAGAAAAAAAAAAAAAAAAGGTGGAACCGGGATTTTTTGGGGGAAAAAAAGGAAATAAAATAATAAAATATTTATTAGTTAACTCATAGTTAGTGTTTTAAACACATGTCAGTATATTAGATGGGAGGTGAGCATACACCTTAGTTAAAGGGGGTGAGCAAAACTGCTCCCTAAATAATATGGATCCCATTTTCTTTGTTATAGTTTTATTCTAATAGAATGGAAGCATAAAAAATTTCCCAATTATATATATTGCTCTAAATTATTATTATTATAATATTATTAGTGAATGATTTCTAAAATTCTCACCAATTCACCTGGATTGGCTCTCAAAGTCTCAATCTCTAATCATCATCATCAAAATCGTTTTCGATTCTTATTATTATTGACATACTCACATACAAATATATATACTCACATACACAGTAAATCTGTAAATATAGAAATACAAATACTTAGAAATCCAAAGTTCCAAACAACTTGCTGGGTGCGCACAGGGGAGGAGGCAGGGGAAGAGGCTGGGGGTCACGCCGGAGGCAGGCTAGGTGGCCGGTGGCCCCGACCCGAGCTGGGTGCGCGTAGCGGGAGAAGACAAAGAGAAGAGAGAAAGAGAGAGAAGACAGAGAACTATAGAAGAGAGAGAGAATTTGCACACAAGGGAGAAGACAGAGAAGAGAGAGAGGGAGAGATTTGAGTTTGAGATGAAAATGGAAAATAAGGCTGGGAGTGAGGAGTATTGTTAGTCACAGCGAAATTTTACAAAAACACACGTACTCCACAGTCGAAATTTCGTAAAATTATCAAAATTTTTACGAAAAATAAGGGATACGTGATTAAATTTTAAGATTCAAAAAAAAAACGAAAACTTTCGGTAAAACTTTCGAAATTTCATTCCTTGTTCAGAACCAAACAATTTTGAGAATCCTCCATCTAATCGGTTTTGATGTTTTGGATTATAAATGTAATCCAATCCAATCCAATAAAAATATTTTAACAATTAGAACAACTCCTATTTTTTTTTTCTTTTTCATTGAACAATTTATAGGTTTAACATCCATCTATTTTACAAAAAATTCCCATTCCAAAAAGAAGCATAATTATGACATTAGAAAAAAAACACAACAGTCAAAACTCAAACTTACGAACCCCCTAATTGAGTAGAATTAAAAATGGGGCACGTTATACTTTTGAACTTAGCAAATGTAATTGGATCACTCAATCAGTATAACTTTGATTAATTTTTTACCTAAAACTTACAATCCATACAATTAATTAAGCTAATTATAGTTTTTTGAATTTCACATGGTATTATTATCTGTCAATCAAATTTCACATTCATTTAATCAAAAAAAATTAAATTAAATTCATTCCAAACCAAAAGAGCCAAAAGAAAATCGTTTGATTGGATTGAATCGATCAATTTGTAGGTTTGATTTGGACTTTTTACACTCCAAACTAACATAAAAATTGGCACAACCTGCTAAACCATAAACATCATACGTACAGTTTATGTTAGAAATCAAAGATACGAAAAAGCATAATATTCTCTTGAAATTTTCTACATATATACCAAACACTATTACAAACACTTGAGATCCACTATTGAGTGTACAAAGACACCACTTTGGAAATGGGAAAAAAGGGATTCACTTTTAAACCCTCATCAAAGAGTGCCAGGAGCATCACTCCTAAAGTCCTAAGTCCAATTATTAAAAGAAAATTATATACATGCATATAAATCTATCAAACAATAATAAAGAGTGTGGGGATTATTAACTTTAGTTGTTAAAGAGTAATAATCTCTATTCCTTCAATATCATTCGATAAAAAAAATAATTATAAAGAAATAGACAAACACACGTACCCGAAATACCGACGTCATAACCGAACATAAGGCCTCCACTAGCGGCCATTATGCAAGAAATGACCACAAGCGGTGTGATCTTTGCCGCAAAGTCTCCGCCACCAGACGTCGGAGCCCCGAATCCCCCCGCCATGGTTGCTACCTCTTACTCAAACTTAATTAGCTACACCTTCTTAGTATGTATATAGAGGGCAATGAGGATAAAGAGACTATGAAATTAGGCGTGTGCATGAGGGGATTATATATATATATATGTATAAATAGAGAGAGAGAGAGAGAGAGAGAGAGAGAGAGAGAGAGAGAGAGAGAGAGAGAGAGAGAGAGAGAGAGAGAGAGAGAACCTAATTAAGGGTGAGGGACATGGAAAAAGGATGATTTAGTTAGAGTTCATGGCCAGGATCATTCCACCTCGCATAATCTACGGTAATTAGTCTTCGAGATATATGTCTCCAATTAAACAGCTCAAGATTGGATAAATATCCAGACCAATATGAGTTGGGAATGTTTAATTTGGATTAATTGTCCATATACAATGTTTTACGACCCAAAAGAGAATAATAGTACTACTGCATGCACTAAATCGAATCCCACAATTTCAATAGTCACTTTTTAAAAAAAATTTGAGATAGGGAAATTTAAACTTGAAATCTCAATATTGTGGAGAGATATATGACTAGATTACTAATTACTTGGTTCGATAGCCACTTATGTAATGGTATTTCATTTGTTCTTATCTAAATTTTGCCAACTAAAATTTGAATAATCGTTTGGTGTCATATATTATATTATTATTGCTCAAAACAATAATCAATAATGAGGATACTGGACAGTGTACTAAGTTACTTAATAAGGGTATAACATAAATTAGTTTCCTTTTATGTGTACCATTTATCCATATATATAAGGTTTTCTGTTTTTTTTTTTTTTTTGAGAGAAAATTTATCCATGAGGTTGCGTAAATTAAGAACATATATTATTCATTATTCAAATTCATATATATTGAAAAATCAAATACAAAAATTCATATAAATTGGACTAACATTGCATGAATCTAGGGTGGGTATATATAGATGGGTTGGACAGTTAAGGGATTTGCCTGTATTTTTCCCAAGCCACAAATTCAATTTTTTCGAGGAACCCAAGAAATCATAGGAACCATGAAGGGCATGCTCATGTTTATCCAAGTTAGTTCCTTGGGTTCTTTGAATTTCTAAGCCCATGTTGAATGTGTTTGTCTAAGAAACCCAATAACTTGCAAGGGTTTGCCCATATTGTTCAAGTTATGGTATTCTGAAGAGCATGGGTTGGTGGATTGGAAACTTAGAATAATACATTCATATTTACAAAAAGATAGATTCACAAAAACTCATTATTAATGTAAATAGTTGTTTATAATCAAGCAACAATAAGTCAATAACTTTGATTTGAGTGTATGTATTCTCAATAATAACATTGTTATTTCAACGTACATGGACTTTAATTAGTAAATTTCGTTGTTAGTTGTAACGATATTTTTGGGTTCATTTTTGTGTGTCTGATTTTCTTCTTTGTGGACTTATCATATGGTTTTTACTATAATTTCATCATTTTTCGGAGGTCAATAAATAGCATCCTATTAGAATTTGAAGAGTTTAAATCTTAGAAATTTACATCCCTTTTTGTTTTTATCGCCAATTTACATCCGCTTTGGGAGTTAATTCTAAGATTTCTACAATTAAATATCATAAATTATGGGATTTAAAATCCCGAAAATTATGAAACTTAAATCTTTGAAAAATTGGACAATTACCAAAAAGGGTCTATTCCCAAAAATAGGCAACAACTATTAATTAAACTTAGTGAAATTTTATTAGACATGAGAGCTAATTTTATTTTTATTTTTTTGGTCGAAGACATGAGAGCTAATTATAACCGTAATGGTTAAGTGCGTTCACCCCACTCAGATCCCAGCATATTTCCATGAGTTGTTTCAAGGTATACACTGTAATACTGGTTATTCCAAGGAACAAGCTCTTTGTGAGCCAAAGAGTAAATGAGAAATGGGGTTTTAAGAATTTAGAGCTTTTTGCAGAGGTTTTTTCTTTTTTTGGATCTCAGAGCATAGGACAATACAAATTACAAAGTCATCAGGCAATGTCAATCAAGTAAAGTAATCAATATAATAGCACATGCATCCCACATTTAACTTACTCAATCACCAATTAAAAAGACTTGATTAAATTGAAATTTTCATCTCCATGTCCATTTAAATGTTAGAACACTTAAAACACTTTGAGATACTCAAAAGTTCAACACATGTTACACTTGAGAGCTCTAACATATAGTGAATGGCATTAGTTAATAATTTGCAGATCAATTTATCTTCCAATCATCAGTGTCAGTATTATTTAACTCCACCATCATCCTCATAGCCATCCATAAATCTCTTCCAAAACCAATGGTGCTTCCACACTCTCTCTGTCATTTCTTCAATAGGAACATTTTTGGTCTCGGGGATTAGAAACAGCACAAAGAGTGACATGGCCAAGACCCAAGCAGAGAAGAACAAGAAGATGGCATATTTCATACTACAAAGCATCAAGAGGAAGACTTGTCCTATCAGAAAACAGCAGAGCATGTTGAAAAAAACCGTCACACTCTGCCCAGCTGAGCGGGTCTCCAATGGAAATGTCTCGCTAGGGATTAGCCACCCAAGAGGTCCCCAAGACCAAGCAAAGGCGGCGACGAAAGTGCACACCATGAACACAACCAAGATTGCCAAACCATTAGATAGATTACTAGAGTGGTCCTTAACCTTGATGGCTAGCACTATTGCAATGACTAATTGAGACAGTAACATTTGGACGCCGGCTTCTAATAAGAGCATGCGACGACCAAGTTTGTCAACCACGAAGATAGATGCAACAGTGGCGAGGAGATTGACAGCTCCTGTTATAACAGCAGCATAAAGGGAAGCATTGTTGCCAAAACCCATTGTCGCGAATAAAACAGGAGCATAGAACATTATTGCATTAATGCCTGTGAATTGTTGGAAGATCTGTAACAAACATTAGCAAACAATATCAACAAAAATGGTACACTAGGTACTATGAATTAAACTATTTGTATCATCTCGACTGACCATCATGTTTATCATCTCTAATAGAGATGAAACCTATCCATGTGAATCTCACTTGTTGTGTGTTGGGACGATGGTCAGCTGACATGGTACAAATATCATTAATTACTCCTCGTACTCCTAGTACTATTTTTTCAAGTTACTACCCAATGTACGTACTGAAATGAGGTTGATGAGGTAGAGAGACAAAAACTGACCTGCATTGCTATTGCAATGACCAGTTGAGGCCGATTTCTACGCTTAAGGAGATTTCTAAAGGGGTGCTTTACTTCTTTGGCTACGCGAGTTGCCTCAACTAGCTCCAAGAATTCTGCTTCAATGTTATCAGTGCCCCTAATCTTTCGAAGCACTGCTTTTCCTTCCTCCAATTTACCGCGTTGTATCAAACTGTTAGGAGTGTCTACCACAATGAGGGACCCCAAGGTTAGCATAAATGCAGGAACACCTGCTAGACCCAATGATAGCCTCCAACCCCATCCCCCTTTAATTCTGTGTTGGCAGAGTACATTTTAATTATTAGATAGTTGTTAAGCACAAGAGTTATGCCACAAATATTTCATTTCCATCAAATTAATAATTAGGAGCCTAATTTTATTTGTTGGTATTCTTCATATATGTATTAGTGTTTCAACGAGGGAGAAGTTGGAACATACTTAGCAGCACCATAGTTGACAAGGCTCGCAAAAAGAATTCCAATGGTTACATTAAGCTGGAAGAGTATGTTGAGTCCTCCACGAATTCTTGTGGGTGCAATCTCGGAAAGGAAAAGTGGGACAGCCTGTGAAACATTGAAACTGCTTGGTGAGGAAATTAGGGGCAAATGCATATGGCTTAAAATGCAAGAAAATGGAGACTGCGATTCTCCTATTGGAGAAAACCACGTACTAGACCCCAAAAGTTTTAGTTGCCTCATCCTATAGATGATAAAAGTGCAACCCCACTTTACCGAAACCAAGTGAAAATAAGGAGGGATTGGGGTTATAGGTTTTAAACTCATGACACTAGATCCTAAAAACTTAAGCTGTCAAAAAATGGGCTAAAATTTTCATATCATGTCTCTAATCGCTACTATGTGGGCCATTGGATTTCTCCCCATAGGATGTCTGTGTTGGTAGTGGTGGCGACATCAACTACGAGGAGGTGGTGATATTGGCATGGAACAATGCAGGTGGCAATGATGGTGGTAGTGGTGCGTCATAGTGACGAGCAATAATTGTGACATTTTTCTTAAAATTTCTCAGTTTTAGAATTTTAAAATAATATTTTAAGCCAGCTCTAAAGCGCATTCTAAAGTTTCTCAAACAAAATGCTTTAGGAATATGGGATTTTAAATTGCATCCTAAGCTTCATTTCATTTATTCAAATTTAGGCCATGTCATATTTCTAACAATATACCAATAACAACATTATTCGGTAAGCCTAGCATTATCGGTCAAGAAAATGGAATCTTGTAAAACTTGCAAGATTAAGAAGAAAAAAAAAAACCTGATTAGCAAAACCAATTCCACAGCCAAGAAAGATCCTCCCAATGATGACGACCACAAGGTCTTGAAATGCAGCATTAAGAATTGTACCAACTATAAAGAAAACCCCAGCAATCAACATGGTTATCTTTCTGCCTAGCCTTTTGGTAGTGTATGATGCGAAGAAGGTCGCCACCAGAGCAGCAAGGTACAGCAGTGATGTGAACAACTGCAGGCCTTGATTGTTGTATTTACAATAGTTGCTATTGATCTTCTGTTTCTGTATACTCGAGTACACATCCGGGTAGAACTGTTTCAAGAAACCCGGCATGGATGTCACACCTCCTGCATCATCAAATCAGTAACAAAAGCTACTTTTAGAGATATAACACACACAAATTTTAAAAACTAGCCTTTTCCATTAAACATTTTTAGCTCATTTTTCAAAATTTTAGAAATCTAATCCCGAGTACTGCTGGAATTCCCTTCCATCATTGCTCTAATTCTGTCGAGTCATGCTGGAGGGGGAGAGCTAGAGCACTATCCATGTGTTTAATTTCTAAAACTCTAAAAAATTCGCTAAAAGTTTTAAATCAAAGAAATTTTTCTCTAAGGAATACATTTTAGAGTTAATTACACTTATACCCTCTGAGATTTATTATTTTTTCACATACACCCTCTGGGGTTTCAATAATTACACATACACCCCCTGAGGTTTTAAAACTGTTGCATATAACCCCTTAAATGAGATGAAAAATTATGCAAAATTATGCAAAAAAGCATACTAAGGGGTGAAATGGCCTAATAAGATTACTCAAGCTGTAAGGTCCAACCTCAATACAAATATTTTTTTTTTGTTTATTTATTTTTTTCTCTTGTAGGGAGTCATATACTCATATGCAATTATTTTGAAACCTCAGGGTGTGTATGTGTAATTTTTAAAACTCCAGAGAATATATGTGAAAAGACGATAAATCTCAGAAAGTATAAATGTAATTAACTCTACATTTTATAACATTTGGATGTTGACCGGTTTACTTTTAAGAAATTTGAAAAACTAGACTAACTAGTCATAATTTATTTTATTTAAAGACTTTTGGTTTTTTTATTTTTTATTTTTTAGAATTTAGAAATTGAACACTCAAGGTCCTATCAAATAGTGCTCAGATCGATCCTGTCGAGCAGTGTTTGTACGGATTCGAGCATTTCTCGATAGAAGCAAGAGTACTAGTCGAGAATTAAATTTCTAAAATTTAATAAAAGAAGATTTAGTTTTCAAATTTTCATTTTACATTCCAACTCTGTTACTCTGTATCATAGATAAACTCCACAAGTAAAAACAAAAGCGAGTATTTTCTGAGACACTAACCAGAAATACCGATCTCGTAACCAAACATGAGGCCTCCGGTGGCGGCGAGTACGCATGAAATGATGACAATGGGTGTGATCTTCGCTTCTGCAGGTGATTCTACAGACAAGGAATAACCCTCCTTAGCCATGATTACTAAATTTCAAAGCTCCAAACTGAAAGCAGAGCTTATTATTGATGCAGCTAACTTAGATAATAGCTAGCTTCCTTGTAAGGAGCAAGAGGAAGAGACTTTCTGCAAAATTGCAAATGGGTTTTGTCTTTAAGAGATAAATAGAGGCTTATGTACGGTTTGTGTGTATGGACAAAGAGCTATGCATGTGGTTGTGACCAGAGGTAGGGTCCAGGGGAACAGAGAGAGACAGAGAGAGAGACTGTGTGCATGAAAAACAGATGTCTCCCACCGCTTGGATTTTCTGCTACAAAGGTCAGGTTTTTTTGCTTCATTATCATCATCATCAAATATATAGAAGTGAGTTGTTTAAGCACTGGTCTTACATGTACAAGTTACAAGTAGTCTAATTTTATGTGGGAGAGGTAGCAAATGTGACTCATTGGTATGCTCTGAACCATGAAGTCTCTGACTCTCTCTTTGGAGACTAATTTGCTGCTATGAAGTTAATTCATTGAAAAATTATGTTGAAGAGTTAAGACCTTGAATCAATTGTTCTTATTCGGCGGCACACTGTTCAATTCAATCAATGGCACACAGTTCCATTAATTCTTCTCCTTCTCGGTGGCACACTGTTCAACTGAATGCCATTACTATCTATCAGTAACTAGCTAAGTAGCTATACAATTATAAATACTGTCGATTAAACAAATACCTATTGAGTTTTTTTATAAGAAAATAGGTAGAGAAAAAAGGAGAGGCCTCAATCAGTTACAACCCACACATACTTGCAATTGATCAACAATTACCGAATGGAATTAATTATAACTAATAAATTTATTTATCATTAAAAAGTGTGTAGTGATCTAGTGAGTGTTGAATCATCAAGCCTAGCTTCCCTTTTTTATGCATGTAAAATTTTGTCTGACCTTACAATAATAAAGACAAGACAATAAATTTTGCTTTTCTATGTTAATAATTTTTTTATTTGGGAGCTTTACCTCATGTTATGGGGACATGATTTTGTTTCTCATTTGCATTTTCCTTGGTGGGAATGTTAATCTTAACATCAAGGCTGTTCATAAGGTGTCACGGAGGTGCAATGGTGCGGCTGGGTTTGGGCATTGGAAGGAGTAATGGACTTCTCAAGAAAAAGAGAAACAATGACTTGGGTAACAAATGACTCGGCCCACACAAATAAGGAAAGTAGATCAGTCTTATTAACTTGGATAAGAGATGCCCAAAACATACATGACTACTAGAATTCATGTGGCCCAAATAATGAAGTGCATCCAGAGCTCAGATTTTACTTGTCCAACCTACTTTCCACTTGGAGACGGCCCAATCAGAATAAGCATTTTGCTTACCATTAAACACTTTTTTTTTTTTTAATTATTTGTACTATTATACTCTTTTCTGACAATTGAAAAAAGAAAATGACAAACATACTCCTAAATTTTCGAAAATTAAAGCAATTTTAATAGAAATGGATGTTTATGATAAAACAAGAATGCTATAAAGTCAACTAGTTAATAAGTTAATACGAAGTTAACTACTCTTTTGGGTCTACCACAAAATATAATTTCATAATCCGAACTATTTATTTTTTAGGCCTCACTTCAAAGATATAAAAAATCTCTAAAATCATAAGTCATTTAGCCATCTAATTATATTAGCAATTGTTTATGTTCTTTTATCGAAAACAATATTCGTCCATTTATTTGATCACAGTTAGATGATTAAATAATTTTTAATTTAGTTGATTTTTTGCAATGATGATATTTGAAGTGGATCCTAAAAAATAAACGGTTTGGATTATGAAATTAGTGATGTGGTGGACCCAAAAAAGTAGTTAACTTCCTATTAACATATTAACCAGTTAACTTTAGAGCACTACTCATAATAAAAATACGAAATTTATATTTCACGCACTAATTTCTCTTACCACATTCAAATTTAAAAAATTCAACTCCTTTACAAGAATGAGTTTAGACGCTATATTGATTTTTTTTTGGTACCAATATTGTATTTATGTCTAAAATTATGTCGATTAATAATTTGATTTGATTATTTTTTAATATTACCCTAAATGTTAAACCTTAAAATCAAAACACTTAATTCAAATCCAAAATCTCAAATTGACATCATTTTGATTAAAAATACAATACTAACACAACAAAATTTAAGTAGAAAATCATATCTCCTCTTATACCCCCATCGTCTTGAAGTGCATGCGCTTGAATTATTAGTGTACTTTTGAAAAAAAAAATATTAGTATACCTGAATTCAAGTTATTCAATCATAATGCTTATGCAGTTTAAAAGCTTGTGAACAGCATATCACAAGAGTTGGTAACCTAATATATTTAAAATTTCTAAAAGATAGAGAAATCTTTTACTCCAAGATTTCAAAGTAAAATTCTGCAAAAATGAGGCCAACATCTCTCATTTAGTGTTTAAAATAAGTATTTTTCCACAATTAAGTAAATCAAATAAGTGTGAGCTTTTCTTCAGGGTATGAAAAATCAACTATAAAAAAAAAAAAAAAAAAAAAAAGGATCTTTTCACCAACAGGTTGTATTAATCTTTGTAACTTACAGCATGTACTGGTGTGTGAATGGTGTGATGGGGAAACCAAATTCTTTGCTTTCGTAAATTGCACAGGGACATGCCACGAATTGTCTTACTTGACTTGGTGTACACGACATGTTAACACGGTATGATTTCGAATGAAAAATGTAATATTTAGGTTAGGCTTATCGTGTTATGTTAAAACCACAATGATTCGTTAACCCGCAAAATATGTTTGGATTCATTAAGAATAAGAATATTTTCGTAATTTAGTAGTTTGTTGATTTATTCATTTGTTTTTTTTATTATAGTTTTATTTATTTTTTGTAACGGGTGAAACAAGTATTGATGTGTGAAATGACTATAACGAGTTGAAACGAGTCAACTAACATCCAATATAAATATGAGTAATAGTCTTAACAAGTGAAATGGGTTGTGTTGTGTTCACCCAATATTTGCATGTTGTGTTCGTGTTAACATTTTAATTTTCATCCATTGGCTTAAAGGGTTGTATTCAGGTTGAGTCATTTTCACACCTCACGAACACTAAACAGCACAACATGCATGTTGTCATTTTTTTTTTCTACCAACTGGCCAAAGGCCAACAATAATTATGTTTATTTTTTGTTTTCTGAAGTAAAAATAAATTATAACACCAAGCCATATAACTAATCAAAAATGTCAAAATTAAAGTAGAAAAAACTAAAAGAAGCCATGGGGTCATCATGCAAACATGCATAACACATGGTAGCCCTTAGAGCATCACCAATAGAGCTAGCAACTATATAGGCTAAGAGTGTCCTTTACTAATCAATGTGGCACTTTGACTTAAAAATTTAGTACCTCAAAAATTTTTCACTCAAATAGATGAGGCAAATAGTTAGAGAGTGTCCTTTACTAATCCATGTGGCACTTTGACTCAGTGTTTTTAAAGGCGAGCTTCAGGCGCGCCTCAAGGCGCGAGTCATAGCGAGGCGGCGGCCGATTGCGCACGACGTCGCCGGGCTGTGTAAAACAACTGAAAGGCGACGGAAAGGCGTTGAAGGCGTACGCCTCGCAACGACAAGGCGTTGAAGGCGTTGAAGGCGTACACAAAACCCATGCGAAGAAGGAGATAAATCCGCAAAACCCAAAGCGCCGCAAAACCCATGCCGCCAAAATTCAACCCATCGCAGGTGGTGGACGTCTACGTCCGAGTCACCAGAGGCGACGTCGGCGCTGCCAGTTCGCTCACCCCCCAAGATTGGTCTGCGCAGTCTCTCCCCCAAGAAGATCGGAGAAGACATCCCAAAGAGACCGTGAAGGATTGGAAGTGCCTCCTGGTTCCACGCGTGAAGAGGAGGGGGTTGGGTTGGGCTTGGGTGAGGGTGAGGGTGAGGGTGAGGGTGAAGGGGTGATGGGGTGGGGTGGGGTGGGGTGGGGATAGTGCTGGACTGTTGGGTTGGGGACCTTGGGGTGGGGGATGCTCAAGGTGGGGGGGAAGGGAGGTAGAAGAATTTTTATTTATTTTTTAATTCAAAAACATTTTAAAATATTAATTTTTTTATGTTCTATATATATTTATATACTTATATATATATACTTACCTATTTACCTATTTATATATATGTTTACCTACAGGCTCCTTCTGTTGAGGTATACCTCAACTTATTTATGTTGAGGTATGACCTTGTTGGGGCCCACACGAGTCGTTTTGTGGCGATCCGAACCGTTCGCAAGGATCATTTTCATTGATAGATCATCCTTGCAAAATATTAATCAAATCCGAAATCATTTGTCTTCTAACTTTGATAAAACAAATGAACGGTTTTATCGAAAATATTTGGTTCGTCCATTTATTTGATCAAAGTTAGATAGGCAAATGATTTCCGATTTGACTAATTTTTTGCAAGGATGATCTATCAATGGAGATGTAAAAAATGAATGGTTCGGATTGACACAAAACGACTCGTGTGGGCCCCAAGAGGGTATACCTCAACATAAATAAGTTGAGGTATACCTCAATAGAAGGAGCCTGTGTTTACCTATATATATACTTATATTCTATATATATACTTATAGTATGGTTTTGGTCTTATGTTCTATATATATACTTATATATATATTTACCTATTTATATATCTTTATATATATCTTTATAATTTTTTTATTATAAAAAATATATCCTAAAAAGCTTACGCCTCGCGTCATGTTTTTGCGTCTGAAAACACTGTTTTGACTTAAAAATTTAGTACCTCAAAAATTTGTCACTCAAATAGATGAGGCAAATAGTTACAATAAATATTATTTTAACAATTTAGTAAAAGCTACTTTATTAGAATTGATGAAATAATGAAAATGTTAGTTTTTTTTATTGGTTAAATAGTAAGAGAGCCCTAATTTGCTTTAATTTGATATTGGGTCAAATATACCATGATAACCTTACATGAAATTTGACCATAAGTTTGCCTCATCCATTAGAAGCCCAAAATCTAACATGGCACTCCAAATAAAGTTTACCTCATCATTTGCTCATTTCATTGGTGATGCTCTTAGATCATGCAGATGGTGTGCAATTTCTCACCTTTGGATGGTGTGTGTATGCGATACATGTGTGTATGATAGATGAACTCTTGAAAGAAGCGAATTGTAGTCCTCATCGAACAAACATTTGCATCATAGCGTGTCTACGTGGCAGCATTGCACTCCAATATTACCTTAAATTCATTATACATGAGAAAGTTATCCAGAGTAAGGTCAATTTCTCTCACTATAAATAACTAACATACAATCTTCTAGGTATGTAGCATCATTCTTACACAAATTATGTCAAATTGATACTAAGATTCCACTATTAACGTAGATATTGGTGAATCTTTGGTTGAAACTGCACCAATGTGCCTTTGTTAACAACCAGTTGATTTTTTTATAGGGAAAATGAGGTTATTTACTCTAGCACTATAAAAGAACCAATTTACAATATCCTGGTATGCATAATCATCCTTACACAGATTATGTCAAATTGATACTAAGATTCTACTACTAACTCATACATTGCAGAGTCTTTGAGTGACACCACACATGTAAGCCTATGTTAACACTGTCAATATCTTTTTGAAATACCAGAGGGTGCATGTAAAAAAAGGATAAACTTCAGGGGGTGTGAATGTAAATAACTCTACATCGTAGAGTCTTTGGGTGACACCACACATGTGTACCTTCATTAACTACTCAACATCTCTTTTATAGGATCGTGGCATGTGGCAAAATTTAAGGCACTAAAATATTTCTTAAATGCATTCTGCACGGGAAAGTTACAAAAAACGAGGGTTGTTTACGCTTAATATGAATTAACCAACTTAAAATCTCCCAGTATGCATAATCACCCTTACACAGGTTCTGTCAAATTTATTCTAAGATTTTACTACTAACTCATACGTCAGAGCTTTTAGGTAACAGTGTAACACCACACGTGTGCCTTAAAGGGTGTCCCCAACTTGGATTGGATTTTAAAAGTTCAATGAAATCTAGGTGTCCTAAATTTAGATTTTAATGGATTCCAAAGAAATCAAGGTGTCACCAACTCAAATTTTAATAAATTCTAATAAAATCTATGTGTTCTAAAAAAGTTTTAAATTTCATTAAGTGAAAGATTTTAATGGATTTACATGCATTTTTTATCCATAACAAATTTCATGAGAATTTCAGCTAATTCCCCTAAATTTCGATGGATTCTATGAATTTTAAAATCTATTAAAATCTGAGTTGTGAATACTCCCTAGTTAACTACTTAATATCTCTTTTACAAAATCATAGCATGTGGAAACATCTAAGGCACTACAATGTTGCCTTAAATGCATTTTACACGGAAAAGTTACCGAAAGTGAGATTATTTACACTCACTATAAATTATCAACTTACAATTTCTTGATATGTATAATTACCCTTTAAACATATTCTATCAATTGATATTAAAATCATACTATTAACTCATACATCGTAAAAATTTTGGGTGACACCACACAAGTATATCTTCGTTAACCACTCAATATTTGCAAAAGAATCGTTCGTATAAAAGCTTATTTGGTCACTCCGAGTAAGAAAAGAAAAATCTCAAGCCAGTTCACTTCAGCTTATTGACGATTGATTGCTCAGCTATTTTTGGGCATAATAAATACACTTTAGGAGTAATTGAAGTCATCCTTTGTACTAAATTACTAATGCGAAAATTAAAATAAACAAAAATGTACATGTCACACATCCTCTGTACCCCATTCTAAGAGGCAACAAACCCAATACATATACCAAGGGCGACATGCTAACTAATCCAAAATTCAAAATTACCACCTTGCTTCTTGTCACATGACTTAGTTCACAACCCTTAGCAATTTCTCAAAAGAAGATTACTTGACCCTTTTGTCCAAAGCATAAGCTTGGATCTTGAGATTTGAAGACAAGATAATTGTGTTCTTTTCTCTCTTATATTTTTTAGTAATAGAGCATGAACGAACTTGTCGTGTGCCACTATCACACTGAAATTAATATTTTAGTGAATAAAATATTTGAATCATTGCTAGGTTAGGTCAAAATAATCCAAATTCCAATAGAATATTATTTAAAATGTTATGTGCTTTCTTTAAAGAATGGTTCCATGTATTTTAGCAAATGAAAGAGGAGATAGGGCCCCCTTTCTGGGGCTCAAAACTCGGATACAACTACAAGGACAATAGTATGAGAGAGAGAGAGAGAGAGAGAGAGAGAGAGAGAGAGAGGCAAAACTGGATTGGATTATAATAAAAGAAAATTAAAAAACAAAGTCATGTAAAAGTCACTGTATGATGCTACACGCTTTGTCCCACTTTGTGGACCTTTCTCATGCATTTTTGTCTTTTAAACATTGCACCAATGCACTGTAAAAAAAAAAATTTTAAGCCGAATTAGACTACCAAAATGCTTGGTCTTTTTCCTTCCTTTTTTTGGGGTTTATTGGACGTGCTTCAATTGATAGGTTGTATTGGGGTTTGTGGTCCACATAGCTTTGCTAGCCAGCTTCTCGATATTGTGTCATAGACTCATACTAAGGGTTTTTTCTATGAGCATCATACTCTAGGTTTGCTTTTATATATTATAGTTTTATTCATTCCTACGGTCCTACCTGAATTTTTTTAATATAATACTATAAAATAAATAAACAAAGTGCTATATAATAATATTTCTTAGCTGTTAACAAATATTTATTAAAAAAAATGTTTTCTCACTTTTTTTATTGACTAGTTAACTATTTTATATGATATACCAATAAACTAATGTGCTGAGTCCTACAAGAAAGAACTAGATTTTTCTTTTCATTTATTAAAGTAAGCTAAGAAAGAACAAGAACTAGAATAAGATTGCATTTGATGGTTGCCAACTTGCCATTGCCTGAAGATTATGGCAAGCCAGTCATGATTGGTCTTTTTTATTTTGCGTGTCTAAAATTGGATATATATAATTTACATAGCAACTTTCAGTTCTAACAACATCACTTTTATAAAAAGTTTATTCACACTATTGCTCTTATAAGATATATTTTTTTCACTTTGTTTCATAAAATTTAAATCATTTCAGTTTATTACCTAAATTTCACACAGTTATTGCAAAAGACCCTATGTCATTTACTTTATAAATTTTTCTGTTAAAAAATTTGACATAGCGCCTATATGGCATGGATAAAACCCTTTTTTAGTTATGTAAGATCCATGTGGACAAAAAAAAATTAAAAAAATTGATATGGATCTTATTATTTTTTAGTTTAAATATATTTTTTTTTGTCCACGTGGATTTTACATAACTAAAAAAGAGTCTCACTCATGCCATATAGGTGCCACTTCAGCTATTTTAAAAGAAAAATTGATAGAGTTGACGGCATATGATCTTTTACAACAACTGTGTGAAGTTCAGGTGACAATTTGAGAAAATTTAAATTTCATGAGGTAAAATGAGAAAAAATGTATCTTATAGAGAACAATGGTGTGAATAAACCATGTGAAAATATCAAAATGTCCTCATTTAAATAGTATTTCTTCTTTTATAATCCTAACTATTAACACTAACTTTACATGTATATCATTTATGTTAGCAAATCTTGTAATTGTGAAATTTTTGTAAAGTAAATAGTCAATCGATCTAAACCTGGTAATTAATTACTTTATGTTGATTTCAGGTAAGTAAATTGGAGGTAGGTAAATAAAACCTACATTCTAGGTGACCTATGCGACTTTGCAGCTATTACACATTTACAATCCCTATTCATTGCAAATAGGTGACTGCCACCAAGCACCAAGCCTAAGTTCGACAGTGACATCACAAAGCCCTAAACACCATTCAGTTGTTCATCTTCTTTTTTTTTTCTATGAAAACATTGAAAAGGATGGAATGTAGGAAATCTAAAGCCTAATCAATTAACATGATGATTGTTTTTCAATAGTACCGCAGTCACTTTAAATTGTGTTTTAGATTTGATTCATGAATGAGATGATGCATAGTCCATGCTTAGCTACATACGCATCAAAGCTGATAACTTGTCATTTTCCTCATGAAATCAAACATGTGGTTTTTGGAGAACATAGAAGAGTTCAAGGAAAGCTAGCTAGTATGGCATTGTTTTATAACTTACCCAAGTAACAAATTCCCATTTCATTTATGCATATATCCCAATTGGGCAGCCCATAATTGATTGCAATGCTTATGCAATTATGCAACACCATCGAATTAATTATTTTATTATTTGGTTAAGAAATTTTAATTATATTCTAAGTTTGCTTGTGACAAAATTATAATGCTATTGTGTTAGCAAATGGACTGTATTATAATATTATATAATGTGTCAATCAAATCCATTTAGTAGTTAATTATTTATCAATTAATGGGTGGTGTTCTACAAAAAAAAAAAATTGAATGGGTAGTAGTGACTGGTGACTATGTTATTATGTGTGTGGTGGTGTTGTTGACGGCTAGGGTTACGTACGTAACGGCCATAAACAGAGCCACGTAGGCAGATGACGTAGCACCGTTTTCGGACATGTGGCGAGGCTTCGGGGAACTTCACGATCGCGAGGGAATGAAAGCCAAGCCTCTAGCAAAGCGACAAAAGCTGGAGAAAGAGATCCATTATGGTGGGTCAACCATTTCAAGTGGGCCCAGTCCGACGTGGCCACACTTGTCTACTAGATTTATACTTTTTTAAGGAGAGCACTAATTAACCCACCCAGCTGTGCCGTAAGACTTTGCATCACTGCTGCTCGAACTGAACCGTCACCGGTGGGTGAGGTTATCGCTTCACCTCCGAGAAAAAAGATATTTACCAGCTTGTGAGCGTAGAAAAGTAACCAATAGCAAGATCCGAGGCGACGAATCAGCAAATTAAGAGGTACGTGTCCAAATAATACGTCGACACGTGGAGAAAATGACACTGCCACGGATGAACAACTTTATCATATCTGGGTAATTAAATGTGAACTCCTCCGCCATAAAAGCGCTTGAAGTGAGAGGCGGAAAGCGCTTTTTTTAGTTTATTTATATGTATCTATTATCCACCTTTTATAAATTTCCTTTTATAACTGCGCTGTAAAATTTGACCGCCCGTGTAGGTTGTTTGCTTTTCTTTTAAAAAAATGTAAATTAACAAAAAAACAATAAAAAATTATACATTTCACTTAAAAATTTATATAAAATATTTATTTATTTTTAAGTCATAGTGATTTAAAATTAAATTTTTTTCTGACAATATATGTAAAACTCATAAAATTATATTTTTATCTTATTATGATACAGTATGTAAAAAATTACATTTTATTTTGTTATGATATATTATATAATTTCATATAATTATACTTTATTTGAATGATATAATATTATTTTAAAATATAAGAATTTAGAGTTTAGGTTTATGACTTCATATTTAAGGTTTGAGAGCTTTAACCCTAAATTCTAAACATTACACCATAAATTTTAAACTCTCGAATTTAAAATTTAATTTAACTAAAACTTGGGTATGTTGAATTTAAATAATATTAAATGCTATATATTTAATTTTTCTTAAATTGTGACTTGAAAATATTTTTGGTGACTTAAAAATACATATTGTGGATTAAAAATAAATAAATTAATAATTTGAGTTTATAACAAAAATAAAGATTGCTGCTATTTGCATACTTTTTTTTTTTCACACCTTCACCAACTTATTTTGTGAAATTACTTAATTGACACAAAGAGAAATTACCTTAAAAGACAATCCACATCATTTGAAAAGAAAAAAAACAAAAAAAAAAACTCTTTTTACACACCCCAAATCCAATACTCATAAACCACAACTACACGCCCCACCCTCAACCTCACCTACAACCACAACCAAAACACACCCCACCCGTGACCTCACCTCCATCCCAAAATTGCCAACACCCACCTCACGCCGTTAACCCGCCTTCATCATCACCATGCATCCTCTTTCCACCATAGCCATTGGAAGTTGGAGGCATGCCCTAACCTAAATTTTTTGGATTTGAATGTAAATCTAATGCTTTCTTATCTAATTTCAATTAGTTAATTCATCTCAATACCTTTTTCGTTTGTTTTGCGATGATTTGGAGGTTTTTAAAAGTGCAATAGTGAATTTTCTGGTTATTCATTTTCGAATTCGCAGGTCGTTCGACACTGGTTTGCTGAATAGTTCGGTTTCGTTCGGTAGTAAGCTGTCGAACGAAACTGAAAGGTTCGGCAGCTTACTATCGAACAAAACTGAAATGTTCGGTAGCTTACTACCGAACGAAACTGAAATATTCGGTAGACCAGTGTCAAACAACCTGCGAACTCCTATAATCCAAACTCGAAATTTCAATCTTGAAATCCAGAAAACTCGCACTCCAAGTTATCTAAACAAAAAAAAAGAGGTCTTGGGATGAATTAACCAATTTAAATTTGATAAAAAAGCCTAGATTTTCATATGAATCAAAATAATTTACCTTAAGACATATTTATAGGTTGACAAAAATGGTTATGATGTTGTAGTAAGATGGTGAGACCACCAACGACGGATTGACTGTGGCGAGTTGACGGCAACTTCGATGGCTGAGTTGACGACGGTGGTGACGGCTCCAATGACGATGTAAGTATACAGGATGTGTTCTTGGCTATGATAGGGTGGGCGTGAGGTTGTGTATTGTCTGAAATGATTGAAGTGTGTGTGTGTGTATTGTTTGAATAGATTGAGTAGAGTGTGTAAGAGAAATTTAGTAAGATTAATGAGATAGAAGGTATTTTGGTAATGAGAAGAGTGTGTTGAAGAAAAATTTTACATTTTTAAAAATGGTGAGAGATGTGTAGGAAAAAAATGTGTGAAAAAAAAAAAAGTGTGCAAATAACAGCTTTAAAACAAATTATATATAGTGACTTATCAATAAAAAACTAAAAAATAAAATATATCAATTTTTTTTAATATAAATGTTGGACCCAGAACACGTCACACTAAGCTGCCATATCCCACGAACGTGACAATAGGCCAACGCGAGGAAATAATTTCTAGATCGGCAGCTAACGTGGGACCCACACTTCTCGGAAGTTCCGTGACCGTGACTCGAGTTTTTTCCTTCCCCCACGTATCCACCGCTAGATGGACCGGAGCGGACGGCTAAGATGAGGCGCACTGATCGACACGCACGACCCTTTTTAGTTTTGGTGCCAGCTCGGACGAATTTGGGTTTGGGGTTTCTTTAAATACCCACTTATCGCCACGTCAGAGCAAGATCCAACGGCAAATAAAGTTCGGTTCCTGGTAACGGAGAGATCCGTGCGTTGAATGCCCATCTGGTTCCATTAAGGCGGGTCCCACTTGGTCGATTATGGAAATTGTTAGAATATGCCATCATCTGAAATAAATAATATATATAATTTTTGGAAAGAAAAATATAATTATAAAAACACAAAACGTGGGACCGGAATAATGAATTTGACCGGTTGGAACGATATCATCTGCGGTCATGTAGATTCCTTGTGATCGTCATGTTGCTTTTACCGAGGTCTCTCTAACCGGAAATAGCCGGTAACGACGTTGCTTTGGCCAATTTCAGGCCTTCTTTTAATATTCACTTTGATCGTGGATTCGTAGGCTACAGTGTTCTTGTTTATGAGAAGAATAAAATATAAATATATAAAACAATTAATATTATCTTTATTAAATATTTGTTGATATATTTATGATTTTTGTTTGGCCATGATATATTTATGATGTGTATAAGACTATAAGTATAAATTATAAAAGGTACCAAATCGGTAGTGAGGAAGTAAACATGGAAGCTTGGGAAGGAAGAAAAAAAAAATTATCACACGTGGCGGTACCAGGCAGAAAATGTTAAGGTACTAGATTGAACGGTGAGGAATTTGCCATGTTGGTTTGGGCCAATCGTGACCGCACGGTGTGTCGTGAAATATACGGTCCAGATTGGACGATGTGTCGTGGCTTATGTATCGTAGCCGTCCATGATGGTTTGGAGTGGGTTTCGCTCGGAGTGAAATAGGGGAAAAGAGGATGAGATAGACTGATAGAGAGCACAAAAAGAAGAGAAGACAGAGTTGGAAATAGAGAGAGAGAAAGGCAAGGGGGGCTGGAAGAGAGAGAGAGTGTGAGAGGTGAAGAAGATAAGCGAAAGCTGAGATCTTAAGTCTTCTCTGTGAATAGGCTTGTGGGAGATCATTGAAAACGTGTTCGAAGCTAGGAGCTTCCATACTCTCCGGTGGGGTTTGACTGAATTTTCCGGCGAATTATGGTGGGTTTCCGGTTATGAGAGATGGGATTAGTGTTGTGGGTGTAGCTGATTCGGTGGTAGATAATTACAGCAGAGATGGATAGGAATAGGGACGCGAGGAGAGCAACTATGGCGGCCACAAATGGCTTGTCAAGACGAAGACACAGAAGCAGCAGTCTCAGAGACTCCCCAGGTCCGACTCTCCCCAGATCTAAGCCCTCTTGCCAATACCCAGTTTTCGATTTTTCATTGTTTCTTATGGTTTTTTTGTTTGGTTGTTTGCAGAGGACGATGGGCCGGCGGAGTTACAGGAGACCTCGAGGCTGAGAGATCGAGGGAGCGGGAAGAAGGATCGAGATCGAGATCGGGATCGGGATCGAGAACGGGAGAGAGACCGCGACCGAGACCGGGATCGGTTGAGCCGGAGCAAGAGGCGGAGAGGCGGCGACAGATTGATGCACGGAAGTATTAGGGAAGATGGCGGCGAAGATAGTTCGGAGGAGAGTGTGAACGATGAAGACGAAGATGAAGATGATGACGGAGGTGGAGGTGGAGGTTCGATTCGGATGCTTCCGCCGAACCCATCCTCGGTGTCCATGTCATCGTCTTCGTTGTTGACTCACCGCAAGACCTTCCCTCCGGTGAATAATAAGCATTTCAGAGCTCTGCCGGCGTTGAAGGTCACCGACGAAATGATTGGCGTGTCCGTACCGAGAAAAGCACGGTCAGGTAGAGCGGCTAAGAAGTGATTATAGAAAAGCAAAAGAGCTGAAAGGAATTAATGGATTCTGGGATTCTGATATGTTTGTTTTGTCTTTTTTTGGGCTTTTGATTTTTACAGCTTCTACGAAGAGGTCTCATGAATGGCCTTCGAGTTGTGGGGTTGTGGGAGACCAAATTCACCGCCAAGCTTCGACGTCACCCGTTCGACCCAGCATATCGGCGATGCCAGCTCCAGCTCCGACCTCGCCTTCTTCTTCTTCCCACGCTTCGGTTCGGAAGAAGCTGGTGGGTGTTCTTAAATTTCCTTCAATTCTATTTCTCTGATTTTTTTGTTCATTTCTTTGACATGTAGTGACGATTTTCTCTGCTGTTGTAGAAGCCCAACGGACCCAAACTTCGGCCGCCGAAGATGTCATCGACGGCGACGAAGTCTTTGTCTTCAGCTCAGGACGAAATAGAAATAGAGATTGCTGAGGTGCTGTACGGGATGATGAGGCAACCACAGGGTCCGTCAAAGCAAGAAATTATAGCCACCACCGATTCAATTAAGTTTGAATCCAGAGGAGCCAGCGATGCCAAATCCAGAGTTTCATCGCCGATTTCAAACTCGCCGTGTGTGCCACCTCAGTTAACGTCATCGGCTTTTCCTCAGAATTCTAGCTCCTCTGTCACTTCTATGTCCGCTGTTGGTGGGTACATAAGCTCTTGGAGCTGGCTCTTAATTCATTTCTTGCTCGCCGCCCCAATGCTCTGTTTGGTTACTGAGAGACTGGGAAAAGGAATTGAAAGCTTGGTTTCTCGGTGAGCAAACAGAGCTGGGCTCTTGTTTTTTACGGCTGACTGATGGAAATTTTCTGTCTTTGATACGATTCGACAGCACCCAAGAGGAAAAGGCCGCGACCCGTGAAGTATGACGACGAGAACCCGTCGATTTTCACCGTTCAGAACAGTCCCATTTCGTCTACAACGAAGATGGTGACTGATCAGCCTGCAAAAATCGAGACTTCATCTCCGAATTTGGAGAAAAACCAAGGATCTGCAGCTGAAAATGGTGGGTTTTCGTACGATTTGGCCAATTCTCACGGTGTTCCCGCCTCGACGGACGCCCAGCCGCAGTCAATTAAGCCGGAGAGCAACAACGCCGTCTCAGATTCAAAGCCTGCTAATGATGAATCGGAGAGTCAAAATGTTAAAGCAAGCAAAGAAGAACCTCAATCGCCCAAGAAGGAATCTCCTGGGCTCAGATTGGATGATAATCGTGAGGAAATGACAGTGACTAAAGCGTGAGCATCAAAGATTGATTCTTTTTTTGGGAATGGGAAAAAGAAATATTGGGTTCTGAATTTTCTTTTTCTTTTTTCTAATTTTTGTTTCTGTTGGTTTAACTCAGAAATTCGACCATCTCTGAGATTGAGAACCAGCGAGAAGAAAAGTTTCAGATAGATCTGATGGTGAGGAACTTCTTGTTTTAACAAGATGTTATCTTCTATTTTTTATTTTTTTAAGGATAAATTTTCAATCTTGGACTTTTTTTTGGGGTTGATGTGTATAGGCTCCTCCTCCTTTGAGATCTTCTCCAGAAAGGGATGGTGAGGTTGATTTTGGCTCAGTGGATCCTAAGCCTACGGTCATAGATGCAGAAACGGTGAGTGGGCCACCACCTCTGCCACTTGCTGCATAGCGTTTCCTGTTGGGTTTGGTGGTGATGTGTGAATGAAATTTAATAAATGAATTAATAGGTCACTGTTTGTGTGCAGGAAATTAAGACCATGACTAGAGAAGAAGACAAAGCTCTGAAAATTGGCAAGGAAGAGCCTGCAAATGTGGAAACTGAGAAGTCCAAAGCACTAGTAGTGGAAGAAGCTGAGTTCAAGAAGCCTATTGTTGGGGTTGTTGGGAAAGAAAGGAATATTGATCTCCAGCTTGATTTGGAGAAGTCTGATAGAGATAGTGCGAATGCTAGTTTTAGTGGAAATAAGCCGCACCAGCATGTTACTAAGCAGCAGCAGCAGCAGCAGCAGCAAAGTACTGAGAAAACTGGTAATTTACTTTGTGCATTCATTTCTTTCTTCTCTTTCCTCTTTTTGGGTTTTTGGAGTTTTGACTGACCCATTTGGGTTATTCAATGATTTTGTCTTCTTTTTCTTCATCTTCAGTCCAATCGAGCTCTGTACCTTTGCCAATGTCTGTGGCTAGCTGGCCAGGCGGGCTTCCTCCAATGGGGTACGGTCGTGTTATTTTGTTATTTGTTGCTTGCTCTTTGTTGGGGTGTTAGCGTATGGCCCTTGTTATTTTTTTGATAAACTTCTTTGGGGAAATGACTGTGTTCTCATCAGCAGATATATGGCACCTTTACAAGGAGTTGTATCCATGGATGGGAGCACCGTTTCTTCAGCTGCTATACAAGTATGTCAATTTTGGTTTTTTTTTCAAGACCTCATTTTCTTCTTGAAACTCTTTCAAGCTGTGTGGTATTTCTATTTCTAATGAACTTTTGACCTTGCGCAGCCACCACATTTGCTTTTTAATCAACCTCGGCCAAAGAGGTGTGCAACCCATTGCTACATTGCAAGGAATATATACTATCACCAGCAAATTGCGAGGATGAATCCTTTCTGGCCAGTAGCAGCTGGTGCTGGATCTCTTTATGGGGGACCCAAGCACTGCAATCCCAATGTATTGCCCTCCGAATTGCATGGGAATATTCCTGGTAGGGTGGTGAATTCTGCACAGGACAAGGGACAGGGGCTTGCTATGTTTCCTGGGCAATCTGGGAAGGAAAAAGTTCCACAAGCAGCCAACCTTGTTGATGCTGCACAGAGAAAGCAAATTGTGCTCCAACAAGCTCTACCTCAGGGGGCACCTAGTAATATACTGGTATGTTTCTTTTGTCTTATGATTATTTGTTTCATCTGTTTAATTGTATTGTTGGGGAGGATTTGAATATTAATGCAGTGTTCTTTATTGTATTTCAGCATGGTCCTGCTTTCATCTTCCCTTTAAGCCAGCAACAGGCTGCTGCTTCTGTCCGACCTGGTTCTGTGAAGTCTCCTAATGCTGGTAGTGCACCTTCGTCAAGTGCGTCTAACTCTGCATCAATGAGTGCTGCTGTAACCGCTGGTGCAGCTCCAGCTATGAGCTTCAATTACCCTAATATGCCTGGAAACGAACCTCAGTATTTGGCGATTTTGCAGAACAGTGCATATCCATTTCCAATGCCGACTCATGTTGGTGCACCGCCGGCTTATAGAGGACCCCATGCTCAAATGCCTTATTTTAATGGGTCTTTCTATTCTTCTCAAATGCTCCATCCTTCTCACCTTCAGCAGCAGCAGCAACCCCCATCTCAGTCGCAGCAAAGTCAACAAGGTCATCAAAACCCTAGCCTTTCCAGTGGTTCTTCATCATCCCAGAAACATTTGCAAAATCAGCAGCAAAGGCCACATGCCAGTGGTGTTAATGGTGGCAGTGGAAGCTTGCAAGGCTTTCCTGCTTCAAAAAACCAATCTTCACAGACACTACAGCTGCAGCATCAGCGGCAACAGCAGCAGAACCCGCATGCCCCTCACCAAGGTCGTCAACTTGAACCTGAGATGGGCAGTGAAGATAGCCCATCAACTGCTGATAGTCGAGTCTCTCGTGCGAACATGAATATTTATGGTCAGAATTTTGCAATGCCAATGCACCCACCAAACTTTGCTATAATGACAGCTCCTTCTATTGGTAGTGCCAATGGTACAACTGGTGCAAGTGGTAGTGAAAAAAAGCAGCAGCAGCAGCAGGGCTCAAAGGCTGGGGTTGAAGCATCTCAGGCTTTTGCTATGTCTTTTGCTTCTCTAAATGGTGCTACCTCTGCTACTAGCCTTGACATTACATCTATTGCTCAGAATCATGCAATTCTCCAGAACCTTCCAGAGTTTACTAGGCAAGGCTATCATCAGTTTATAGCTGTTGCTGCGGCTGCCCAAGCAGCACAACACAAGAAGAATTATCGTGTTCCCGAGGAAGGGAAAACAGGAGGTGATTCCTCTAATGTGGAGGAGGAAAGAAAGGCCATGGCAGGGAAGGCTTCATCAACTGTTGGGCACTCCATTGCTTTCTCCAGGCCAGATTTGACTGATACATCTACAATGCCGGGCAACAATGTCATTGATAGCTCAACACGATCTCTTAACCTCAGCTCTGCTCCTGTCCGGGCTTCCAGTTCTGTTATGCCAGCTGCTGCCAGCACTGTAAATGCTCCCACACCACAGCAGCAACTGCAGCAGCAAATAAGGAATCAGCAGCAGCAGCAGCAGCAGCAGCATCAGCAGCAGCAGCAGCAGCATCAGCAGCAGCAGCAGCAGCATCAGCAGCAGCAGCTGCAGCATCAGCATCAGCAGCAGCAATTCATTCAACTTCAGAAGCAGCAATTTTCTGCTGCAGCTCGAAGCAAGACACCAGCAACGAGTAATGGCAGCATCTACTCTGATCACCTTCCTTCAACCTCTTCTATGGCTGCGAAGTTTCCCAATGCTTTATCTTCATTCCCCCAAAACCTAGTCCACAGCAACAGCAGTCCTGCTCAATCTCCTCAGTGGAAGAATTCTGCGAGGACAACCACGTCCCAAGTTCCTTCATCGTCTCTGGCCTCGTCAACCTCATCATCCCTTAAAAACCTTCCTCAAAAGCATGGGCGTACACAGCAAAGCCACACACAGATTTCTTTTGCAGCCAATCCAAAATCATCAACCCAATCTCAAGGGATACAACCTGCTAGTAGCCATCAGTCCCCATCTCCTCCAATAATGGTTGGTTCACCCACTACCACAACTTCGTCTATGTCTAAGAGTGCTGGTGGAAGCCCAAGGACAACTACCACAAATTCCACAGGAAATAAAGCCGGCCAAGCTTCTTCTTTGTCATCTCAGCAGGCCAAGAACTCACCATCAGTGCCCAGTCAGAAGTCATCTCCTGTTGGTGGGAGGAATGTCCCTTCGATCCTAGGCAACACCCATATTACCTCTTCAAGCACTGGAACTAAGCAGCAATTGCAACAACACCAGCAGAATCAGCAGCATCAACAACATCAACAACATCAACATCAGCAGCAACAGCAGCAGTTGTCTAATCAATCAATACAGCAAGCCCAGTTGTTCTACTCTAATTCCTACATGCAACCCCAAGGTGCACATTCCAATAGTGCCACCTCTGCATCTCCTTCAAGTGGGTATTATCATCATCCAAAACGCCGCCCTGAGCTACAGCAGCCACAGGGCTCATCTGGGACACCCTCGAGTGGGATGTTGTCACCGTGTCCTCCTACTAGCACCACTGATCCTGCAAAGGCGGTGGCTGCTGCAGCTGCTAACATGAAAGGTAGTGGCTTATCCTCACAGACTCTTATCCATCATGCTCAGTTTGCTGCACAGTCCTCTGGGCCACATCAGCTTGTACCTGCGGGCTTCCCTTATGTTCATGCTGTTCCCACTGTGGTCCAGGTGAAACCGGCAGAACCGAAGAAACAACCTGCCGGTGATTAGAATGATGTCCCTTGGTGTAACATTGCAACCTCCATACATCGACAAATGAAAGATATTGATGGGGATTGTAAACTCATGAAGGGAATGGCTGATCCTTGCCCAAGGAAATGAGAATTCACATGCCCTCTGGCAGCCTGAGAAGAAATGGAAGATGCAAGTATGTGATCAAGCACAGCAGGGAGGCTGGGTGGAATTGAACCCACAATTTTGGAATGATGTTCAGCAGGTGGGGGAAAATGTCCCAATGAAATGTGTATTCATCTATGTACACTTTGTGTTTATAATCTGACAGGGTCGATGGTGAAGTCTAACTAAATTTGATTGGTTTGATGAGGATAGGTTGGGCAATGCAGGGAAAAGAGTTAGGATCTTTTGTTGGACAAAAAGAGGGAAGAATGGCCAAGGATGAAGAGGAAGAGCAAGACCCACCTAACCTTTCCTTCTTTTGGGGTTGTAACGGCGGATTTCTTTTTCCTTTCATTTTTGGAGGTTTAAATTTCCAGAAAGAGCAGTGAAACCGTGTCTTTTGACCTATATATGCAATGCAATGGAGGAGGGTGTATGTGTATTTATGTCTTAGAACATATAATGGTAACTCTCCTAAATTTTTTTATTTAAACTGTGTCACTACTTGTCTCATTGCCTTGGCCTGGTGAATGTGAATCTTATATGAGAGATGAGGAGGCAAGAGAGGAATTGATGAGATTGTTGCCTTCATTTATGTGGCTCACTTTTTATCTTTATTCCTATATTGTTTGTCTATATGCAAATGCAAAAGGACAGAATACAGAAGGTGATGTTGATGAGGTATTCTGCTTTTGTAGCTTTGAAGATCTGGGGAGATAAAAAGTGAGACTAGCTAATTGTGTGGACATGTGATGTGAGGTGGCTAAATAGGAGCCTGAGGAAGTTCAAATTGTACATGCTGCATTTTGGGACTATGCTATTGCTTGGTTTGGTTTCATATAAGGGGGAGTGGTGTGGGCCAGAGTCCCCCACCCCCACTCATTGATGTGGTGTTGTAATTCTGATTTTGCCAAATAGTTAATACCACCACTTTTCTTTTGACAAAAGTTGGTTGTTGAAAAGGGCGCGCCTCTCTTCATTGTCAGTATCTTACACGTGGCTCATGTCCATTTTGTAGATATCATAGATAGCAACTTTATCTTTTCTGTAGAGGTCCGTTTATCATTGAGCCCTAACTATTTATTAGTGATGAGAGACTATTAAATAAATATCTTTGTCCAAGTAGATCTACTTGGGTTGCCAATTTTACCCTTGGTGTGGGACCCACCAAACAACAGGTATGGCCCAGACTAAGTTAGGGCGGTCGCGCCTTCCAGAACCCTACTAGACCACACTATGTGTGTAGGACATGTTCTGACATATCCTGCCTGTATTGTAAGGGTGGGTGACCTTTTTGAGCTCACTGTCATCTACACACGTGTACCCATCTCTTTTTATGTTGTTTTGGTTTATTTTCAAACAAAGGGCAAAGGGCAAAGGGTAAAAGGTCAGCCACACTCAGTTACTCACCCTTTGGTCCATTCCATATGCTTTATATATAATATATTTATATACTCTTATCAGAAAAAATAAGGCCAAGTATAAATACATTCATCGTAAAGGTATTTCAAGATGGTAAACAAATAATAAAATATTTTAAATTTATATATTAATTAATAAAAATTTACAATATAACACGTTGGTCAAGGTTTATGTTCAAAAAATCATTAAATGACATTATAAACATAGTTGATGTAGTATTTTCAATGATATGGACACCAAATTTATGCCATGTGATAAAAAAAAAAAAACAATAAAAAATACTAAAACTTATAAAAATGAAAAAATAGAAATAAAACTAAAAAGCCAAAAAAATTTGAAATCCCCACCCACCCCCCATCCTTCCACCGTATCATTAAAAATGCCACATCAGTTATATCTAGCATGAAATTTAATATTTTTTTGGATGAAAATTTTGACGTGCTATATTGTAAGTTTTTATTAATTAATGTATAAATTTGAAATATTTTTTTATTCGTAAACCAACTTGAAATACCCTTTATACTTAGTAGATATATTTGTATTTGAGCTAACACTGGGTCATCACATTAGGCCATTGGCCTTTGCTTTTGGAAATAAGTCTACCCCAAGAGAGACTTTTTTCAATTTTCCTTTTTTTTTTTTTTTTGGTGTTATGGCCCTTATGTTATTAATGGCTAATTAAGTTTAGGTGTTCCATAATTGTGTGGGACCAAATAAACAAAAAAAATACATAATATTGGGTTGGTTCTTTTTGGAGATGTACCCCATCATCCATAAGATTAAAGTAAAAGATCTACCTCCATGCTGAACGTGATGGAATAAGAAGGGAGTGACTTGTGAGAATATTTGAACATTTCCAATCTCTCTCTCTCTCTCATGAGAAGGACCTACCAAGAAGTCAATTAAGGGAAAGAGGAAACCCATTCTATAATGCTGAAAGCCTGAAACAGAAAATTTTGAAGGATTACGTTATCCCTTCATTACCAAAATTAGGTAGACCCCATTCCATATAAAAAATTAAAAATAATTGTGTAGTACTGAGGTTACTTAACCATCCATTATGCTGTTCCTTAATTTAACACATTATTAAAATGGAGTTGCCTAATGGCTATTATCTATCTACTTGGTGTATATACATTGAATTTTAACAAAACAAAAAAACAATTATAGAAAGTCAACATCAAAAGATTGAATGGATAGAGGCAACAAAATGTTAGGTGTTTAGTCAACATGTCAAACTACCTTGAAATGTGTACAGATATAATTAACAACTCTCACTAATATGGTTCCCTTGAAAAGTCTCTAATACAAATAAAAAATATGTAATTTGTTCCTTGCAAAAAGTGTTTTATAACGTAGAATTTCATGCCATATTATTTGTGGGTTCTCTTTGATTTCTTTATGGATTTCTTGGGTATTAGGGTTGTGGCTGTAATGGCACAAGCCAAATTTGTTCAAGATCATTGGTCAAATCTTTAACCGCTTGCTTGTATATAAGTATATTAGGAACATTTTTACTATTTTACCTTTTGTAATTTTACCTAATATTAAACTCGTAATTTCAATAGTAAATATAGTTTACCCCACACCTAATGTTAGAGTCTAAGCCTCTCCCTTCCATTTAACTTTATTTGAACAAAAAACAGTACATTAATGACACAAAAATGCTAATTAAGGTACATGGCAATTGGATGGAATGTTGGGTTAGGCCGCCTACATAGATAAGAGCCCTTGTTGTATGGTTTGTATTCAATTTGTTGCATTAAACTTGTTTAGTTTGTCGTTGCCTTATGATTCTTATTACAACGTTACTTGCTTGCATGGTGTTTGCACAACAAAAATATCATGTAGGTTTTGTTGAATGCGAGATACATTCTTAGTTGACTTAATTGCTACCCCAGTGTCATGCTCTCTTACACTTCCCATGTGTTTGGAACTTTGGAATCCTATGCTGATTTTAGTGTTCTAGCTTTCCCTAAATTTGTTTTCCCTTACAATTCTATATATGTGACAACTTATAAATCTCATAAATTAAGAACTGCATTTATCATTAATTGTGTAAATTAGTTTCTTCTCCTCAACCACCAGCAACCCCCATATCAACCCCCATTGCCACCATCATATCTCAACCCCAAGCAAGCCCCTTCACCCCTGGTCTGAGTAATGGTGGAAAGTTGACTTCTAATTGGGTCTTCCTCAACCAACAGCACCACTCATAACCATTCCTTAATTTTCTTTTGCCCCTTTAATTCTCAAGGACAAAGCCAATACAGATTCTCTACTTGTCGAGCTTCTTCGATCATTTTCAATTCTCAAATTATATGCATGAGATATGAGCATAAAACTGACAAAAGAAACGTGTCTGAATGACCAAAAAAGTTCTCATATATGGTGAATAAGCATGTTGAGCCGTTCTCAAAAGGTAGGTATTCCTTAATTTACTTTCGACACTTCCACATTTATATACCAAGTGGTTGCAATGCTCTTATACTAGAATATTATTCATCCATATTCATACATGACTATTAATTAACATATTTTTAATTAAACACTTCAATTGATACAATCAACTAACGTTCTAGATTATAATATAATAACCTTAATTTATAAGTGCATGAAACATAAGATCTAGATGCATTGATCATATCAATAAATGAAGTTTGAATGAATACTTTATCTAACAGAGTACGTGTACGTCAACCCACTTGTCGATCACCTGATTCAATGGTTCAAGTACTACATTAACAATCATGTTTAATATTGTTTCATACACACCACAGGTTTTCAAACCCAACGGTGTATATTTGATATCAAGTTACACTTTTTTATTATATATTAATATTATTACTTTAAAAGCATTATTTAATATTTTAATTTAAATCATTTCAAACAAATGATGTATGAAGGTTTTGTTGGGTCCTGTTCTATTCTTATAACCTTTTTTTTTTTAATACTCCACAGAAAAACAACATGTAGCATGCAACATCTTGCCAACATTTTTAATACTTGAGTAATTAAGGGTATGATTGGGAGCAGATCGGATCTCTATATATGAATAATCGGGTTTTCTTTTGGGGTCCATATTTGGGTCGGAAACTTTTGGAATTAATACTCCATCTTGAACCCAAAATATTGATAATGGATCAATGGGACCCAAGTCACCCAACCCAACTAATTTGGTTATTATGAAATATCATAAGGAAATGTAGGGTCAATTGAATCTTAATTATTAATTGAATTATTCAGATTGAATTAAATATAATAATGAGCCACTTAAATTAGGGGTTTCTTATTCAACCTTGGGTTAGACGCTTAGACCTATAAGAATTGCTTGGTCTTTTGATTGTGGGTCAGTTAATGGTGATGAAGGTCAAAAAATTTATGTTGTCAATTGCTTGTAAAGGATGTATATAATATGATTAATATCCTTTTCCTCAGTGGCCATAGCCCCAAAGTCAATGGCCGGACCAAGGAATTAATATTTCGTTTTAGTACCATTTTTTTTCCTTATATAATATTTAGAGAAGGGGAGGGAGGGTGGGATTAAAATAATTTAAAACTACTTAATTATGCTTGATTTTCTCATTACTGAGAAGGGAAGGGATTGGAATCTTGACCCCTGATCTATATATATTTGTAAGAGAAGGGTAGCTATGGAGATTGAAGTCGGTTGCTCATGTTTTTTGTAGTTATTATCATTACTATAAGGTAGCATGGTTCACCTCGAATGTGAAACATATATATGACCAACACATTATTGCTGTTGTATTCAATCTATAAGAGAGTAAATGGTGCAAAAGGAAAAAGGAAATTTCATTGTCCATTATGATACTTTATGGGTTCGAAATAATCATAAAAATAAGATTCTAATGTATAGAGGTTAAAAAAATTGGGGCCTTCAATATTTGGGCGTCTCTGACGTTTGCTTTACTTGCCTCCTCTCAAGACCAATCCTATTTACAACCTTTTATATGTGTAAATTTCAAATTCACATTAAGGATGCAAGTGATCCTGATTGATCTAATAGAATTAGAGCATTTAATCCAAAACCAATTGACAATGAGTGGAGAGGCTCAAAACTTATAAGCACATATGCTGAGCTCTAGTTTTTCGATGTGGCGAGATTTTTAGCTTTACACGTGAACAAATTATATTGGGTGACATAGGAGCACGTGTGGCCGTTAGGCCTTACACGCGGATAACCTGGCTCTGATACCCTAATACAATTAGAGCATCCAATCCAAAACCAATTGGCAATGGGTGGAGTGGCCCAAGACTTATAAGCACATATGCTAAGCTCTAGTTTTCTGATGTGAGACATTGCTCCACATTACTCTCAACATAATCGACAAGTAAAAATTTGTTTCTACAACTTGAATAGTAAATTCGTTCATTCTTTAAATATTATGTTTTAACTCTTTAATATTGAGTTATTGAGTGGTTGCATTCACCTTTTTATATGATCGATTTATTTTCTAAATTATTGTTTAAAGATCATATTTGTAAAAAAAAGTAAAAACTGAATAGAAAATTGTTCTATTTAATTAATTTTCGATGATAAAATGATTTTTGACTTGTATAGATAATCTTTGAAAAATAAGCTAAAATTGAACGGTTTTTTTTTTTTTGGCCAAGAAAACTGAAGGGTTTTAATTATGCAATTACACTATATAATAAGAAAAAAGAAAAAAATTAAAAAAGAACATAGTAACTGCCGTTCTTGTGCATTGGTTATAGACTACGGGACTCTAAAATGTGCAAAGAAAAGGGCGGGGCCCAAAGATGTATAATTAACTGTGATAACGTATGAGACAGCAATGTTACAAAAATTAGGTAAGGACCAGAAAATCGGGGAGACCGGGTCCCACCTATAAGCCCAGTAGGAGCTGTCGGAAATGTCAGTCTTAGCCTCGTCCAAAACTTCATTCACAAAGGAAACCCCCAAACAACACCAGACAAACTTGTCTGTGTATAAGTGCAAGTCTAACTCGTCTTTTAACTCGCTGTGAACTCGCCTTTCATTCCACTCACTCGCTCACTCTTTGCCATTAGATATTGAAAAATAAAAATCTCATCAAGGAAGACAAGAAGCACGGGAAAAGGGCCATATTCAATGTATCGCCCCCCACCATTTTTCCGGTGGACCCCACTACCTTAACCAATGTTGTGGTGGTGCCCCCATCTGGGGCCTACCTTTTTTTCTACTTTCGGGGGTTACGGTGACAGTGGTGTCATTTTAACATTCTGCTGGGCAGTTGCTTACTTGCCAATTTGCCAGCGTTGAAACATTCATCATTCATGGTAGGTCCGAACAAAAATGAGGTCCTTAATTCGGTTGATGTGACGGTCGGGTCGGCCATGTCACTTTTTCTATTATTTTTTTGACGGACAAATATTAATAAGTTTCCAAGGGCACTACCGTAATTATTGGAACATTTTGATTGGGATAACTGATTGTGTCATGTCGTGGGGTCCGGTAAGAGATTTTCCCGCGTAATTACACTCAGTAATTTAATTTCTGGCTTTTTTCTTCAGTTACTTCTTGTCAATTTACAACAAATTGCTCAAATTCTTCATACACCTTTTAACTACTTCGATCGGCGGCTACATGTAATAAAAATTAAAATAAATTTTCAAACTTTAGACCCTACCATATCTGTTAGATTTGGATTTATTATAAGCTTCATTTATTACTTCGACATATTCACATGTAATATTTACATCAGTTATGTGTGTTTAGATGGAAAAAAAAAACTTAGAATTTAAATAAAACTCAGCATTTAAGAAATTACATACTCTAATTTCTTTGTTTGGGTCCATAAATATAGAATTTCGTAAATTCTATGTGGAAAAAAACTTGGGATTTGAAGGTTGTAAATTCCAAGTTTAAATTCCACCTAAATTGGTGTCATTTTCAAAATTCCAATTTTTATAAAAAAAAAAAGTAGTGTCCACCCATCACCTTGCCAATTAATTACAATACCACCACCATGTTGCCGCTACCACCACCACCATAGTCACCACCACTACCACTGCCACCGCCACCTCTGCCGCCACCATCACCACCGCAACCACCGACATCACCTCCGCCGCCGCCACCACCTTTGCCACCACTACGACCACCACCGCCGCCACCTTTGCCACCACCACTACGACCACCACCGCCATCACTGTTACCACCACCACCACCACCACCGACACTGCCACCATCACTACCACTACCCGCTGCCACCACCACCAACACCACCACAGCCGCCACTATTACCACTACCATCGCCGCCACCGTCACCACCACTGACACCACCATCACCGACACTGACACCGCCGCCGTCGCCGCCTCCATCACCAGTGCCATCACCACCACCACCACCATCGCCGTTGCCGTCGCCACCACCATCACCATCACCACCAATGTCGCCGTTGCCACCACCTCCAATACCCCAATTTTTGCCACCACCATTTCTTCCCTTGCCCGTGGGCCATCACCCCTACTACCATCATCAACTTACCACAAACATCATTTTTATTGTTGCCATCATCACCATCACTCTTTTATAAAACTTCTATAAATTTCGTATTTAAATTCCATTATGATTACATTTATCCAAACAAGAGAATTTACAAATTCTAGAATTTTAAATCACGTCATTTTTAATTTCGTCATTTGTGAATTCCTTAGTAGTTTCAAATTACTTCATCCAAACGCACCATTAGTGTCTTACATTGGAAAAGTCTTGACAACTCTAATATTATTATTTTAAGTTTGTTTTAGTGTGTGTATGGATACGTCATACGTAGTAAAGGAGAAAAACTTTCATTAGATCAGTATATGCATGTGTATTATATGCATATTTCTTTCACTACGTAGCAAGTCACGTGATAAGAGAGAGATATACGTATTAGATATATATTTGTTATATTAAATTTTTTTTTTACAAAATAAATATATAATTAATTTGTAACATTATTTTAATTTTTAACAAATGTTCAATCAAGTGCGAGTGGAAATAAAAGGCATGTATCAATACGTGCAACTCAGAGTAATTTATAAAAATGAAAAATGAGTTTTCTGTTTAATATGTTATCCATTCATTGAATCAGTATATGCATGTGTATTATATGTATATTTCTTTCACTACGTAGCAAGTCACTTGATAAAATAGAGATATACATATTAGATATATATTTGTTATATTACATTTTTTTTTTACAAAATAAATATATAATTAATTTGTAACATTATTTTAATTTTTAACGTATGTTCAATCAAGTGCGAGTGGGAATAAAAGGCATGTATCAATACATGCAACTCAAAGTAATTTATAAAAATGAAAAATGAGTTTTTTGTTTAATATGTTATCCATTCATTGGATCAGTATATGCATGTGTATTATATGCATATTTCTTTCACTACGTAGCAAGTCACATGATAAAAGAGAGATATACGTATTAGATATATATTTGTTATATTAAATTTTTTTTTTTACAAAATAAATATATAATTAATTTGTAACATTATTTTAATTTTTAACTTATGTTCAATCAAGTGCGAGTGGGAATAAAAGGCATGTATCAATACGTGCAACTCAGAGTAATTTATAAAAATGAAAAATGAGTTTTCTGTTTAATATGTTATCCAATCATTGGATCAGTATATGCATGTGTATTATATGCATATTTCTTTCACTACGTAGCAAGTCACTTGATAAAAGAGAGATATACGTATTAGATATATATTTGTTATATTAATTTTTTTTTTTACAAAATAAATATATAATTAATTTGTAACATTATTTTAATTTTCAACGTATGTTCAATCAAGTGCGAGTGGGAATAAAAGGCATGTATCAATACGTGCAACTCAGAGTAATTTATAAAAATGAAGAATGAGTTTTCTGTTTAATATGTTATCCATTCATTGGATCAATATATGCATGTGTATTATATGCATATTTCTTTCACTATGTAGCAAGTCACTTGATAAAAGAGAGATATACGTATTAGATATATATTTGTTATATTAAATTTTTTTTTACAAAATAAATATATAATTAATTTGTAACATTATTTTAATTTTCAACGTATGTTCAATCAAGTGCGAGTGGGAATAAAAGGCATGTATCAATACGTGCAACTCAGAGTAATTTACAAAAATGAAAAATGAGTTTTCTGTTTAATATGTTATCCATTCACTTGGCAAGTTGAAAAATGAATAAGAAATGAATGAATGCATGAAAATGTTAGATATAAGTAGTTGAGTAGTTTGTATATTCTATTTTCTAGAGCTCTTCCAAGGTATTTCTTTATTGTGTAGAGGCTAGAGCCATTCATTATTGTATTGCATATTATATTTGTGTGATTGAAACAAAAGATAAAATATTTCAAGAGGATCAAGAATCATCGGCACTTGCATTTATGAATGTCTTCGATATATTCGCCTTGTTCAACTTTGGGAGCCTTAAACAATCTTTTATTAAGCAAGCATTAATAAATAGTAATAATAAAACAATAATAAAATCGTACGCATCCTCAATAGGTTTTGTTAAAAAATTGGTGTTGGAAATCTAATTTATTAATTTATTCTCATCAATCAAGCCCAAAAATCTGGTCAAACGGACTCAAAGGCATGTTCTGAAATTGAATTCCTCTTCTGAAAAATATAATTCTTTTGGCACCAAATACCCATTTCAGATTTGCAACACGTACAAATGGAAACACATGCTAATTACAAATGAAACTTCTGATTTTTCTTTTGCATCATGACTTCATTACATTGTGTGACAACTTGAGCTTAGCTCCTCCAAAAGAAATATAATACCAAATTATTAGGTCTCGTTTAATGTATAAAATTGAATTGGATATATTAAATGGCTAGATTCATATCTGTTGATGTTCAAAAGTGGTAGAGCACTCAAAGTCGAGTCAAACCACGTAGATTCATTGACCTCCCACTGAGATAATGACACGTCGATGTGGAGTAGAATCGGGTGGGTTGGTTTGACTAGCCAATGAAGGTAGGAAATGTGCTATATGGAGCACTCTGAGCAAACACACAAAAGTAAGCGGGAGAGGCACCGATGTGGTACCGGCCGAACCTCCTCCGACGCTTAAGTCAGTGTCAGGAGAATATTTGAGCAGAGTGAGAGTGAATAGTAGAATAATGATTCAATTGTCATTTTATGACAAGGAAAGTACTCATTTTATAGTACTTTGGGGAGAACGTCACCTAATCCGGTGGTAACACGTGTCCCTTGTGACAATTTGCATTGTGAAAGTGCCATGTGTCACCCGTATTGGGGACATCGTACACGTGGTTTGGTTAGTTACAAGTGGTCAAAATTAGAGAGACCGGAGCCTAGGAGGTCGAAGCCTAGTAGGCCGAAACCTAAGAGGCCGAAGCCTAGGAGAACCTTGCTCGTGTCTTGAGCTTTGGGCCTTATAGAACTTTGTTTAGGCCCCAAATTGGATAATACTAAGTCTATGTGACTTGTTGTTATGCTCAGAAGAGAGATGGTATAAACAATATGCATTCAAGGAAAAAACTTCTAAGAAAAAAGATAAGAAGAAGATACTTGAATACACATGAATCAATTTAAAAAACATATTTAATTCAATCATAGGCAGCAAGCAAATGAGGCTTTAAGTATCAAATGCAATGTTTTGTCATATATGTTGCCCTCATTGTGTTTATTCATAATTGCCATACCCCATAAATTGGTTTCATAAATAAGGACATGGTTTGTAATTCCAGTAACTGTGAACATATGTTTTAGTTATATTAAAGGAAATTAAACTTTTAATTTAACATAATCATAACCTATTACCCCACCTTCCTTCACCATATGAGCTAATTTCAAAGATTTAAGTAGTAGTGAACATTTTATCCTTACATGTAAGACCCGAGCTTCTCTTTTTTTTAATTTTTTTTTTCTTCCTTTGATCTCTTCCCCTGTGTCTCTTTTGTAGAAAAAAAAAATTGAACTTTAGTCTGCAAAACAAAATAAGGATATTAAGAAATTCTTGTGCACATGGATGAACTAGGTTATGCTGTCCAGGAGAATAATACCTTGGATCTGCCACAGGTTTAATATTGGTGCTCCCTGACAAAGCTATCACCAAACCCTCTTGATTCTATCACTTAGCAACAGGACACCTAGTCACCTATATGGCTATATCACTCATCTCCCGGAAAGTCTGTTATATTCAAATCATAGCTTATATTAAAACCATCCTCCTCAATTTATTTGCTAACTAATGTACTTTGAATGATTGCATCTCTCTCAAAAGAACATGATCATTATTTAAAATGGGGTTTTAGGTCACCAGAGACAATCATGGGTGGAAAATGGAAATAACCCAATTTAATATTCATGCCAAATGGAATAGCAAATAGTGTTAATACCTGTACTGTAGGTTATACAACTTAACCATCTACCCTAGTAGGAACCTATATATTAATCTACTTCCTTGCAGTATCAGAAAATGCACAAAGGGATAAGGTGAGAATCAAAGTATCAAACCATGATCTTAGCAACGTGGACACAAACTTCAATAACAACGCTGAGTGGACTGTTTCTCACAATTTACTGCTGGAATTTTTTATAATTTCATTAAGATATTATAATTCAAGTAATAATATAGGTTATTATCATACAGATTCCATCAGATGCAAACGTGCAGACTTGCCACCGAGCGCTCGAAAATGATTTTTATAATAGGCGAGCACTGCAAGCAACGTCCTCCGCCGAGTTTTGAGGATATTTTTTTATGGATGCACTTTATCCCCTCCTAGGATACAAAATTGGCTTAATGGAGGCGTTATGTTAAGGTTTAACAAGCCTAAAATCTCAAAGTTAAATCATAACATAAACTCTGATAAATCCACACCGAACGCTCGGTGCTGAAAAATTTGCACTATCGATCACTCAGTGGTGGTTATCAAGCACTTGGTATTAGATGCGAGCATCTGAATAAGACTGTATTATCATATTCTCTATTTAAAAAGTGATGCTCTATATAAAGGACTATTAGGGTTCAATTAATAATCCCATTACAATATCTAGATGCGTTAAGTGCATCCACTAATAAATATTTTTAGCGGGAACCATTTTTAAATTATATTAAAGAAAATTAAACTGTAGACATATTCTAATCTTAACTTATCCTACCTAGTATCTACCATTAAATATGATATTCTACTGGATAAAAGAGAGATAATTTTGCAAGAATGGGTGAAGTGAAATATTATTTTGTTCTCATAAAGATAGCTTTTGTTCATAAAAAGACACTATTGTCCTAACATTTTTCTACTTTTTTGGTATAACACTTTTCTATTTTTCAAGTTTTTTTTTTTTTAATTTATTCTAGTTTTCAAGTTTAATAAGAGACTTTAAATATACCGTTTTTTTCTGGTAATCATTAGTGAAATCTACTGTGTGCATTAATAATGAGAGATAAGAGAGACAGAGAGAGACAGAGAGAAACGGAGAGAAACAGAGAGACAGAGCATTAATACTGAAATGTATTGAATCTCCATGATGTAACCTTGTCTTGCATTGCATTGCAAAGAATAATAAGATTCCAATTTCTAAATTTCAACATTAGTTGACAAATGGGTGAAAAAACTAACCCAAACAATGCTTCCCCCAAAATTACACAATAACAAACCTGCAATTTCTAGAGTTTTCCATTGTATTTGCGATCCTATACAAGCTTCTAACAAGGACTTCTGATGCACAGAGTATTTTGGGGAGAGACCAATGGTGCCTTTCGAAAGAGCTGTCTCTAGGAATTTCCATTAATTCTACTTGTAAAAACAGAATAGGAGAAAAGAAGAAAGAAAAAAAAAAAAAAAAAAAAAAGCAGTACCACCTAGTTAAGGGACACAGTCGAACATCATGTCACTGTGTCATGTTCTATGATTTCTTTCTCGACGAAGCAAGCTCCTTTTCCTGCTGTTTCTTCAGATAACTCTGAGCAGTTGAAGTAACAATCTTGACAAAGAAGTTCAACAGCATAAGCCACACCAAGCTGTTCCAAATTGATGCAACTGAGAAATCCCACCTTTTCACCTGGAGAGGAAAGGATTTAAAATTAGACAAATTGAAATAAACCCAGTACCTGATATCAAAATCCACACTACAAGAATTTAAAAAGCCAATGTACAACAAGGATGCCTTATGAACAGCAGAGGTACCTTGATATCTGAGGACACAGTAGGAGTAACTGTCAGATACTTATCTCTTGCTGCATCAATTTTGGCAATGAGGTTGGGCAGGACAGCAGCAAAACCAGGTATGAGACTGAAAACCCAAATCAATTCATTCTCTATCCAATTAAGAAGTTGATTGTTGCAAACTGAGATGATGAAAACTGTCTGCATAAAATAGAACATAAACAAACAATAACCAAATCGGAAGTCAATGGAGAACACTTGGCAAAGCCAAAACAAAGTATATTATCAATATTTTATTCAAAGTAAGGGCACCAAAACATGGAAAAAAAAATGGAAGAACAGCAACTAAACAAACCTGTAGATGAGTTTTAATAATTGCCTTTCCAATCACTGTTGCAAGAAAAAATTTCCAAAATGAAATCCCAAATTGTCCACACATAATGCCAGCCAGGTCGAAAAGAGGATTTGGCACCTGAAAAGTAACCTAGTTAACTGGCAGGTTACAATGAAAATAGTAATGAACACATTTTTGGGATAAGCATAACAATTGTTGCTTTCTGACATCAGACACAAATAAAAATAAGTCTGACTGTACAAATAGACATGAACACCAACTTTAATGAACCTCAGACTTAAAGCTGGATCTAAAAGACTAATGTTGATTCATGCAACTACTGAATGGTAATGCAAATCCAAAATTCATTGATGTGTCAGCATACAGCATCACACACACACACAAATGTTCGCGTGTAATATTGAATAGGAAACAACGATTATCTGTAATAAAGGGGAAATGATAAAAATCATATGGCAAAGCATAAAAGGTCACTCAGAGATGAAACTAGCAATTATATTTTGTGAAATGGCCGCTCTAGTAACAAAGAAGGAAGACTTTCAAACTAACCGAAGCAAGCACTAAGATCGTAAAGAAGTTCAATTGTTGCGAGTGGGATAGAAGCCAGCGTTTGATTTGGTTTAGATGAGTAGCTATGAAACCTTTTTCTTCATCTGAGGAGGCATCCAATTCTTCCATGGCATCCATTTTGTTACCGGATAAGCTTGCTACAAAAAGCAGTAAAACAAAAGATCAGAATTAAACATATAAATCACGTAGATCTTGCTATATATCTAAAAAGAAGTACAGAATAACTCATGCTACTTCATTTACAATAAACGTGCGTGAAATATTTCAGATCTCGTCTGAAACAGGTGCCCTTTTCTTCAGAACTAACATTTACCCATGCAGAAAACACATTACAAGTAGAACCCCAACTAAATATGCTTGAAATCTCCCATCAATAACCAACCACTGTACACTCAAGCTTTCACCTCATCAGTTCAACAAAGATAGAGTAAATTTCAAAAGAATGGGATCTGGATGAAATGTACTCCAGTCCTCAAAACTGGTGAGAGTAAACAGCTTCAAATTGAATCTCCAAAACATTATTTCTAAGATCCCACTTTGTGGGAACCAGCACTGGTCTTGAACCTGTGCCTGGAGTGACTAATAGTGTCCTGTGAAACACTTGTTAAGAAGTGTGCCGGCAATACGTACCAACATGTTGAGCCACAAAAGTTTAACAAATAATTAAAATATAAAGATATCGACAGTTGATAATCAATTTATGGTAAACAAAATATCAAACTAAAGTAGTTTTAGAAACAAAAATCTGTGAATTCAATTTTATTAAGTCACACAAAATATTCAAAGGCTTCAGAGAATCCTTGGATGAATGAGGCTGAGGTAACTCTAAATACAAGTTAGGAGATAAACTATGTTGCCAAGATCCCAGAGTAAATATTTTGTTTGATCCTATTATGTTTACAATACTTAAACTCAAAAGAGAAAAAGCAATCTCTCTCTCTCTCTCTCTCTCTCTCTCTCTCTCTCTCTCTCTCTCTCTCTCTCTCTCTCTCTCTCTCTCTCTCTCTCTCTCTCTCTCTCTCTCTCTCTCTCTCTCTCTCTCTTTCTCAAATGAATTCCTCATACAAGCAATAAATGGATGTGCATACCTGCCCTTGAGGTTAAATACTTAACACAGAAATCTTAGTTATATGAGAGTTTATCAGCCTACGATTTGTTCTGCTTACCTGCTCTTGAGATAAAATATGGAGGAAGCTCTCCAATTGCAGTCCCAACACCCCATAAAACAGCCTCTAACTGGACTTGTGGTAATATGCTGCTAAGCGGAACCCGCAAACCATGTAATGATGAAAACAATGGGGGTCCAAATTCAGAGCAGTCCTTGTCAAGCCATGAAGGACCTCTTTTTAGCTGTATTGTATCATATGGAGCGCTTTTTAAATCAACTCGACCACACTGCATTGCTTTTATAGTAAAGAATGCAATATGAGGACCCAGATATAGGACAAACGTGTGCAAACCAGATCCTGCATAAACAAAAGAATATGATATTACACTTCCTTCTTGATATATCAAGAAGATTAAGCCAATGCATGCCGGGCAAGATGCTGCTAAGTATTGTAAAACAAATATGGGAAGAGATGCTCTTTCAAGTTCCAAACATAAATGCCATGACAATTGGAAAATACTTTTTCCATGTTTAAATTACTGGCACCATCAGAAAGTCTGAAGCAGGAACAAGGATTCATATTTTTCATATTGCTTACCGAGACCAATCGAAGATGCAACTCCAAGGGCCATCCACCATAACCCAAACTCGAAATATTTGAGAAGTTCCTCAATGTGCTGCAAAAACTTGGCATTAACTTGTATTCAAAATTCCCAAGAAGCATTTAAACAAAACAAAGATAACCTACAAAGAACATAACATGTTATGAAATATGAAATCACTAAGATAATGTACAAAGAATAATACCTTCTCATGAGAGCCATCAACGGTCATTAGAAGAATTCCAAGACACGATATAACACTACTCAAAAGCATAAGCCAACCACCTTTTCCCAACAAATATAATATTGAACTCTTAACATATTGAACTACAGCCAAAACGAAAAACTTCAATGTTTTGAAGGGTTGTGTTGTTAGTGTCAAGTTTTCTAGTTCCTCCTGATGCTTCTCACGGAGTCCTGCAAAATTATGCAATTTAATCAGCAAAATGTATTTGATACGGATACGACCCTAAAGTGTCCAATGTCTGTTAGAGTGCGATCACATATAATTTGTTTTCTTTTTCTTTCTAATTTATGCAGAACTAATCTCAGATAATATTGGCACTTTGCTGACAAAGCATGCACACAAAAGACAAAAGGAAAAATAATTTTACAGGTGTAGTTCTATACTCTAACAAAAATGAAAGTTACAAAATTTATCAGAGAGAGGGAGAGAGAGAAAGATAGAGGGGAACTGCAACATTTGAAAGTGTAAGTATATAAGTTGAATGGCCATCAAAGGTAGATATTTTGGTGCACATATCTCCAATATGGAAACTTTTTAACTGAAAAACAACAGGAAAACCTGAATTGGAAAATATTACTTATCTGAACTAAAAGAAAAAACATTTTGCACCATGTTTTATCGGCAACTACTAAACTAAACACACTCACAAAGCTCAGTAAGTCTCGAAATGATAGAATTACAGCATGTCAAGCATGACTACACAAAAAAAGCAGAAATACCCAACCCAATTGTGAAAAGCAAAAGGATTCTCATTATTTCAAACCAGTATTTGGATAGCTTACGAAATTAATCTCCATAGTTTAGCCCCTATGTCACCTAATAGAATTGTTTGCCTAATGCCCTTTTAGCCTAAAATGTTCTACTTCAATTTTCTATTTGGCCTAAAATCCAGTTATCACCAAATTCCCACCTAAATTAATTCAAATTAAAACGAAAAATTCAACTTTTTCCAAAATATCCAAACTTTTGAGACCTAAGTTCGTTTCCAATAAGCTTTGCATCAATGAAAACTGAATGATTCAATAAACATGAAATTCAGATTAAAAACAAACTCTGGGTTATCGAATTAGAGGGTCATGAATTCCAAAAAATAAAAAATAAAAACATAATGAATGAGAAAATTAGAGAAATTGAAGCACTTGCCTGAGATCGAAATGCCAGTATGTTGAGAGGACGAAGAGGAAGAAGAAGAAGAAGACTTTGTTCGTTTACGGGAACCCATTATTAGGTTCACATGCCACAATCAAAAGCTCTCTCCTTTATACATGAATACTATACAAAAAAAAATATCATACAAATTTGCAATAATCTTCGTTTTTATGTTCTACAAAAAAATGGGTGCGCGACAATAAGAGATTGGCGCGAATCAATTGCTCGGAGTTGGGATCAAACTTCTGTTTATCCAAAACTTTTGAATGAAAATTTCAGATCTAAAGGACCCAAAAATAGAGATAGAGAAAACAACCGAAGAAGTTTGCGTGAAGTCCCCAAGTGGTAGAGATTTTATGTCTTTTAAATGGAGTCTCCTCCTTCGCCATACGACCCCAAAGTTTTGGTTTTCATTGTTGCTTCTTTTATTATTATTACTATTAATTTTTTTAATTTTTAAGTTATGAACTTACGATTGAGAACTCAGAAAAGAGAATAATGTAAATTCCGTTAAATTCCGTGAAGAGTTGAAGCTTTTTTGTTTGTTAGTTAAAAAAAAGTTACTTTTACCCAAGGAATAAAATTTCGGTTTCGAAGAAATTTCGACGGAAATTTCGAAAATTTTTAAATTTCGACAAAAATTAAACGAAAATGATGAAAATTACTATAAAAATACGAAAATTTTGAATGAAACTTTACTATATGTTTATTTAAAATATTATTTACTACATTGATAAAAAGTATTGAATAAACCAAATTATATAGTAAGTTTCATGTGATATAAGATAAATATAATGCGCGCTGAAGGTAAATATTATGAAATAAAATTAGTATAATGAATAAATAAAATTAATATAGTATTTATACTCTATAATATATACACTAAATTCTATATACTTTATAATTTATACTCTATATTATTTAAGATATCGTATAGAATATTAGGGTTTAAGCCCTTTAGGATATTTTTAATTATTTTTTATATAAAAAGGTATTAGAGTTTATTGATTTAGAGTTTAAAAACAATTAAATGAAACTCCAAAACGGCCAAACGAAATCTCAAATCAATTTTTTTTTTTCAATTGCCCAAAAACCTCAAATTAGGATATGGTATATGATATTAGGGTTTAGGCTCTTTAGAGTATTTTAAATTATTTTTTATATAGAAATATATTAGAGTTTACAAATTTAGGGTTTAAAAACAATTAAATGAAACTCCAAAAAAGTCAAATAAAAACCCAAACTATTTTATCTTCTTTACAATTGCCCAAAGGCCCCAAACCCCAATCAACCCTAAACCTTTTAATTTTTTTTCTCTTTCTTACTTTTCTTTTTTTCTTCTTCTTTTTCTTTCCTTCTTTTTCTTTTTTTCCTTTCTTTTTTTTTTCTTCTTTTTCTTTCCTTCCTTCCCTTTCCTTTCTTTTCCCCCCGAGTCTCCAGCAAAAGCTTCTTCCACTGTTTTTCTTCTCTCTCTCTCTCTCTCTCTCTTCCCAATCCATCACCAACCCACCTCACCCTCACCACTTTCTCCCCCTGCCACGCCTCCACTATCGCCCCCCCTGCCGCGCCCTCGATCTCCCTCCTGCCGTGCCCCCCGGCCACCCCTTGCCGCCGCCCCTCCTCTTTCTCCCCCGATCTCCCCCTGCCGTGCCCCCTGCTGCCGCCGGCGAAAACTTTGGCGAAATTTCAAAAATTTCAAAAATTTCGCCAAAATTATCCCAAAAATTTAACAAAACTAGGTTTCGATTTCGACCCCTCTTCAAATCGAAAATTTTGACGAAATTTCGCCGAAATTTTCGAAATTTAAACCCTTGCTTTTACCATGGAAAGGTTGGCAGTAATTAATTATGGAAGCATTGTATAATTTTGTATTTAATATTATTTATAATTTTTTCGATAATTTGTTAAAATTCAAATTCTTTTTGTCTTTGAATTGTTCAGTCTAAATAAATAAACACTTACGTAATTATTGGGGTAGCCCCGTTGGAGTGTCATAGAATTTGCTCCATGCAATTAAGTCGATCCCCATCTCTCGAATAAAAAAAACATTTATATTTACAGTGTGTAGAATTAATGAAAACAAAATTGAAGAATTACACTTTTTTAACAAAAATGAATGGCACTTCTCTTTAAATATAACTCTTAATCAGTAATTACATCCTTGTATTTTTATGATTTTAATTTCAACACCAAGGCATCAACAAAGCTTCTTTTATAAATTGTGGTCTCATGTAAAATTCTAGGACCATTAGTCTCTTGTAAGGTGTCGTCAGAATTGTCATTTTTAATGTTGTTTTCTCATTATACAAAAATTACACTTAGTTACCAACTTTTTTTAATAAAGAAAGACTAGAAAGTTACCCTCTTCAATTTCATTCCATTTGAACCTTAATTTTATTCCATTATAATATTTATCCCAACATCCAAGCACTATCTAAGTGCAGCCTCTGTAGCAATGTCGCAGTGAATATGGCAGCTGACTCATCAGAGAATAGCATTATGCATTATACTTAAAAGGTATCAAGACATTCTTTTTTTTATTTGGTAGAGGGGGATTAAATTTGGGTGCAGAATGGATAATTTCACAATCTTTTCAATCAACAACTGCGTATCAAATAAAAAGATGCTAAAAAAAATCAAATAAAAAAGATGGTTGGCAATTTCTGTTAAATAGTAGATTATTATTACTCTTTATTCGATCATTCTTTAATTAAGTATAATTGCCTTATTATGTTATAATTAATTAACCTTCTGAAAGGTCATGCATGCATTGCTTTGCCTTAGAGTAATGGTATAAGAACTAAGAAAAAAGTCACCTCACCCATCTTTAGAACCCCATCGTTTTACCTTTTTTTTTTTTTTCGTGTGTGATGGATATGAATTTAATTTTGTGAATCGGATGTTAATGATATTACATATGGCATATATATATATATATATATATATCTATATAAGTGCCATTGCTTGCACGAATGCATTAGACAATTTGTAGCTTTTAGAAGCAAATAGCTAAAGATACTTTTTCTATGGGAATATCCCATTTTGTTATAGGCTATAGCTACTTATTATTTTATTTCCTTCTCCAACATTAAGAATTGATGTAAAACCAGTCATCCACAAGTATATTGGAGGTCCCCTGTTGTTCCTTCTTCATGCACAAAAAAGGTATGCACCTATTATCTCATATGCCCATTAGAGCCTGTAGAGGTCTATTCAGAAAAATTTTGTGTGAGGATGTTTCTATCATATAACAGGCTGAATGGTACAATAATTTATTTTAAAATATGACACGTGTCTAAATTTGATAGATAAATTTTTTTAGACACATGTCATCTTTGAAATTGATTATTCTATCACAAAAGACTGGTGCATAATAAAAAAGAATAATAATACACCCAATAGCATTAAGATACAAAAACCTAAGACTAATAAAACAGTAATACTAAAATCTTTCTTAAAGTTTATGTCAACAAATGATGTGCTAGATTAATATTATTTGTTAAAAAAAAAAAATTCAAATAGATATATAAATAAAAAAAAAAAAAAGCATTCACACATCAATTAGCTAGGAACCAAACTTTTAAGGCTGATTTTGGTGTCTCCATAGTTAATATTACTTGTGAACATACCTTTGGCTTTCGGTCATTGTGTAGGCGATGCTTAAAGATTGGTCAATGAAATGGCGATAAAGGAAGAGAGATATCGATGAGAGGGATGAAGGAATAACACAATTGCGTTCGCTATACTAAAGAATTATAATTTAATGTATTTTCACATGAAAGTAATTATAACCAAGTTGTTAGATGTGTGATGTGGTGACCCAAATTATGGACCAACTCCAATCAAACTAAGGTCAGCGAACAAGTCACACTTCCGCTATAATTGGTTCTTTGGTCAACAAATTAACAAGGGGGAGCAAATTTTTATGGAATATTCGGATCCACGTGACTTGATAGTTGATACAGATTTTTTTAAAAAAATAATATTTGCTTGAAGGTCCGAAAGTGGATCTATAACTAGTCTATCGTCTTTCTCTTTTTAAGACCTTTTTTTTTTATTAAAGAACATATGCAAATTTTTATGTCTTTTTTCCTATCCTTTGATCTCATTCTCGAAGAATTTAATACTCTAGGGTGTAAAATTATCGATCAAGATTTATTCTTTGATTAAAATTTTAAGTTTTAACTCTTGAATTTTATGAAGAAATCTAAGCATCTATCTCAAAATCAATTGACAATTGAAGGAGTAGCATAAATTCTTATAAGCCACTAGCAAGGCCCTCACATTTTCAATATGAGATTTCTCTCAACACGCCCCCGCACGTGTGGCGTCATTTAAGCCTAACACGTGAACAATTTATATTGGATGACGTGCAAGCACGTGTGGCAATTAGGCGCATCACGTGGATAACTGCTCTGATACCATGAAGAAATCTAGGCATCCATCTTAAAACCAATTGACAATGAGAGAAGTTGCCCCAAATCCTTATAAAACACTAGCAAGACCCTCACATCTTCAATGTGAGATTTCTCTCAACATTTTGAGCTTTACTTTCTCAGTTAAATTTTAGGTTTTAATTCTCAAGTTTTGAGCTACTGTCCAAATCTCGAAAATTAAAACCTAAAATATGAAACAATGATTCTATACCCTACAATATTGAATCATGTCAAGAATGTAATAAAAAATGACAAAAATTCATAAAAAAACCTATGTCTATTCTTTATTTAAAGAACGGACAGCCTGTACAGAAAAAAGTCAAGCTAGTTTATGTATAATTTTTGCACTAAAAAGACTCAATTCAACCTCTCAACAATTAATTGGATCGGATCGAAATCAAATTAAAATGCTATCTATAATATAGTAAAACTCATCATTTTAGTGATACAAAATATAGGCAGTTTCAAGTGTAAATGTTTGCACCATACTGAATATGAACACATCGATCAATTAACTCTTATTGTCAGGGGCGGATCCACAGTGGGGTCAATGGGGTCAATTGACCCCATGAACCCAGAAATGCTGAGCTTAAGAGAAATTTTTGACCCCATGAAGATTGGGTGTTACTGGCAGGCAGAGGGGCAACTGGCAAGAGAAGCTAGCGGTTGTGAAAATGGCTGAGAGAGAACCAGAGAAATGAAGAACAGATTTGAGGAAGATGAATGTCTGTCACGTGAGATGCATAGGTTGTTTTAATTCTAAACTTGCCAAAACGACGTCGTTTTGGCAAGTAAATTAAACTAAGTCTTGAGTACCACTACCAGCCACACAGAACGACAAAAATTGGGTAAAATTGAAAGTCTGAATTCTGAAAGACTGAAGCCAAAGAAGTGTCGCGCCCCTGGCCGTCGCAGTGTCGCCCCTGGCTGTCGCAGTGTCGCCCCTTGCTCCTTTACACTCGCGGCTCGCCGTCGGCGCCGACGCCTGCTTGGTTGCTTGGCCACTTCTCCCTCGTGACGCGACGCGCCGACGCCCCTTGCTGGCCTGCTTGCTGGCTTGCTGCCGAACGACGAAGCGAGGCGCCGAGGCCCCTGGACTACCGCTGTCGCCCCTGGCTTAATCTTGCCCCCATAACAGAAGGTTTCTGGATCCGCCACTGCTTATTGTTGATCAATTGAGTAGGCAAAAATTTTACCAAACAGATAGGCTCTTGTTAATGATTTCGTATTTAGGCGGAGCTCAAAATCTGAAAGTTAAATTTTAAACTCTACATTCTAAACGATGATTCGACATTTGAAAGTAACCAATTATGTCGGGGATGAAATCAAAATAATAAAATTTGACTTCCGATCAATGTGGGGTACATGCATGCAATCCACAAATTTTTAATGGGTCAATCAATTTTATTCTTATTACATTAAATAATTTTATTAATTAATTTTAAAACTGAGGTTATTATAGTAATTAACATTACCTCACGGTAACTCATTCACTTCTCTCCCCCATTCGCATTTACCCTACTTTTTTTTCCTATTATTCGTGCATAGCATGTATGATACAAATAATGTTTGTGATTTTAAATTTGAATTACAAATGATGTAGCAGTAATATTTCAATATTTTACTTGTTATAAATAAATGAGCTCAAAATGGACTCACATATAAATATATGGAACATTACCGCATCCTTTGGAATCCAATTTTGTATCAATTTGGAGTACAAATTTGGAATCTCTAACAATTCGTACGATGCTAGTATATTATGGTATATTATATATATTTATTGTTAGAATTAAGTCTCACAGCTGGTTGGGTGAGTGGCCAATGGAAAGCAATTATTATGATAAAGCATGTGCCCTATATCATGCAAGACAACAAGAGTTCTCTATGATTCTTTATTGTGTTTATAATATAGTTTTATAACACTGATCAGATCAGTTTAGTAGGTAGCCAACAAAATTTAAATGGAAACAAATGAACACTAAGATCAGTGTCTTTATGTAAGATTATTAGTTAATATTCACGTTTGAAGCCTGCATAAAGAGACAAAATATCTTATAAAATATTTAATTTTGGCATGTATATTGTACTGGACATATGTGTCACACTTGCAAATTTTAATTTTGCTTTCTTCCTTCTCATTAAATATTTTTTAGTTGTAGAAATTAGAACATATATAAATATGGGATGTTCAGCCCAGCCCAGCCTTTACGGGCCTGCACTGGTATATTTACAAGCCTAGCTCAGCCCATCCTTTATGTTTAAGTTTGTCGATGCCTAAAGCATGGCAAGCCTAAAATCCCCAGATAGCCAAGTAACAATAAATAAAGGATGATCATCGATCCCCAAGGGTGGTCATGACTATAGGCGAATGAAGCAATTATTTCAACCCCAAAGTATTGAAGGTATTTATATTTTATAAATCTCTTATATAGTTATATATTTATGTTAAATTCAAATAACATATATAAAGAATCGAGAATTCTATTTTTATATTTTGCTTAAAATTCTTAACATTTTAAAGACGGTCATACATCCACTGATTGCTCAAAAATCAAAACTTTATGTGATGCTCTAAATGTGAAGATTTTGGGAACTAGAGCAAAGTCAACAAGTCTAAATGTCAACATGAGCTAACACTATTGGAGAATATCTTCAATTGTTGTAATACTATCACAACAACCCAATTCCTTGTTTGTTTAAGATTCAAGGGTCATAGTTATGACGACGGCTCTTTAACAATGAGGGAAAGATCACTGCCTCTTTGCCTACTGGCCCAACAAGACATTGCATTACATAGCCTCGAAAAAAAGAAAAAGAAAAAAAGAATTCCCAATTCCCAATTCCTTTACTTTTTATTATCTCTTACTTACCTTAATATCTTTGTGTGGTGGGATATCAGATATGACTATTCTTTTACGTACCCAAACACCAATTCAAACAGCTTTTTAAGTAGCGAATATGTTTAATTCGAAGAAAAGTTTTCTCACTCTTTTTCTTTTTCTTGATTCCTTTGAGAGGCAGGAGGTGGTTCTTGTGGTGGGCCGGCTCCTCTTTCGGTAGGACTTAGGAGGAGTGGAGGAGGCTCTTGGCTTTTGGGTAAAGCTTCTTCATCAATGCATTTTTGGTTGGTTTTCAGCTTTCTTCATAATTTTTTGTTATTAGTAACATCCATTCCACTTTGCATTGATTCCTTCCATGGCCAACAAGAAAAGGAGCAAGCTAGCAAAGCTAGGGCATCAACAACTCATGGAGAGGTAAGTTATTGTTGACCATATATACAAGCACAATAGGCTAACTTCACCATCAAAATTGGTATATGTAAGTATAAGAATTGAGTATGTGAATTTCTTTTTATTGGGCAAATTAATTCATTTGACAATTAGGTGACAATAAGTGTTCAATTTAATTGCATGCACGTACAGAGAGAGAGTTACATACATTATTATGCCATAGTAAATGTAAAAATGAAAGTATACTCAACTACCTACGTACCAACTATTAATACTGCTAGCTTGGTGCTTACACTGGTTTTTTTTTTTTTTTTTTGAATCAACGGTGCTTACACTGTTAAATATCAATTATTAGATTTATTCAAAAGAGTAGAAAACAATTATTATAAAAATCTAGAAAAAGCTATTGAATTTGATTCATGCATCCTTCTTCATGAAATTGAAAGGTGTATGATGTGCCTTGTTCACAAAGCAAAGCAGGATAGGAAGACAAATTAAGAAAGTAACATTTGCTTTGTACATATGCATCGTCTATGATTAACATTTTCTTCTTTAACAAAAACAAGAAGAATAATTAAACCTTAGGGATATGTCACTTTATACTTATTCAAAAGGCAAATGTAATCAAATCCGAGATCAATTTAGTTGTCTAAGCCAAGAAAGTTGATTAGTGAATAATCAAACACGTAACACCATTAGTTCGCGACACAAGAAAATAAGATAGAAATTATAATTGTAATCAAAAGTTGGGTTTTAAAAAGAAAAGATTGTGATTTTTTTTTTTTTTTGATTGAGTAAACTTTATTGAATGAAAAATTAAGCACAAGAATTACAATTAATGTATAATTGGGAAATAAGCCAAGGGGGAACCTCTCTCTCCCAAGTAGTTCCACCCCAAGTGTGAAGGGCAGAACAAGCAAGAGAGTGAGCCTTTGCTGTCTTATAGTTCTTGTTGGATAATTGTAAAAGGAGAGATCTTTCATCTACTATTAGACTCTCGACACGTGTATTCCAAGAGTCTTTTTGTTTTAAAATTTTATTTTAATATAAAGAATACTTTTTGGTAAAAAAATAAATAGAAAAATAATAGCTTATTTTTTCTTTTTTAAGTCAGAAGTTCTTTAACATTTTAATTAATTATGGACACTTTATGAAACAATAATAAGATCTCAAATTTATTTTTTTAATTTGGATCCCAAATGACGTGTTATTATATTTATCATTATTTTACTTTGTTTCTTTATTATATTAGAGGAAATCGAACCATGAACCTATCATAATTCTAACTTTTATCCCACCCACCATAACCATTTCTAAAGGCTTATTATTTTACTTGATTATTTTACTTGATATGAAATAAATAAGAACAATGCTTGGCTCCTCATGTTTGAGGATCAACCTTGTTTTCAAGGTCAATCCAATGAGCTATATCATGATAAAGAGAAAAAAGAGTTAGGATGGTAAACCTCATCATGAGTTTATTTAATTGGTCATGAAGACAATGTTAGTCCTCATGTTTGAAGACTTAAGCATTGCTCAATAAATAATTCTTAAAATAAGTCATGTATAAATCAATAAAATACTAATACATCATTTGAAGAGTGTTTGCTTATAAATAAGAATTTGAATTCTATGTTGTCTTATTATAATGGACAAAGCAAAAAAATCTAGATCCCTATTATAAAAGGGGTCTCCACCTTCTTACTACATGGGATGATCTTTCTATTTTCTCTTTATAGGCTCTCTTGTGTAAATTGTAACACTTTTTGTTTACATTGAAACTCAAGCACAACAAAGTGAATGTAGTTCGAATACAAATCAGATTAGATGAACCACTAACATTCTCTTGTTATTTTGTCGGTTCAATTATTCTTGTAAATGGCTTGAGCGATTTTGGAACTTGAACAAAATCAATTTACATTTTACAATATGCCTACCCAATGTTTCTACATTTGTTTGAGTCTTAGACTTGTCGTGTAGTACTACTGTCTTGCATGAGTGCATGACCAAACCCGTGCACCTCATATTCTTATATAAGAATAGCCATAATGTACAAGCTTGAGATTCGTGCAAACAAAACTAATAAATAAATTATTACTATTTATACAGTATAAAAAATAAAAACTAAGGTCACGACTCACGACAACTCAACCAATAGGCAATAGTGAGCATTAATCCCTTTATTTATTTATTTCTGAAAAGGACCTTTATCTTTGGCCCTTTGCCCTTTTGCGTGTCACACACACCTATTTAATTACAGTGGGACCTCCACCATTAAATTGGGTCAATTTTGCATTTGGATTAGATGTTCTGTTCACCAAAAGGCAGGCATCTTTTTAAACTTCAAATGATATCGATCTCTCAAACTTTGTACAAGTGCAGCACTTAATATGTGTGAGGGCGCGTTGAGAGTAATGTATAGTAATGTCCCATATCGGAGAACTAAGGCTTAGTATATGTGTTTATAAGTCTTGAACCTCTCTACCCATTGCCAATTAATTTTAAGTTAAATGCTCTAATTCTATCAAACTTAACATGAGTGATTGTTACTTTGTTTCTAAATCCAGCTGCAAAGAATGTGAGAGATGAAAAAATTAGGTGTAAATAATGATATATAGCTGCAAAGAGATTTCAATTGGGAAGAACTGCCCAAAGTAAGAAACAAAACGAACCAATAATTTTATTGCATCTTCTTCTTTGGTACCAACTTTCTTCAAACACCGAAACTTTCAAGCCATGTGTCATATACTCATATGAACCTAGAGGTTTTTTTTTTTTTGACTTATGTGCTTGGCATTTGACTTTTGTGTGTGTTTATATATGTATGAGAGAGAGAACAACCATTTTAACCAAAGATGTGCCAATCGATTCTAGGTCTGGTGTACCTTTGCGAATTGATTCGTTGCTTGCTAATTTGGCAATAGTGTCAAAGTCACTAAACTGTCATTTGGATTTATCGTAACTGTTAGTTAATTATGAATAATAGTTTGCCACAAAATTAGAGTAGTTGTAACTCTTTAAATTTGTACTTATGTATTTTATATTAGTTTATTAATTATTTTACATATATCTGTAATCCTAGCCGTCACCTCTGTTTTCTCTGTTTTTTTCCCTCAAGCCCTCCCACAATCGCACACTCCAGAGAGGGTGAGGGGAGCTCCCCTCCCCTCCCCTCCCCTCCCCTCCCCTTAGGGATACTCTCCTCTCTCAATAGTGAGAGTTTTTCCATACTTTCATTTTGGAAGTCTTAATTTCCTACTGCATCTTTCAGCTTTTTTTTTTTCTCCTTTATTTTCACTTGTTTTGGCTTGTTTGGTGCTTTGATACTCTCAGGTTTTCTCAGATGCTCATCTCAAGGTGTTTGGTTGACACTATTTTCACCGATACCGGTTATGTTTCCACCGGTTACTACTGCTTGATCTGCCACTATGAGCTACTATCGACCTCGATTTAGAGTTGTTCGTAGGATCGTGTACCCTAACGCAACAAGTTCGCTAAGTCCTTCGGCTCCTCACTGGCTCCATTTGGTGGCTATAATGTCTGTTTAACACCACTGTGATGAGATCTTAGAATTTATGTGGGCTTTGATGCTCCACTTTTGTAGACCTTTGCCTTCTTGTAAGCTTTTGGGCTCTTTCTTTGTATTTACTCTGCCTTTTGGCTCATCTAATGCAATGAGATGCTTTATAAAAAATATATATTTATATTTTTACACGAATTTTGAATTGTCATTGAAGAACAATGGCTAGAGATTGTTACTAAAAAGTGGCAATGTCTTAAAACAAGAAAAACACCATTGATCAGATCGCTTGCTGATCAATCATTTTCTTTCGTCTTTATACTTATTTATTAGCCTAATTTATGGGTTTAATATATAAATAAATAAACTAGTCTAATACTTTAAAAAACTGTTATTTGTCCTCTAAAACTAGTCTTTTATACTTATAATGTTCAGGTGCATGAAAAATGTGGAAAGCTAATTTTGGAGTGTATTTATCATTTCTCATATTTTATTATTTTGGATCCATAGTCTCTTATGGCTGATGTTCATATAAAACTATATATTTGCAAGTATAGCCATCGTACAAGAGTGTTTGGGGGAATCTATCAAATATTCAAATCGACAGTCATCTAACAAAAAAGGGGAAAAAAACTATTATAATATTGTGAAAACCATCCAACATGGCTGTCAAACCACAAACAAATTAAGACCCTCTAAGGCTCTAAGTTCTAACAAATCAAGCAGAGATTAACATACAAGTGTGAAATAAAAAGAATATACACACCCACAATCACAAACATACAAATAAAATATACCAACATGTATAAATTGAAATTAAAAAATACCTGTACAAATAGAGTTTAACAGTTGTATATATACTTTATATAAAAAAAAAAAAACTATTGGGGTTTGCCAAGATGGAATCTGGTCCTTTGATTATCCATTAATAAAGAGATAAAGATAGAAAATTCCATTAGGACCCCAGTACCCCACAATTAGTTGTCACCTTTCAGTCTTCATATTACTCCAAATGGGCTCATAATAACAAATAAGAAGACCTCCATGGCTCCATTCTTCTTTTCCCAAGTCAAAAATCCAAAAACTATAATTAATAATTATCAGAAAAAACAGAGAAAGTGTCATTAATTACATCAAGTAAACGAAGAGCAGAAGCTTTCACACAGCCTCGTGTACCTCGAGAGTTTTGCTTTATATATAGTACCATCCATGTGAGCACCATCTGAGTCCGATCCTTTTAGTCGTGGACCTTCAACAGTAGTCGTTGAGCTCCAATGGGGTTTTGTTCAAGTTCAACAGTATCTCGGAAAGTGATAGAAGCATTTTGTGTGAAGAACAATGAAGAGAAGCCAGATCACAAGGTGAGTGAGAGCAGAAAGATCAAAGGAACAGTGGTGTTGATGAAGAAGAATGTGCTGGACTTCGAAGACCTCAAGGCCTCGTTCCTCGATCGGATCCATGAGTTCTTGGGCAAAGGTGTTTCCATGCAGCTCATCAGTACTACTCATCCTGAACCAGTTGGTCAGTTTCTCTCTCTCTCTCTCTTCCTCTAACTTTCTTGAGTCCTGTAAGAATGAAGCAGAGTGCCCTGCAGACAATGAACTTCATCATGTGTCATTTGCTAATATTCTTCACTATAATTGTGTTTTGATCTTGTAGTTGATACAAAAATAGAAGCTATTTTGATTAATTAGGCTTAAATGCATGTTCTGTTTTCATTCTTCTGTGTAATATAATTTTGGAACCTGAAAAACTAGACACAACAATGTTGACAAAAGGGAAATTCATAAATTGGGATTTTGACAAAGCTGATCGAATCAATGTGCAGCAAATGGGTTGTTGAGAGGGAAGCTTGGAAAGGTAGCACACTTGGAGAAGTGGATTACAACCATCACACCATTGACGGCCGGAGAAACTGCTTTCACCGTTTCAGTGGACTGGGATGAGTCCATGGGAGAACCTGGGGCTTTGATGATTAAAAACCATCACCATAGCCAGTTCTACCTCAAGACAATAACATTAGAAGATGTTCCCAGGCATGGTCGAGTCCATTTTGTCTGCAATTCCTGGGTATACCCAGCACATCGTTACAAATACCATCGAATATTTTTCTCCAACAGGGTAATTCACATAATGCCATAATGTAACATGTGTGGGGGAGAGAGAGAGAGAGAGAGAGAGAGAGAGAGAGAGAAATTTTCCACTTGTAAGGCTTTTTTATATTTTTTTTCAAGGTTTTGCAGCATGCTTTATCAGTCTTTGATTAAAATAACAAAGAAATGAAGGTTTGTTTGATCCTTTTCATAACTTGATAAACTGGCTTTAGCATCGTATCTTATCAGGTCCATGTGGTGAGATTTGTCATGATTGTCCCATTACACCCAAATTATTAGAAGCTTAACTTATTGTATGTAGCAAATTCATTCTATAGTCATATTAACTTTTTTTAGTGTGGAAAAATCATAATCCATCACTTTCCAGCTAGATCAGCACTTCCACACAAAATCCTTTTTTTTATTGAATTAAATATTTTAATATATATTATGTTCTAACAGTGGAGATCTTTTATTTTAGATTATCACTTTTGATGTGTGATTATATTACTGCTTTACTGAAGTGTGTAACCAAATGACATGCAGAAATGAGCCGTACATTAACCTTTTTTTGTAGTTAAGGACTTAAAGTGACTGCACTAACAGAAAACTTCATGTTTTTGTGTTAGGCCTACCTGCCATCTCCAACACCTTACATTAACTTTTTTTTTTTTTTTTTTTTGTGTTAATGAGCCTTACATTAACCTTTTTTTGTAGTTGAGTTAAGGACTTAAAGTGACTGCACTAACAGAAAACTCTATGTTTTTGTGTTAGGCCTACCTGCCATCTCAAACACCTGAGCTATTACGCCCTTACCGGGAAGAAGAACTCAGTAATCTCCGCGGGACTGGATCCGGGGAGCTAAAGGAGTGGGACAGAGTCTATGACTATGCTTTCTATAATGATTTGGGAAGTCCAGACAAGGGTCCAGAATATGCACGCCCTGTCCTTGGTGGATCACAAGAGTATCCCTATCCAAGAAGAGGAAGAACTGGCCGAAAACCAACTAAAAAGGGTTAGGACCTAAACCTGTTCATTTCTGCTAATAAAGTCCAGACTAGCCTAAAATCTCTTATGGCATAAAGCATGTAGAATATGAACACAAACTGTTGATGAACAAATGGTTTTGCAGTGTCTTATAAGCAGCTTTTTGATCATGTGAATGACCAATTTTCTTTTATGCTTATTGCAGACCACAATTCTGAGAGCAGACTGCCGCTTCTAAGTCTAGACATTTATGTTCCAAGAGATGAGCGGTTCGGCCACATAAAGTTTTCAGATTTTCTTGCCTATGCCCTGAAATCCCTGGTTCAGATATTGCTTCCGGAGCTTACATCTTTGTGTGATAAGACTATTAATGAGTTTGACACCTTTGAGGATGTACTTAAACTCTATGAAGGGGGTATCAAACTACCAAATGGCCCCACACTCAAAAAGATACGGGATCGCATCCCTTGGGAGCTGCTTAAGGAACTCGTTCGCTCAGATGGCGAGCAATTTCTCAAGTTCCCAATGCCCGATGTGATTCAAAGTATATAAAAATCTTTCCCCCTATGACTTTTTTTTTTTTATAGGCTTAATGAGTAAATATCTAGATTGATGAACATATGTTTACACTAAACTATGAAGTTTTCATGAAATAATTGCAGATGATAGGTCTGCATGGAGGACAGATGAAGAGTTTGCAAGAGAAATGCTGGCAGGGGTGAACCCCATTAACATCACCCGCCTCCAAGTAAAATATAAATTTCACTAGTTCATTTGACAAGTATAGTGATATGGATATATTGTAAGTTGTTCACTCAATCAATGAAATTCTATCTGCAGAAATTTCCCCCAGCCAGCAAACTAGACCCTACAGTATATGGGAATCAGAACAGTTCAATAAGAGAAGAGCACATAGAAGAGAACATGAATGGCCTCACTGTTGATCAAGTACTAATCATGCTTCATTTGTTTCCAAACTATCATTACAGATGTATATCATTATAATCCAATATTTATAAATTAATTGACATAAATAATCTTTTTTTCCTCTTTCATACAGGCAATTGAAAGCAAAAGGCTGTTCATATTAGATCATCATGATGCATTAATGCCATACCTGAGGCGTATAAACTCAACCACCACAAAGACCTATGCCACCAGAACTCTCCTTTTGCTGCAAAAAGATGGGACATTGAAGCCTTTGGCAATTGAGTTAAGCTTACCACATCCACAAAGGGAACATCATGGGGCTGTCAGCAAAGTTTTCACTCCAGCCGAAGATGGCATTGAGGGTTCAGTGTGGCAGCTGGCCAAAGCTTATGCTGCCGTAAACGATTCTGGCTATCATCAGCTTATTAGCCACTGGTATGGTGCCTACATAAAAAGTGCTGCATTGTAGGATAAGGTAGCGGCTTCTTTCTAGTTTTCATGCTTCTAATTTGATTTGCAGGTTAAACACCCATGCAGTAATAGAGCCATTTGTGATTGCAACAAATAGACAGTTGAGCGTGCTTCACCCAATACATAAGCTTTTGCATCCCCACTTCCGGGACACAATGAACATAAATGCCCTGGCCAGGCAAATCCTCATCAATGCTGGTGGGGTGCTTGAGAGAACAGTCTTCCCAGCTCGATTCGCCATGGAAATGTCCGCTTTTGTTTATAAAAACTGGGTATTCACTGAGCAGGCATTACCTGCTGACTTGCTCAAGAGGTGAGCCAGAAGGCTTTAATTGAAAATAATAGATTTCAACTTTTATCAAACTGAATTTGGTTCCACTTCTGTTTGATTTCAGAGGAATGGCAGATCCAGACTCAAGCTGCCCTCATGGCCTCAGACTTCTGATAGAAGATTACCCTTTTGCTGTTGATGGGCTAGAAATATGGTCGGCTATTGAAACTTGGGTTAGTGAATATTGCTCTTTCTACTACCCAAAAGACAATGTGGTCCAAAGTGATGCTGAACTCCAGTCATGGTGGACAGAGCTCCGCAATAAAGGCCATGGTGACAAGAAGGATGAGCCATGGTGGCCAGAGATGCAAACAAGAGCTGAACTTATCCAAGCATGTACCATAATCATATGGGTGGCTTCTGCTCTCCATGCAGCTGTCAATTTTGGGCAATATCCATATGCTGGCTACCTCCCTAACCGCCCAACTGTAAGCCGACGCTTCATGCCTGAGCCAGGCACTCCTGAATATGCTGAACTTGAGTCAAACCCTGATGCAGCCTACCTCAAAACAATTACAGCCCAGCTCCAAACTCTCCTTGGTGTATCTCTAATAGAGATTTTATCCCGACATTCAACTGATGAGGTTTATCTCGGGCAAAGAGATACTCTTGAGTGGACTTCAGATGCTGAACCACTAGCAGCATTTGAGAGATTTGGAAAGAAGCTGATAGAAATTGGAGACAGAATTACAGCAATGAACAAGGATGAGAGATGGAAGAACAGAGTTGGGCCTGTCAAGTTGCCTTATACCTTGCTCTATCCTAACACCTCAGATTACTCTAGAGAGGGTGGACTCACTGGAAAAGGAATTCCCAACAGTGTCTCAATATGAGCTTTATGATTACTATTCTAGATGCATATTTTAGAATCAATTATGATTTGAGTGTGTTGTACCCCTAGAGTGAGAAACAACCAAGTAGGTTTTTCTGTAATTCTCATATTCTTTTTCATAATCTTGTACCAAAGTGTTTGTGCAGATTACATTATCATAGTGATACAAATTAGTTCTGCCGGTGTGCATATATTATTGCCAGAATTCAAGAATTTGCAACAAAGACTGGTTATCTCTCTCTGATTTACTTTATGGTTCCACCATCATTATTTAACTTCGAAGCCAATGTAACTCAGATCCAAAGCTAGTAAGAAAAAAGTCAGTAAGTCACCAGACTCACCACTAGGATTTTAATACATTGGTGCTTTCTGATATTGAAGGATATATCTTTGAGGTATTGATGCACTAGATACTTTGTTCAAACATCATTGAGCAGATGGTTTCAAGATTTTAACATAGAAATATGCTTCCCAGTTAGAATTCAGTCAAATAAATCCCCATTTGAAAAAAGACTAAGCAATATAATATGAATCAATAGGTAAGAGAAAAAGAACAATACTTGGAATCTCATCATGCTAGATTGCACACAGACTCCTCAATGACTAGTCAATCTTCATCAAAAGTGAAGAAACATTAGTGTAATTTACAAACAATTATGAGAAGAGAAAATGACAATGTGGTCTCTTAAAAGCAAAAATCACTCACCATCTCAGTGAAACTCCAACAACATGGCACTATATAAACAGTCATTTTTTGGAACTTCCCATCTCTTACCTTTCTTTTGCCTGCATAAATGTCTCTTCCTTTTCAGTTTTCACTCACTCACAGTCACAGTTCACTTCCTCCCAGTATTTATACCAAGAAAACTTCATTATCAAAACCCATATGCCATATATCATTACTATTCTCACATACATTGCTCAGCTCCTCTAAGTGAGTTTACCAATTAAGAAGCAGATATCTGTACAAAACGTAATATTAACATGGCTAATAGAACAGAAAAAGAACAATTACAGAGGGGAAAAAAGAAAGAAAAAGAAAACAAATGTGGGTTATTTCTAAAACAATGATTAGCAAGCACAAAAACAAAGAAACAGAGGACTTAGCTCCATCTGCAATGGGAATTAGAGGACTTAACTCCACCTCCAACCAGTCACATTCACAATATCCACAAATTTACAATGACTCTTCTCTGACTCGCTGATACGTTGCATGTGCCACGTGTCACCTTCTCGACTTGTGATGGCCGCGTGTTACCTCGTTGCGTTTGCTGATAGTGTTGGGCCGTTAGCCCAAGAATTATGATGGCCAGAGGGCTGAGGCCTGGTCCGCATGAGTTGGCCCACTAGGTCTGCACAATTAGTCCTCAGGCCTCACTTTTTAATCATTTTTTTTTTTCACATTTTGACCCCAAAAGAGAAAATATTGAGTAATTGATGAACAAAACCTAATTTTCAAAATGAAGAAAAAATAATGATAAATGCATAAAGAGAAAAGATATTACGTAATCTAAAATGACCATTTAGTCAAGTAGATGGCATGTAATCCTCCCTTTATTGGACGTGGTTCTCAATACAAAATTCATAGACAACCATTGTTAATCTAAAAAGAAAAATTAATACATAGTCTTCTTTAAGTGAAATTATATTAAAGTCATATGTTCTATTGAGATGATTCTCAATTTTATAATTCAAACTTAAATTAAACATATTCAATTCATTCAAACTCGACTATATTTTCTCAATTAGAGTAGATTGAATGTGATATTTGAAAAATCGAAGTAATTGGATGTGCATGTCATTTTTTTATCTAGAGTTTGAACTTAAGACATGTTCTAACAAAGTGAATAAAAAAACAACTATACTAATATCTAGTTAGTAACTTAGTATGACAAATAACATGTTGAAAGTAAAACTAAGTGTATTTTCATTCAAACATAAAAATTCTAAAGAGGTGAATGTCATTTTTTAACATAATAATAGAAAGGCTTAATTGTGTTTTTACCACCCAAAGTTTACATTGATTCCCACTTTATCACCCAGAACTTTATTTGTCCCACTTTACCACCCAAAGTTTACATTGATTCTCACTTTATCACCCACAAATTTATTTGTCCCACTTTACCACCCAAAGTTTACATTGATTCCCACTTTACCACCCAAAACTATTTTTCGTGTCCCAGTTAACCTTTTTTCGTCTATTCTGTCACTCTAGATTCAGAGGGTAAAGTAGGAATCAATGTAAACTTTGGGTGATAAAGTGGGAATCAATGTAAATTTTGGGTGGTAAAGTGGGACATATAAAGTTCTGGGTGGTAAAGTGAGAATCAATGTAAACTTTGGGTGATAAAGTGGGACAAATAAAGTTTTAGGTGGTAAAGTGGGAATCACCCCAAACTTTGGGTGGTAAAAACACAATTAAGCCTAATAGAAAAGAAAAGTCATAAAAGGATGAAATAGAAAGAGCAATTTAGCCTCTCCCAAGACCCAACGGAATTTTCAAGTTGACCAGAAATAAGATATGCAAAAGAAGAAACAAAATATGGAACATGAGGTACAGGTGAAACAAAGGTATCAGAATCACAAGTTCTAATTGGTCCAAGAGATATCACCTTATCTAAACTCAAATCCTCACCACCCACATCAAATCCTACAAACCCACTCTCCATAACCCTCTTCCCACTCTCCCCTCCATAACCCATAAACCCAAAAAAAAGTTAGTACCACACCAACCACACCCTCCTCTATCTGATCTCTCTAACTCTTCTTCATGGCCATGGCAACCCAAGCCACCCTCTTCACCCCAACCCCCCCAGCCCCATGGAAGCAATCATCAACAGTCTCCTCCTCCTTCATGACCCCCAAACCACTTACTCTCTCCACCACACCAAGAACCATGAGGATCTCTGCAGCAGCTGAAGAAGCAAAAGCAGTGGCCCCCACAAAGGAGAAAGAGGCCCCAGTGGGCTTCACCCCACCAGAACTTGACCCAACAACCCCATCCCCAATCTTTGGAGGCAGCACTGGTGGGCTTCTGCGCAAGGCCCAAGAGGAGGAGTTCTATGTGATTACATGGGAGAGCCCCAAGGAGCAGATCTTTGAGATGCCAACTGGGGGTGCAGCCATTATGAGGGAGGGTCCTAATTTGCTGAAGCTGGCTAGGAAGGAGCAGTGCTTGGCTCTTGGGACTAGGCTGAGGTCCAAGTACAAGATCAAGTACCAGTTTTACAGGGTGTTCCCTAATGGGGAGGTCCAGTACTTGCACCCAAAAGATGGGGTGTACCCTGAGAAGGTGAACCCTGGGCGCCAAGGGGTGGGGCTGAACTTCAGGTCCATTGGGAAGAATGTGAACCCTGTTGAGGTCAAGTTCACTGGCAAGCAAGTCTATGACATTTGAGGGATGGCTTTGGTGTAATTTGCAATGTGTATTTATGACTCTGTGAGTATTATTTGTGTTTCTTGTAATTTCTTTTTGTTAAATTGGCAACAATATCAGAATTCAGAAACATGATTTGGGTTAATAATGTTTCTGCATGTCACATATTAGGCATTGATGCATGTCATTAAGAGAACCTATTAGAAATATAATTTGGATTAGGTAAACTAACTGTGCTTCACTACTAGTCTGTTACTGTTAGTTTGAATATTTATTCAACTCTATGAATTGTAATAGCTATTAGCTTGTTAGTTATTCAATTCTATGCTTTCTTTTCGGTACTACTTAAAAAAAGAAAAAAAAACAATTACGCCCACCGTGGGGCTCGAACCCACGACCACAAGGTTAAGAGCCTTGCGCTCTACCAACTGAGCTAGACGGGCTTTGATTGGTCATCGTCTGCTTTTAACGAATATTTTGGTGGCTTATCCTATTTTTTGGGTCAATTGATAATATTAGTTTAAAGAATGGAGCAACCACCTCATGATATTGCAAAATAAATACTAGTCCTACGTGTATTAGATTCTGTATTCACATAGAAACATATCAGAACTGATCCTTCTATAATTCCACGTGAATTATTTATCTTGTATTAAAAGAAATACATGATAATAATAGAATGTGATAGCCACATTCCAAATATGATACATATATATAAATCATCCAAAGATCACTATCGAAGTAATATAATATGTCTCCAGAACTTAATTTTAAATTAAGTTGACAATTGGCTAGTTGATGTTGCAAGTCTAATATTAGATACCCTTTTGAAGCAACACAATTGTTTAGTGCAAGCTTTTACATAAAATTATAATTACTTACACATCAAACCATATGAACCCAAAAGAAAAAATATATTTTATTGATGCTCTTGAATCACCAACATTTTGTTTTAAATTTAATAAAGATAATGACACAATGAAAGCAATCATCACTTTCTTTGATTAAAATAACATTTGATTATTGGTACATTTCATAGATACACGGGATTTGGGAACATATACTTCTAGGATATGCTCATATGCACAACCCATACTCACACATATTGACATAGAGAGAAACTTATATATCTCTTGTTGTATACAACATGTGAGATACAAACATGAGATTATAACATCACCATATTTGTATTTCACATATTGTATATAACAAGGGATATATAAATTTTAGCCATTGACATATAATGCACATATAATGCCATTGACTAGATCGAGAAAAATATGTACAAAATGGGGCCCAACTGCCCAAACCCAAGCCCAGCCCAGCAGCAAAAACATCTAGACGGTGGGTGGGTGGGTAGGTGAGTCAAGCTCCAACAGCTGTGGTTGTGCGAATGGAATCGACATCTTGCATGTCGCTTCTGGTGCGGCTGATCCTTTTATTACCACCGTCCGATCCGCTTGCCCATACCTCTGAAATTACTTGCGCCAGGTTGTTCACATTCTCTAACACGTAATCAGCTTCTTTGGTTTTCTCGGTTTTTCCAACCTGATTTTCAAAACAACGACGTATAATAAAAATTAGTAATTTAGTACCAAACTCCCCATTTTAAGAAAACTACACACTACAAGATACAAGGATTTTCTCATTACATATAATTCGAAAATTGTTATTGCACAATTTAAAAAATAAAGTTTTTAGTACATTTTTTTAACTGAAAATACAATAACAAAAAATGAAGTTAAAAGATATTATATGTACCTACGTGCTTCGTCAACGTAAAAAAAATTGTCAGCGCTTGACATTCTTACCGAAGATTTGGCAAATGCAGATATCGATCACTCAATAGATGTAGATGCAAAATACTCAATAAATGCAAATTTAATTCCAAAATTGTAACTGCAATTTTTATGGCATTTTTAGTTAATTTTTAAATTGTATATGCAATTTTTGAGTGCAGATACACGCTGCATTTGCAGCTATCGAGCATTCAGCACTAATTTTGTCCTAGGAAATAATTTTTGGGCTGGTGGATTGAGTTAATTTTTTTTTTCCTCATTTTGACTTGCTAGGTAAATCATCCTCACTTTTTCTTATACGTTATTCATGTGTGAGTTCATGAAAAAGTATTTTAGCATGTTATAAATACCTTTTATTATGTAACAGTTGCATAATATGCGCACAGATTTTAGGAGTCACAATCTATACCCTAGGATGAAAAAGATAAACTCATTTGAACCTAAGGGTCTCACTCATTAAGAGGTGAATGTGAAAATATTTGGATGGCAATAGTGATTCAAACATTTTTCCACAACCAACTAAATTTCAAAATTAGGAAATTACCAAAACGGTGCGTAGACCCACGGCTTTCCCAGCAGCGACGTTACGGACATTGTCGTCGAGAAAAAGCTGCAACAACAAAACAAAAACGCGTTTGTCAAAATCTTTGGAGGTCCTCTACCGAAAAAAAAAAAAAAAAATCTTTGGAGGTCACCCTCCAACTCCGAACAACTTTATACCCCGCCTAAAAAAATTCAGTAAGATTATTTATTACAATTTACAACAACCGTATTTAAAAAATTGACCGCCCGGGAAATTATACTCTGCTTTGCGGTCCAACGTACCGTACGACGGGGGTCGACCTCTGCAACTCGGAGCGCGATGTTCATGGCCTCCGTGGACGGCTTCAGCACCACCGGGAACTCGTCCGGCCGAGTCGAACTCGGTAGGTTCGGGTTCATGGTCTCGAAGCATATGATCTGGTCGAAGCAGTCCTTCAATCCCAGACGATCCAACACCTTCACCGCGTGATTCATATCCGAATTCGTGAAAATCTGCAACAATTTGTCATACAAATTAATTTCGTTCTTCTTTTCTTTTTTCTTTTTTCTTTTTTCCTTTTATAATTTTTGTGGGTTTTGCGCTTACGATTTTTCTCTGTGCGATGCTACGCAGCATGTTTCGGAGTTGAGAATCGGGTTTGATTCGCTCGTAAGGCAACCTTCCGTGCACGAAACTGACAATAATTCAAGAAAAATAAATTAAATATTCAAAGCGAATAGGGAGAATACGTGGAATGATTGAGGTTGGGGCTAACCTGTGGTAATCGTCAGCATCGATGTCATAGCCCAATGCCTACGAAGTTCATCAGGAAAACAAAAATTAAAGAGAAAATAGATTAATTATTGTGCGATAAAAAAATAAAAAAAAAGAACGAAAAAGAGAAAATTGAATTACTCGTAAGCCAGCGAGGGAGCTGCCGTAGGTTTTGAAAAGCTCGACTCGGAGACTGGAGGCTTTGGTCTCTGAGAAACCGCATTTTTCAATGAGAAAATCTGCAAGAAAATAGAAATATTTAATTTAACTTAGTTGTTTGATTATTATTGATTTTCGATCCTTTTTTAAGGGAAGTGAATGGTTTAGTTTCGCACCATCGATGTTCTTCTTGCAAGCTACGCCGAATCCAATGTTGGAAGGGTACAGAGTGTCATCCAAATCTGTAGGTACGAGTTAATTAATTAAACAGATTAAGCAAATCAAAAGTAATTAATTATATGATCAACGATGCACGAGCTCGAAAGAGAGAGAGAGAGAGAGACAGAGACAGAGAGAGAGAGAGTTGTACCGAAAACGAGGCAATCGAAAGGAGAAGAGCGGTCGCGGAGAGATGATGAACTGCAGGAATCCATGGAAGCAGAGCGGATGAGAGCTGTAGGTATTGAAATTTCGAAAGGCGAATTAAGAGAGCAAATTGGAAGAAGATGCAAAATCAATGGAATGTGAGAATGAGTGAGGGGCTTTGAAGAGGAGGAAGTGCGACGTATTTATAAAGGCAGAGACGCATAGACGATGACGTGGATAGATGGGAAGATGATGAGATAGATAAAGATGGTTGCTGCTGACTCAAACCAAGACAAAGAAAATCCCAAATTGCACCAATTATGGCCTGCCAACGCTACGTCTGGGGCCCACGCGTCGAGCCCTTTGCTGACGGAATTGCCCTCACTGGACTTTACATGTGGTTTTTATAAAGAGGAAAAGCACGTCCGACCCAAAAATAAGAGGGAATGCATGTGAAAAAGGTGGCAGAGTTTTAATAAGAGAGAACCTTCTGGTGAAGTCAATCTCATCGATCAAAATGTTGTGTCTCAAGCATCCTTGGGCAAACCACTAAGGTACAAAAATGTAGAGTTGTCCCAATTCCATGTGATGCTTACATGTTTTTGTTGAGAGCTATCATGGTCCATTCGTCCACACATAGATTGAATTGCAATAAAATTTATATTTTATGAATTATGAGCGACTTTCCTCGATTTAACGGTAACAACAACATCTACACGATAGCCAGGGCCGGCCCTGAGTTTTGGGAGGCTCTGGGCGAAATTTAAAATTAGGCCCCTAATCCGTCATCTGTGGAATAAATTCAATATAATGCCTTTTGAAAACGAACATGCAGGTGTTGAAATTTCATAATATAATAGACAATCCAGTAATTAAGTTGAAACTAAGAGCATTCAATTTACAATTTGCCTTCTATTTGCAGTTCCAGAATTGGGTTCAAGGTTATATGCTAAGCCACATTGATAAAAGAACACTTGCATCACACATTCAAAATCCAAAAGGCAGGCACAAACACAAAAGTAGTGAAAATATATTCATATTTCAAAATTCAAAGTTAGAACAATAGCACCTTGCCAGACTTAGAATTTTTTCCCAATTGAAGACTTGAGTTAAGTTAGCTCAGCTGTTACTGGATTCTTCACTAAATTACCTACAAAAATAGTTAATAAATAATAACTCAACATTAGATCAACTGATAGTAATATGAAAATTATGAAATCAAAATATCAAATTGACAATAAAAGAGAGAGTTGCTACCTTACAAACCATTAATGTTAGAGAGAATGAAAAAAAGAGTCGTTGTTTCACTGGGAATAAGGGGGGTGTATTCAATTAAGATTTTGATGGACTTTTGTAGAGTTTTTAAAAGTCATTGACTTTGGTAGAGTTGATGGATTTTTAATGACTTTCATAAACTCCACATAGACTTTGACAAAATTCTATTTAAAGTTTCCCTGACTTTTCTCATAGAATTTGAAGGATTTTTATAGACTTCTAATAACTTTGATATAATTTTTTATTATTTATTTTAGGATTTCTCCAATATGTTTTTTATTTTTTTGTCCTCCGTGAGTGAGTGGAATGGGGATGAGCTTCAAGACCGAGATTCATGTGTTATAAATTGTCATAATATTGCAAACAATATAAAAAGTTGGGGCTAGAATTGTAGGGACCAAAATTATTTTGTTCCATAATTTATTATAAGTGTTCTGAATTTTTATGTTGTTAGACTTTCAAGTATTGTGTTTTAACGAGTTGTTAGAATTTGTCTAATTGAATTGACAGGTTGAGAACATTATATGATGTGGTGGTAACATTATTTCTCAAATTATGAATATATAATCTTGTGATTTTGTTGAGTACTTAAAGACTGTGAAGTAGTTGGTTTGAATATTTTGCTGTTACATTGCATTGTAGCAACGCTGTTGGTTCCAACCCAGGATGAGGAGTCAATTAAATATAAGAGAAAAAATATTAATATAAGAGGATATAGTAATTAGAAAAAAATAAATTAAGAGGTGGGTGAAAAAATAAGATTAGGGGGTTTAGCATCACTCTTTAAAAAATAAATGAATACCACTTTTTTAATAGCTTTTTAATATTTGAAATCCTTTGAAATCTGCAAGGGGAACGCTGGAGAATTATTGACTTTGATATAACATAATTTACACTACAAAGTCCATGAAAGTCTTTTAAAGTCTATCATTTAATAAAGTCAATGACTTTTTGAATACCATGTCACTTTTATAGACTCTCTAAAAGTCTTAATTGAATACCATAGACTTTTTAAAAGTATTGATTGAATACCACCAGACTTTTATAAACTCTTTAAAAGTTTTGATTGAATACCACCAGACTTTTTAATTCCACCAAAATCATTTAAAATCCTAATTGAATACACCCTCCTAAGAGTGTCGCTGTTATAGAGAATGAAATAGAGAGTCGCCGCCTATAGGGATTTTTTCTTTAACATTCAAACCATAAAATCAATTATGCGGTCTGCGAGAATGAAGAGGTGATTTCAGAATTCAGACGCAAATTACAATTTCCCATTAATCACATGAGTGATGAGGCTCTGGCTCATCAGTTAGGCCCTTTCAATTTCAACATTTCAAATTCTTTTAACAAAAAAAAAATATTTATTTTAATTTTATAATATATAATTATAATATTATATACATATACATATACATAAAAAAAAAAACTTTTAGGCCCTGGGCGGTCGCACCTACTGGCCCATGCTCAGGGCCGACACTGACAATAGCAATCCATTTTTGTTAGTATTTTCTAAACAAGTTTTCATTTATGCTCATAAAATAATTTCACATGCTTTCCTTACTCATACACTTTTTTTCTTACTCACTCTATAGTCTCTACCTACCATTTTTTTTTGTCAACGTAATTAAATTATTATTTCAAAAAATAATTGATAAAGCATTTCACTCGTGTTTTTGTAAAGAAAATCATTTGCCATAAGCTGATGATCTCCTAGCGCGAAAACCATTGATCGTTATACAAGGCTATAGGGTAGGGATAGCAACGGGGCGGGTTCGCCAATACCATACCTGCCCCGCCGGGTAATCGGGTCTCCATCGGGGGTATTCGGGGCCTCTATTATTTTTTAAAAAATAATTTTTTTATTAATAAGTAATAACATACCAAATTAATATAAATATATAATATAATAGATGAGATACATTAAAATTCATTATATTATATTATAATAACACTAAATCATAAAGAGAATACTATTAAATTTTAAAAACATGCAACAAAAATTTAAATAATAAATTAAAATATAATTATATAATATAATATAATATTTTATTAAACGGGTATACGGGGTGGGGCGGGGACAGGGATGGTATTACCATACCCGCTTAATCGGGGCTGGAAAATTTGCCATCCTTACTATGGAGTGAGTGAGTGTCAATGAGAAGGAAGGAAGAGAGAGAGAGGCCGACGAAAGTGACTGACGTTGGAGGTGGGGGTGGGTTGGCTTGGTTTTAGGTTTTTTTTTTTTTTTTTGTGTAACTAACAAGGTATTAAATTTCGAAATTTCGCGAAAATTTCGTTTTTTTGGGGTTCCGAAATCGAAACACATGTTTAACAATTTTTCGTGAAGATTTCGCCAAAATTTTTGAAATTTCGACGAAATTTACCGAAATTTATCGAAAATTTCCTATTTTCTCCAACTTAATAAATTCACTAAAAATAGCTTGAGACTCCAAATAATTCACCAAAAAATTCTACGGACTCGTATTGATGAGTATTAATTTCTTATGACCTCAAAATAGTCAAATTGCTTTAAAAAAAATTATGAAAAATCCTGCTCTCATAATTTAATTCTAAAAAAAAATCACCAAATTCTTAAATTTTTATTTTCTAAAATTCATTTCCACACAACTAAACTCTAGAACCACAACCAAAGGTCTAAGTTAGTTAAAATAAACTTAAAGAAATTTCTAATTCCTTTAAACAAACCTTAAAACAAGTTTGAAAAATTTAAGTAACAAAATTACCATAAGCCAAAATTTGGGTTGTTACACTCAGTGAAGATAAAGCTTGGCTGGGTGAGAGGCACGGGAAAAACTGAAAGAAAGATAAAAAAAAAAGACTGAAGAGAGAGGCACGGGGAAAAAAAGTAAAGAAAGAAAAAAAAAACAAAAGGAGGGGGAGTTTGGGGCCCTTGGGCAATTGGAAAGAAAAAAAAAAGTTTGGGATTTCGTTTAGTTATTTTAAACCTTAAACTGTAATACATTTCTACATAAAAAGATAATTAAAAGTATTCTAAAAGGCCTAAAACCTAATATCCTAAAGAATATAGAGTATATATGATTTAATGTATAAATTATAGAGTATAAAGAGTGTTAGGGTACATAGAGTATTAGGGTTTAGATTTTAGTGTATAATTAAATTATACAGTATAAATAATATACTAATTTTATTTAACAATATTTGCTCCAGCACACATTATATTCACCTTATATCACATGAAACTTACAATATAATTTGGTTTCTTCAATGTTTTTTATCAATTTAGTAGATAATATATTAAATAAACATATAGTAAAGTTTTATTAAAAATTTTCGTCGTTTCAGTCTAATTTTGTCGAAATTTAAAAATTTTCGAAATTTTCATTGAAATTTTTTCAAAATCTGAAATTTAATTCCTTAATAAGTAATAACTGAGGGTATTTTAAATATTTTGAAAATGTATTTTGAAGAATTAGAAAAAAAAAAAAAATAAGTATAAGGTGAGAAATAGGTATTTAGTGAGAGGAAAGTAGGAAACTGAGTGATAGCAGCACTCTTTATTAACCACCAAAAAAGAAGGCAATTAATTATTTTAACAAGGAAATGACAATGCGGTCTGTGTCATGAGTCATCATGATGCATTTGTTTGTGATTGATATATGGACGGTGATGAGATGTGGAACCCACCACAGTGCACGATGCAACATCGATCACCTCATCTAAATACCATTATTGCGACCATAATGCCATTTTTTATGCATCAAATTAAATTAACCCAACAAAAAGAAAGAAGCACAAATTGGATGCTGCTCAGCTTTCGAACCACAATTGGTTGTATAAAAGGAAGAATCACATCTGTACTCCTGCCCAACAAAAGCAACGCAAACATTATGAATTTATGATGACGAGGGTGATGATGCTTCCTTTCATATCTTCTCTCTTTTGGGTTTTAATAAGAATAAAATTCTAACATGCAGATACAAATGTGATTAGAGTCTTAGACCATGTTTTTTGCTCTTGCATTTGACGGATTCACATTTTTCTATTATAAGATATAGATTTTAGATCATCAAACTCTCTTTAACAAAACGAGTTAGGAAGGAGAAATTTCAGTTTATGATCTATTTGAAAAAGCCTAATAGAGTAGTGTCCTTTAATTGGGGCTGATTCAGACACATTCTCTCACAAGTTCACAAACACATGCTCACGAAAAATTCTACAATACAGGTTTGTATGGAACAAGGCATTATCTCCAATAACTAAATGAAAATGTCAAAGGATTACTTATTGGATGGTTTGAAGTTGGAAATAGGTTGAGCTGTGGGCTAGAGCAACATAAGAAAAGCTAAAAGAGAAATTGTTTTGGGTTGGGCTAATTAAAGTAACTTCAGTTACAATTTATGTTACTTAGATATCAATCTACACATTCAAAAAGTATTATGAATTCATCCAATGACTACTAATCATTTGAACAAGAGTCAGTACTAGTACATGCTCTTCGGCACCTTGTGTTTATACACTAGAACATACCCATATATAGGCTTGTTTTCTTTTGTGGGTAGGATTGAACATGGATCCCATATAAGATTGGATTGAGACCTAATCCATCAATTTAACTAACCTAATTGGATTAGGTATTTTGGAAACAAAGTGACTTGGGCCCGTCACTTTTCTTGGCTTAGGCTTCCAACTGAACTTACTTTATGGCCTTGCTGACACCTAATTAACCCACCCCCATAGATTTGGGGGTTGATATATTTGAACAATTGAACTTGAGTCCAAATTGACAATTTTTTCTTTTTTTAAAAAGTCATTGCAGTTTGAATTGATCCTAAAACTAGACTAGAATTTTTTTCTTGGGTAAAAATTGGACTTGAAGAACCAACCACTTAGATTAGCTGCACACCCCCAACAACAGAAGTTCTCATCTCAATTACCATCATACACATTCAACAACAATAACCATTAAAACCATACCCATCCATGCCCAATCTCTTCAAGCCCAGTACCCACTCCAAGACAACAACAAAAACCAACAACTCAAGTCCAAAACCATGTCCTCGTTACCAATTTCTCTCAAGTACGCAAAGTTTTCTGCACTAGCTTTATTGATTGTAAGTTAGGCATTTCTTCCCCTAGCTCTTTTGAAGTGATAACATTGGTGGCTGTTTTAATTGTCTCATTAACAAGTGCAGAGTACTTTATAATGTTCACCCTTGAGTCTTTTAAAAAGTCTCTACATTTCTTACTAATTAAAATTCCAATATTCCATAGACATCTTGAGAGACACAAAGAAAGATTAATTTATATCATAACTTTTATAAGTTACAACACAAACAAGAAGGAAAAGGAAAATACAGCTAAAAAAGAAAAAGAAAAAGAAGGAAAGACCCCCAAGATTGTCTTCCACTTGCACTCTTATGTTTCTCAGTGCTATAGCTTTTGGTAGTGGTTCTTTTTACTCTTCCATTTCTCAAGCTTAATTGTGTTTGTAGGCACTACCATGCCCATGACCATATATGAACCTTGCTGTTCCTTCTGTGTATACATGAGTCTCATTGTCCATCCTGCACAAAACCCATCCTAGCTATATCAGTAACTGCTTAATTAATATTAAGAGGTAAATGAGTTCCATAAGCATAAAATTGAGAACAAATTAACATGTATGGCATGGGACTTACGATTTCCGAACAGCTTTGCTCAAGGTAGAGGCTGATGAAAATGTTTTCCCATCAAGGTATCTATTCTCCCCTTGGATCCTCTGTTTAATTCTGAGGTCTAATTCATCAGCACTCAGCACAAATGGGGTATCTGAAGCCTGTCATTTTAAACAATCCTTTAGCCTCCTCAATGTCAAATTAAAATACAAAATGGAGCCATAGCTAAGAAGATGTTATAGGTTCTATTCTATTGTCAAACTAATGCATAATATGAGAATGCGAGACCGCAGAAGGTGCTAGTTTTTGTACCATGATCCATCCCCAAGTATCGGCATACGAAGGAATGTGAGCTGAATAAGGCACAACATCTGCAGATACAAAGAAGTAATAAGAAAAGGGTAGAGATAAAATCATAAAAACAAAAACAAAAATTGCCTAAAGGGAAATGGTTTTCTTAATCAAGATTACTTACATTTAAAAACCTGCCTTAGAGTATTGTAAATGCAAGAGAATACTTCTGTGTGACTGAAAATTCCAGCAGGACCTGCCTATATAACATAGAAGAACTGGTTAACTCTGTCATTGTGATTCTGTTACAGTTTGTGATGGAATGCATGTGTGTGTTGGATACCTGTGTGACAAAAATGCCATCCTTGCTGAGTCTGGGTTTGACAATTAACTCATAGAAGGATTTGGTGTAGAGTTTATAGCATGGACCTCCTTCTATTGGGTCTGCAAGGTCACCAATGATCACATCATAGTGCTCTTCTCTGTGTTCTAGCTCAACCCTGCAACACACCTCAACAATCAGTAACAACAATATCAGAGTTGGTAGTAGTTAAAATGTTATATGTGTATAATGTATTGTATATGTTGCTAATAGACCTGGCATCATTGATAATGAGCTTGAGTCTTGGATCAGAGAAAGCTTCTCTGTTTACAGTCAAATATGACTTGCAGAACTCCACCACCTCCTGCATCATGTGTTAGTTAAGAGTTAACCATTGAATATTAATTATAAACTTCATGTCAAATGACACAACTTGATAAATAATACTGCTGCTCAGAGTAGATTTTTGTCATATACAATGTGTTATAAGACAGACAAAACCTAAAACACTATATTGGAAAGTCTCATTCTGGTGCTTCCACAGTTCCACTAATCCTGATTTTTGTCTTTTCTGGCAATAAGAGAAATGAAAAGGAGCTTTTTGTAAAAGCAGTTCAAAAGCAGGAAAAAGTGTATGTTCTTTAGTCTTAGGAAAACTAATTTCTAACAAGAAAAGATTATAAAGGGAGGTTTTACCTCATCAATGTCACACATGACAACCTTCTCCACAGTCCTGTGTCTCAGCAGTTCTCTTGCAGTGGAGCCCTCACCTCCTCCCATGATGAAGATGTTAGTTGGACTAAGATTGACATCAATTAAAGAGTTATTAAGAGTGTTGTCTTAACATCCAATACATAGGAATAACATATATTTAGGCCAAAGAAAAGTGAAGTACTTGGGATGATGAAGAAGTGCTGGATGGACAAGACATTCATGGTAGATAAATTCATCAGTCTCAGCACTTTGAAGCTTTCCATCAATGACTAAAGCCTGCAAAATACAGAATGATTAAGACTACAGAAGAGAGAATGGCATGAATCACTTGCTGCCATTTGTGTCATTATTTTATAACTAGCTTCTACAGAATTCATCAAAACCTTTCCAAAGGGCTTTGTGTCCAACAATGCAATGTCTTGGTATGGAGTAGCTCCCGTATGCAATATACTGCAACCAAAAAAGAAATAATTAAAAATTCTTATTAAAACATCTCAATGATGAAACTAAACATTGTCATTACTAATTCTATTCCCACATTAATATGCCTTGTCTGACCTTTTCGTGACCAAGATATTATTATTGAATTGGTTGTAAAAAGAGTGTTTCACTTTAAGAATTCTTACATTTTCTAAATTAAGGAACTTTGACACAGATCATAAAATAAGTCCATAAGTCAGAAAAGGTATACCAAAATCTAGAATCTAGAGAATAACACACGGAGGACAGCTAGTACTTTACAATGTTTCGCCCAATTACAAGGGGGTCATGGGGAACTGTTACTTAAATTTACAAAAAATCAAACAGATTAACATAATCACCACAAACTACAGCACATCTGAGAGTACCTCCCTCTCCCTCCCCACCCAAAATGGAAGTAGTAAGAAGTTAAAGCAGAGAATTACCACAATGGGGTTCAAGCCTGAATTTATTTTGTTGACAAAAACAAAAAATTGATCCATTTTTGGATTTTGAGCTAATATAAAGATGGTAAACATGTATACAAGAGTATACCTGTTAAGAGCAAAGCTCCATCTCAAATTTTCTTCAATTTCTTCCTCATACCAACAGCTCTTCCGGTAGCCATTTAGAACTGGATGGCCTTTTCCATTCACTCCATTCCCATTGCTGGTCCCGTTGGAATAAGAAATGTCACCCATTTTCCAAATAGCTATCCCAAAACTTCACTAAAACAGAACAACAATTTGTGTGTGTGTGTGTCTTAGTGAGTGAGAGAGAGAGAGAATGAGAGGGAGAGGTAAGTGATGGAGAAGTACTGAGGAGGGTTCACACTATAAGAAGGAAAAAGTTGGCAGGAAAATCGAAGTGGACCATGATTTGGGTTGGAAATCATGGGACCAAAAAACAAAACACAAAAAAGAAAACAGGGGAAATCTATTGAAGTGGGTGTGCTTGAGACATAAAAGCTAGTAGCCCCAAGATATCCTCATTGGAATTCGTTAAGTAAAAAGGAAAAAATGGGGTTTCTTAGGTTTGGTTGCGTTCCTTTTGTTTTTTATCCACAAAGTAATGATAGTGAAACTAATGCAGAGCATATATGCACCCATCAGATTCTTCAACTTGTCACAATGGGCTTTGAAAACAATGTAGTAAACATGTCATGCTCATGATGGTCATGTGAGCATGCATGCATGCATGTATGAATGTATAATCATAATGATGATGATGGTCTTGCAACTAGTATAGCAATGTTGCATAGAATAAAACTTGCCTGCACCCCTGTTTCACCAGCTGGCATCCCTCTCTCTCTATCTCTCTCCTCTCTCTCTCTTTCTCTCTCTCTCTCTGTTTTTTTTCTCTCTTGTGACACCACCTGTCCCCCTAACACGGGGGCAGGCAAGTTCTTCTCATGTTGCATATGGTATCAATTTAATATGAAAAATGGTGTATTAGAGACGAGGGGAAAAGGATAAAAGGTGATGATTGAAGGGGTGACAAGAGGCGAAAATTCTGGTTATATTCTTTACTTGAAGAATGTGTGCAAATCTTGGTTGGAAGAAGAGAAGGGGATGGAAGGGTCATGAGGGAAGAGCGTGCACTAGGAACCATCATAACATTCTCTTTGCTTCAAAAGATTTGGAGGGCGTGCTATGGCAGGCGCACTCATCATCACCCTCACCATTTACGCATCAATTCTTTCCCCCTTATAGGATAAATATTTCAACCCCACCATTATTTATGTATTTATCAAAAGTTAAAACCAGATTATAATTCAACCTTATCACTATTACTACACCAAAAATGTCATTAAAAGTTGTTTTCAGATTACTATTCATAGCATTTTCAAACACTGAAACGAGAACTACCGATTTCCATTACCATGAAATGTATGGGAAGGAAAATGACATTCTCAAAAACCCCATTTCACAAAACAAACACTAAACCATTATAGTTTTCTCTTAATAGATATTTAACACAATATATTTTTTGATGTTTAATTTGAACCATATATACCTAATCGATGGTACGAATTAACAATCTAACAACATAATAATAAGTTAGACGCTTTGGTGGGAGGAAATCTCCCCAGCTTTACACAAACAAAAATCACTCTTTTCCAAGACAATCTATGAGACAAACACCCTAGATCTAGAAGTGGAAAATTATACTCTAATAGGAAAAAAGTAAACTTTGTCAATATTCAATAGACAAAGTGTGTGTATCACATACAATGTTTGCAAGGTATATTTTCCCCTCTTTATCATGTTTGTTTTGCCATTCCATGTCATTATACAATAATTTCTCTCAATCTTGAGCTCAAATAACCCAAAGTCACGGCCAATTTGGTGGTGGCGTAAGGTTGGCATCAGAATGATGCAGGTGTGATAACAAAATTCAAATAATATAATGAAAAATGAAGAAAGAAAAGAAGATAAAATAAATCAATAATGTGCATGCCTAGGTAGCTAGCTCTGAACCATTGGACTTTGGAGGACCCATTGGAGAAGTGGTGGCGTTCTATTTCATGCAGGCCAACTATGAATACAAGGAGAAAATCATTCTTATAGTGTTTCTGGGGGTGATGATGGATTCGCCAAACTCTTGTTTTAGAAAGTTATGATGACCTCAAAGGCCTCAAACAGGACTCAACTCAAAGGTCCCCAAGACAATATTGTGTTCCCTTATTAATCTCTTACTTGCGTCTCTTCAATTCATGACCTGTAAAAATCATTACACCTGGTAAGGCTTGTCACCCAACAAATGATATGACATGATTTTTTGGAATACTTATTGCTTGCTCGCTTGCTGCACTCAAAATAAAATGATGTCTCATTTTCAATTTCCCATACTGAATCATGTGCATCAGAAGCCAATACTCCAATGTGTCCTCGTGCTTTTACTTGTCATTATGGTATGGCTCCAAAGCTATGTTTTATGGGGCAAAAATTTGACGAGGAATGCTATCCAGATAAATATTATAATTTATTATTCTCATTTTGCAATGTAAATTTATGATTGAAACAGTTTATTTTTTAGATCTAATTATGAAGATCATCTCTACAAACAATCAACCAAATCAGAAATCGTTTGGTTATGTAATTGTGATCAAATAAACATATGATTTTGATAATTGTTTAATTCACCGTTTGTTTATTTGATAACGATTATATGACCAAATGGTTTACGATGAAATTGATTTTTTGCATAAATGATTTTCAAATAATTTTTTAAAAAATAAACGGTTCCGATCATGAAAATACACTGTGGATGAGAATAATAAAAGAGAAGGTCGGTGAAGAATGTGAATTAAGAAGGTGGGTAGCTTTCTCCTAATTTGATTTGATAGTTTCCCAAAAGTGCTAAGGTGTTTTGGAGAAGTGCATGATTACAGTTAGTTTGATACATCGTTGGCACATTCCCTAACAATTTAAGTCTTAAACTTGTGAGTTTAGTGACCGTCTAATATGGTATCAGAGCCTTGAATGTAGAAGATGTTAGGTTTGAAACCTCAGATTCTCATTTCTCACTTTTTGTTGGTTAGTAAAGTGTAGGGTGAAACTGCACCTATATATATCTCTATGTCTCTCCATGTGCACAATGATGTTGCACATTAGGAAGGAGAAAGAGTATTAACTTAATATACATAATGGTTTATTCCCCAACGACTTAAATATTTGGGGGTACAATAGTTGTCTAATATTCCTACTCTATAAACAAGCTATATATTGAACAAATTGAAAAAATGGTAAGTTTCATTACATTCTACTTGTGAGTTCTATATATGTTTGCCTAACTTTCCAAGCAAAAACACTTAATTTCTCAAGGCCTAGAACTACTAGCTTACTGACTGATAAAACAGATAACGAAAACTCATCTCCTATCTTACACAATCATTGAGTTCAAACCCAACTTTTATTGTAGTTGTATAGTCACATTCCTTATAGACTTAGAACTTGTGTAATCTCTTAGACTTCTTGTGTATAGTCCTATTCCTATCATCATCTCCGAGAATTGAAGTGTTCCACGCCAAGTTTTGTCAGCTGTTTTTCTACTTAGAGCATGTGTAATGGAGTGTTAATGTCAATTTAATTTCAATTTATTGACATTTTTGAAGAAAAAAGGTTTACAATAGAGTGTTAATGTCAAAAATTAAATTATTGACACAAAATCAATAAAACTTGAATTGAATTGACATTAACTCTCAACCATTGCACATGTTGTTACCAAATATTTCACTGACGAATAAGTCAATTTCCTATGGTACCAAACAAGATAAAAGCCGAACCTAATTTTAACAGACTTCCAATGGTCCAAAATCCAAACCCTATGTATGTGATTTTGACCACTTTTTTCCTAGTCTGCTATCTATTCTTATTTCTTAGTTCAATTACAGAGCAAGATATGGCTTTAGATGCGTTGAAATTGTTTTGATATTTAGTTGGCTAATGGCTACGGTGAAGTGACATATGTTTTTGGGTCGTCTCCTAGCCCCTGCTAGCCCCTGTCCAATATTGCCTCGACACATCTTTCCTGCCACTTCTTGGACCCATGCGTAATAGGCCATGCTCGGTCACCTCTGCTTTCACCAGTTGCATCAACTCAACATCTAAATAATCCAAACATTGAGATCATCCCTTATTACTTAGTGTTGGATACTTTAGTTGACATTTTTTCATACATAACATGGTATACAAAAGAGTAATGCAAGAAACACCAAAACAAAATTTAACATTTGAGATCATGTTGAACTCCCTAAAAAAGGTTACTGAGATGTCACTTGACATGTCATTTTTTTTTTGAAATGATTTGACATGTCGTTTAGTGACTAAAATTTAAGAAAGTTTTGTTGACTCTAATAATATTGTTGGAGTGCAAATTTGCTCACCACTTTTAAGTGACTAAAATTTAGGAAAGTTTTCTTGACTCTAATAATATTGTTGGAGTACAAATTTGCTCACCACCTTTAAAAGTGGTGAGTATCACCACTTTATTTATAGGGTGACATGTATCCTCTAAATTAATTCTAGTTAACAATTTTGAATTAATAAATTTTAATATAATAATGAGGTGAGAGAAAATCTCTTTCTTCCAAATCTTATTTGCCTTTTTAAATTTTCACGCTCTCTCTCCCCTTTATTTATTTATTTATTTTTTGAGTAAATGTTTTCTTTTATTTCTTGTTTGATATCTTATGTCTTTTCAACTTTCATCTTTTTCAGGAAAAACAAGTTTGGTAGTCTACCTTGTTCCCTACTAGTTTATTTCAAATATTAATTAATTTGATTTTTATTTTGGCCAAAATTAATTAATTTGATTAACTGATCAATAAATATGTGATCATAAATTTGATAGGCAAGTACAAGCACTCAACCAACAACTCAAGGATCATCTCGTTAGTTAAATTTTTCAGGCTCTTGATGTAGTGTTTGAAGAGAAGAGTTGTAAATGTCCTTTACACATAATTTCCGATATATTAACTTTAGCATAGTTGTGTTGCATTGCAACAACAATGTTTTTGGGTCGGTAGTATTATGTGTTTTGTAAAATTATGATATATTGGGCTTCATGTAAGAAGCTTATGGAGACCTCATGTAGTTTTTTCATTCAAAATTAAGAATTTAAAGCAGACTAAAACAATTTATTGTGTTATAATTTTGAATGAACAATTAGCTTAAAATAAATTCTGGAATAACAAGTATAAAAATAAGGTCTTCGATTGTTTTAGATTAAAAATTAGGTCTTCAATTGTTACATGCTCAAAAGAGGTCTTCAATTGGAATAATGAGTATAAAAAGTTCTGGAAATTTCTTTCAAATGTGTGATGAAAGATAATGCAGGGTGAATAAATAAAAAAAAGGGTGTAATAGGGTAATGTGACGAAAGAGTGCAATGTAAAGAAAAAAGTGCATACAGGAATAAAAGAGAAGAACAAAAAATAAGAAGCAAAATCAGGAAAATAAAATAAAAGGGAGAAAGAGCATGAGAATTGAAAAAGACAAGTAAGTTTTGGAAGAAAGTGATTTTCTCTCACCTCATTATTATATCAAAATTTTTTAATTTAAAATTATTAACTAGAGTTAGTTTAGAGGATACATGTCACCCTATAGATAAAGTGATGATACTTACCACTTTTAGAGGTGGTGAGCAAATTTGCGCTCATATTGTTGTTGTATACACAATAGATCACCTCTAGGCTCTACCGCTCTAGTAACATTGCACAAAAATGCAGCTCTAGTAACATTATTCTTCTTGTACACTGAGATTTCACATTTACTGTACAATTGTATTTCCAAGAAACATTAAATGTGTAAGAAAAATAAGATAATGTTATGTGTGACTGTGTGAGATGTGAGAGGAGAGAGAATTTGAACATTGAAATATGAGACTCTCCTCTTACATTTTTTATGCCACATCACTATCTCTGTTACAGAGAAGTTCTGGTTAGATGCGATCTCAATTCTCAACCATTCAATTTGCTTTAACCAACAATTTAAAAGGTCTTACATGTAATGCTAATGTTATTATGTATTATGCAGTAGTAATGTGAAGTGGTACCATTGCAAAATGACTAGTATAAGGGACCAAGGAAGTGTGATGGACTATTTTATAAGGGTCCTCAGATTAATCTAATTACACATATTTAAATTACTAATAACCCATTTTAAATACCTATTTGATTACTAATAACCCGTTTTAAATTACTAACTCTTAAAAAAAAAAAATCATGCAAATCCATTTATTTTCTTTCTAGTCATTTTATACATAGCCAACCTTTCTCCAAAAGCCCATATCCCCCACTAAGCCCATCGCAGCCCTTGAGGCCCAGGCTCAGCTAGCCCTAGTCTCACAGTCGGGCAGTCTGACGCAGTCCCAGACTTCCCAGTTCGGCAGTTGGCGCCCAATCGCAGAAACTTGTTTAGCTGATTTGCTCCCAAAGGCCGAAGGTATTTCTTCTCTAGGGTTTAATTTCTTGTATTTGTTCTGTTTTTTGTTCGCAGTTAGCTGCTTTTTTTGCTTAACCGGTGAGCTTGACTGGCTGCGTTTTATCTTGAAAGGTTTTTCAAGCTCATTATTTGAGGCTATGTTGTTGTTGCCTGGCTGCTGAGTTTGAAAACTATTTGTTTTAGGCATATTTTCACGTTAAACAAAAGCCTTGAGCACACGCTCCAGAGGTTAGTGTAGTTTGTAATAAATTGTGGGCATAAAGTCAGAAACGTAAGAGGGTTCGTATTCATTTATAAAATGTGGTAAAAATTTTTGGGTGATGGGTGTAAGTTGAATTGTAACTTAAGGATGAAAATTAAGTTCGTTTGGGATTGTTTGAATTGAGTTTCTAGAGTTGAAATGCATGACTACAAGTAAATTCTGTTGTACATATTGTTGCCGTAACTGTAACAAAGCTGTTGTATTTGTGGTTGTTTTTTATGATGTTCAATTGTGGATTAACTATCGAACTTTGTAGTTTGGTCGTTATAATGTTTACATTTCGATGATGATTGGTTTTCCCTACTATTTGTTTCTTGTTAGTTATGGAGTTTTGTAATTTGGTTGTAATGGTGTTCCAACAGATGGAGTACGTGAGCCCTGAAGGTCTTCGCTTAGATGGTCGCCGCCCCATGGAAGTATTTATCTATCTTTCTATTTTCATTTTCATTTAATTATCATTATAAAGTTCTTCATTTGTTTTAATCAATTAATTAAAATTTTCTTTTTATCCTTGATCGCAGATGAGACAAATTCGAGCAGAGATTGGTGTTGTGGCCAAAGCCGATGGGTTCTAATTACTAAAACCTTGCTTTCTTTTTTTAATTGTTTTTTATTTTGTTTTTAATTCATCTTGCATGTTAAAATTCAGTTCTGCTGTGTTTGAGATGGGTAACACCAAAGTCATTGCTGCTGTGTATGGCCCTAGAGAGGTTAGTTAATCCATGTTTTAAACCTTTTTGCACGCTTCAGTTCAGTATGAGCTAAAATTTTAGTAAGCTTATATGTGGTACTCATTATTAGTATTTCACAATTCTTTTCTAATTTTCAAGTTAAATTTTTATAATTTACTTTGTTTTTCAGGTCCAAAATAGGAGCCAACAAATGAGTGACAATGCGCTGGTAATAACTTATCTAAATCTCTATTTATTGAACTTATCCATGTTGCATACTTGTGTTTGATATGTTAAACTTAACAGGCATTTATATATTTGTAAATATTGTCCATAATTGTGAATAATTTTAGGTGCGCTGTGAATACACCATGGCAAATTTTAGTACTGGAGATCGTATGAGAAAACCAAAGGGTGATAGGTTATATCTTCTATTCTCTTTCAATTTCCAACCATAAATGCTTTATGTGATCTTCTATTTTAATTTTAGCATAACCGTGTTGTATCCATTACTACATTAAAATATAATTGATATGTGTATCCTTGATGCTCTCAGGCGATCCACAGAGATATCTCTAGTTATTCGCCAAACCATGGAAGCATGCATTTTGACGCATTTAATGCCTCGGTCTCAGGTTCTATTGTAGTTAGCGTCTTGGGAACTTTTCCTGCATGAATGCACAGTTGTTCTTTTCTGAAGCCTTGTATATGTTTTTTGCAGATAGATATTTTTGTGCAAGTTCTACAAGCAGATGGAGGTATATTGCAATGTCTCTATGTAGTCACAAGTCCGATATGATAATCTACATTCAGAATATATGATATATTGATGCTGCTCTGTCTCTTTCTACATTTTTTTCCATGTTTGATCCTCTGTTATTGAATACATTTGTAGATTCAAGCTTATTTGTTGGAAAAATGAAGCCTCCTGAATTCATTTTATAGAATGGGAATTTACTATGGACCACTTATATTTGAATTACAAGCTGTCTGCTAGTTTGTGTTCTATAGCTACTATTAAGACAGTTTGGTTTGAGGGTCAACTATGCTGCAGGCAGAGTCTATTAATTGTTATTGTTGTTCAATACAGTGTTACCCAAAGTGTCATCCTAGCCCCTCTTTCTGTAACACTTTGCAAATACTGCTGGATTTGAACCGGCTGCTTTACTAGTTCAATTTAAGAATGGGAAGATCTATCCTTGAGTTTGAAATTTGTTTTGCTTCTGCAGGAACTAGATCTGCATGTATCAATGCTGCAACCCTGGCCCTTGCAGATGCTGGAATTCCAATGCGTGATCTTGTTACTTCCTGTAGTTCTGGATACCTTAATAGCACCCCTCTGCTTGGTAAATATATACTTTGATTTATATTTGTATTTGATCATTACTTCTTTTTTGCCTCTATAATGCCTCTTTACTAGTATGATGTTGTAATTTTCATATGGGTTTATTGTTGTTGGATGGACAGATTTAAATTATGTAGAAGATAGTGCTGGAGGCCCTGATGTCACTTTAGGAATTATGCCAAAGTTGGACAAAGTGACTCTTCTTCAGGTTCTTATGTCATAATCTGTTTTTTAATTTATTCTTCACAAAGTTTAAGTTCCAATAATTGTAGTAATTGACATACATGGTATCCCATTCAGTGCCTTCTCCTGTAAACCACTCATTTTCCATGTTTGTTAATGCAGATGGATGCTAAATTACCTTTGGATATTTTTGAAAACGTAATGCAACTTGCAATTGAAGGCTGCAAAGCAGTTGCAAATTACATTCGAGAAGTAAGGACTTTTGGCTACCTTTTTTGTTATATTTTTTTCCCAATGAAAGATTCTGCATTGTCATGTGGCCTCTGTTTCGAAAAGTGGTCATTGCTCAATGAGAGTTTGCTTCATTTTCTTGTTCCAGTGTTGTCATTATTGGAATTTTCATCTGGGTTTGTATGACAGATTTTACTAGAGAATACAAAGCAATTGGAGTATCGCCGTGGTGTATAGTTTCAAATCATGGTAAGTTGATGAATATTATTTGTATGTTGTGGTAACTTGATTTAATGACAACAAATTTAACAAGTTCTAACAGTCACTCATGTGCCTGTTCACCCACACATTCCGCTTTTAAAAATTTATTCTCTACCATCTACTTGTAGGTTCTGGCCGATCAATGATGAAATTTGTGGGTGGGTGGCTATAACATGGAGATGGTGTTTGGTGGAAGTAAGCTTTGAATTGAACCTCACGCTCAGCTGAAGTATCCCCAAGTGGAGAGCTTATTTGTTTTTGAACTATGGAGATAGTAACTTCAACAACATGGGCAGGCACGGAAATTTCTACAGAGCTGCCGATATTAAGCTAAAATCTAAAATCTAATAACTAATTTCTTTTTCTGGGTATTATGTCATTTTATACTTGTAGTAAATGATGATCTAGGTAAATTTTATTAATCAAAGAAGTATTTTCTGAAGCTTTTTACATAGCTCAAGGGTTGGTCTCATTTTTAGAAAATTTTTACATAGCTCAAGGGCTGGTTTCATTCCCAGAAAACTTAACATATTAAAAATGGACGAAAGAAATTAAAGATGTCTAATCAAGATAATACAGCTTAAGATTTAGTCTCATGAATGTCCAAGTGGGAGGAAGAGAGTTAGTAGCTGGACTGCTGGAGGCATGCCATTGCTCTTTGATGTAAGATGGAAATGTTGTCTTTGTAACTCCAGCAAAGGCCTGCCTTATTAGAAGTTCTTTTATATATTATTAATTTGAACCCTTCCCTAATGGAAAATTCTTAAGTACTCAATTTTGAGTATTAATCTTGTACTCATCACTAATTATATGAGCCCATATGAGTACTCAAGCAGTGCCCTTTCTTTCCTGATAGTATTAGTATTCTTATGTAATCCAAAGGTATTGAGAGGAAGTGTGGTCCGTGCGGACCAACCATCGTTAGAATGTTAGGCCATTGTCTTGTATTGAATGTGATCGCAAAGCATTGACTGTTGTACTAAATGCTTGGAAGGAAAAGTTTTCACAATCACAATCTAGCCATGACCCGGTGAAACTAGAATCAAACCCAAGGCCCCAAGCCAAGATATTGATTGGAACCCATAATTGGAAAAACTTGAATATTTTTGTCCTCGCCTGCCCCATTGTACAAAATGCTTGGAAGGAAAAATTTTCACAATCACAATCTAACCATGACCCAATGAAACTAGAATCAAACTTAAGCCAAGATATTGATTGGAAATTTGGAACCCATAATTGGAAAAACTTGAATATTTTTGTCCTCACCTGCCCCATTTTAAGCTTGGAAGGAAAAGTTTTCACAATCACAATCGAACCATGACCCAGTGAAACTAGAATCAAACCCAAGCCAAGATATTGATTGGAAATTTGGAACCCATAATTGGAAAAACTAGAATATTTTGGTCCTCACCTGCCCCATTTTTAAGTAATGGTTAACTTAATCCTATGTATTCCACTAAATTATTATTATTGCTTTAATAATAATATTTGTTTGATTTGTTAAAATTTGGATTAGATATTATATATTTATATATAGCAAATTACATTTAAATTAATAAAACATTTCAATATTACTTAATGGTCAATGTAAATTTTCTTTTCCCGTAAAGGTCAATGAGTTTTTTGAAATTATATCTCATTTTAGTTTTTAATCCTAATCCACTTGATGATGTAATGTATTTTGGTGTATTGAAAAATATCATTTTTCCCTCTTTTTTTTTCCATTATTTATGAGCGTAAAATTATGATGTGCCTTTACTTTAATTTAGGGTATGCAAATGAGATTTAGGGTTAAAATTAGAGTTATGGAGCTTATGACTTAGGGTTTAGGTTCCGAGAGCTAACCCATAAGCCTTTTTGCTACGTAACAATCAAATACAAACATAATATAAATCTAAATCTGAATAGTAATGTATGTTTCTTAATTTATTGTAATTTATATTTTTTCATCTTGGTCAATTGTAACTAAAAAGAAATTATAAAAAAATGCATTGATTAAAATGTAATTATGAAATTTTTTATTAATTTATTTGTAATTAGCCTTAGTATACATCTGGAAGAGGTCTATTCAATGGACCCTTCACAGAACAATCACCCACAAGAGTCCATTAAGGACTATCTTATTGCAAGGAACAAAGAAAGAGTACATCATAAAGAGAAATTGAGAGATTTTCAAAGCTAAAACATGTTATTTCCCATAATTTGATGGGAAAAAAAAACTATTTCAAGTAAAATCTAACTAATAGAACCGAAAGCACTTTTGGGTTCAATGCTATATAAGGACAAGGTGTCAAGCTAGCTACTTTGATTATTCCACATGCACAAGAAGAAGCCAATAGCCATGGCTTCACCATTGAAACTAACGCTCTTATTACTCTCTTCTTCCTTCTTGATCACCTTCTCACCAATCTCAACCCTAAGCACCCACCACCACCACCCACTTGACCCTCTAACCCCATCTGAGTTCACTCTGGTCCGGACTATTGTCCAAAAATCATATCCCCCCTCCAAACACAACCTAACCTTCCAATACATAGGCTTGGACGAGCCAGACAAGCCCATCATCCAAACATGGCTCTCATCAAAACCCAAGTCCAAAACCCCACCTCGCAGAGCCTTTGTCATTACAAGGCTCACCAAACAATCCCATGAAATCATAGTGGACTTATCAACTCGTTCTATAGTGTCTGATAAGGTCTATGGTGGACATGGCTACCCTTTGCTCACCTTGGATGAACAGACAAAGGCAAGTGCACTGCCACAGTCCTATCAACCATTTCTTGACTCGGTCAAGAAGAGGGGGCTTAATTTGTCCGAGATTGTTTGTACTACGTTTTCAGTTGGGTGGTTTGGGGAGGAGCATAGTAGAAGAGTGATCAAAATTTTGTGTTATTATGTAGAGGGAACAGCTAATGTGTACATGAGGCCCTTGGAGGGGATATCTTTGTTGGTTGATCTTGATGAACTGAAGATAGTTGAATATTATGATAGGGATAGGATTCCGGTGCCAAAGGCAGAGGGAACGGAGTACCGGCGGTCAAAGCTGAAGCCGCCGTTCGGTCCAAAACTAAATGGTTTCACTATGGTGCAACCGGATGGACCCGGATTCAAAATTGACGGACATATAATAAGGTAATGATCAATGTGACATATTTTTGTTTGTCTAAAAAAAATGATAAAAGATGTACGCTTTCACATTGTTGATCAAATTTTTTATAAAGTTTTAGGTGGTTCTAATTTTGTAAAAGATTTAAAAAATTGGTTAATTTTGACTCCATAATTGGCATTATCTTGGGGAGGTTTCACTTCACAATGAACCTAAAGTATTGCACATACTAGGTAGTAGCCTAGTAGGTAGGTAGAAATTGCATCAAACACTAGGAAACAAAACAAATTAAGTTGTAGCCGTTGACTAGTATAATGATGGCTATTGACTAATGGCAAATGCCGGCAGTGACCTGCATATCTGGGGTTCTACATTTTGGTCAACTGCTGTCTTATTCCTACAATCCTAACATGGACTTTTAGAGAAGCTTATGTAACAAGTCCTAAGATTTTACCTCTGAGCCCTGATTGAGTTTGTCATCCGGCCCAATAAGCCCAACCCAATACTTTGCTACATAGTGTAGATCTTATGTGTTTGACTTTAATTAGCCTTAATTCCTGTTATAATTTTTTTCTTTCTTAAATTGGAATTTTGAACCTCTTTAACATTTGTTAATTTACTTTGTGATTTCTCATTACACTCAGTTGGGCCAATTGGGTGTTCCATCTAGGATTTGATGCTCGAGCTGGCCCAGTAATTTCTCTAGCATCAATTTATGATTTGGAGAAGAGTAGATATCGTCAAGTATTGTACAGAGGATTCATATCCGAGCTGTTTGTGCCATACATGGACCCAACAGAAGAATGGTACTACAAGACCTTCTTTGATGCTGGTGAATTCGGGTTAGGACTATGCGCCGTGTCATTAGAGCCCTTCACTGATTGTCCTGCCAATGCTGCATTCATAGATGCATACTATGATGCTGGGGCAGATGCATACTATGATGCTGGGGCAGATGCTACTCCTGTTCATATTCCCAATGCTTTCTGCATATTCGAGCAACATGCTGGGACTGTCTTGTGGCGTCACACTGAAACAGCAATTCCTGCAGGGAAGGTGGTAATCCATTAAATTCATTTTAATTTTAATTTTTTATACAAAAATTATAGTAAATGTTCACTTCTTGACTTACAATGATATAAAAATATACATTTTAAATTTCTTTTAGTTTAGTCCAGTTTTTAAGTTGAGCTTATGAGGGATCAAACAGTTGTAAGAGTTTTTCAACGCTAAATGAAAATTGCATTAATTTAGACAATTAAAAGGGACCAAACTGTTATATTTTTAAAAATGTGAGACTATTTTGTGCATAGAACCTCTTTCTTTTTTTGTGTGGATGTGGTAGTTTGACACTTTGACATGAGAGTTATATGGTTTTAATGTAGATAACAGAGGTTAGGCCAGAGGTGAACTTAATAGTGAGGATGGTCTCTACAGTGGGCAACTATGATTACATACTTGATTGGGAATTTAAGCCAAGCGGCTCCATCAAATTTGGGGTACGTATGATATGATTTCTGACATAATAATTTGATTATATATTTTTAATAGAGATATGATTTATTTGTATTGGTACGTTTAATTAATGACCGAAACATGTAATGTTAGAGAGACCACCTGTAACAGTGGGTTTGATAGATTAATTAACAATATACCATATATAATAATTGATGTAATAAATAAATATCACTATATTGTTATATTATGTTCTCAGAAAATAAAGTGGACTAAAGATTATATTAATGATGATAATTAGGGGTTTTATTGCAAAACTAGATCATTTTTCTTTCTCAACAGGTGGGGCTAACAGGACTACTAGAAGTGAAGGGTGTGGCATACACTCACACTGATCAAATAAAAGGAGATGCTTATGGCACATTGCTAGCAGATAACACCATTGGGGTGTACCATGACCACTTCTTAACCTACTATCTTGATCTAGACATTGATGGTGAAGCCAACTCCTTTGTCAAAAGCAATTTGGTGACCAAAAGAGTGACAGACCACAGCTCACCTAGGAAGAGTTATTGGACAGTTGAGAGTGAGACAGCCAAAACTGAATCAGATGCACAAATTCAACTGGGCTTGAAGCCATCTGAGCTTGTTGTGGTAAACCCTAATAAGAAGACCAAACCTGGAAACAACATAGGCTATCGTCTAATTCCAGGGTCAATTTCAAACCCACTTTTATCCGAGGATGATTACCCACAAATCCGAGGTGCCTTCACCAAGTATAACGTATGGGTCACACCTTATAACAAGTCCGAAAAATGGGCAGGAGGACAATTCACTGATGGGAGCCATGGAGATGATACATTGGCTACTTGGAGCCTCAGGTATTAAGATAAGGAATCTTCACTAAATGACCCATTTTCATATCTAGTTTATTTATTCATAAAAAGTTTACAATTTTTATTCATTTGGGCTGTAAAATGATTGAATTACCACTCATTCAATCATGGTCGATCGAGCTAGAGGCCAATTAAGATGTGATCAACACCATCTCAGCCATTGTCTTGACCACCATGAATAGTCCATATCAAAATAGAGTTAATTCAGATTAAAAATGATCTAAAGAGTCAAAATTGTAAATTTACCGATAGAAGGTCAAAAAAGTATATCAAGTATTAAAATGGGTTATTTTGTAAAAATTTTCTTAGTGGTAATTGGTGTGACAATTTTAGGTGATTGTTTCCACTATGCTTTTTCTTCTTGTCCCTAATTAGTGCAAATTAAATGTGCAGGAATCGAGAGATTGAAAATAAGGACATAGTGTTATGGTACACCATTGGCTTTCATCATGTTCCTTGCCAAGAAGATTTTCCAGTGATGCCAACATTGAGTGGTGGATTTGAGCTCCGGCCTACCAATTTCTTTGAGAGCAATCCTGTGCTTAAAACAAAACCTCCTAAGCATGTGGACTTGCGTAACTGTACTACATAACTCTAAATATTAGCGTTTGAATTTTGTCTAATTTCTTTGTTTTTACCTTAATAAGAGTTAATTTGTATTACATATATGTCAGTACCCAATAAAGATCTTCATTCACTATAATATGCAAATGGTGTTTTTTTTATATAACAATAGATAATTTGGGTTTGTATAATTTTTTTTATTCAATTCATGAGTTGATTTAGCTCAAAATTTGAATATGGATTTCATCTACTGAATGAATGATCTTGTAAAATTTATAGAAAAACCTGAATAAAATGATATGCATTCTGACAAATGATTAACAAAGCAAAAATAATTTTTAAGATAATGAGAAAAAACCGTAAGCTATTTATTAATTAATTAAAATGGCAATAATATCTAATCATAGAGTTTGCTTCATTGAGAATATGAGATGGAGATGGCTTCATTAAAATCGAATCCTAGTCGTCTTTTCACCTGCTGCTCCTCCATATATATATATATATGGAGATGGAGCAGAGCTGTTTTTTCTTCTCTTTTTTTTTTTCTTGCATTTTTTTTTTTACAATTTTTTATGAACTTATTTGAGTTCCACATCAACATAAAGTGGGGTCCACACATGTCACATAAGCATAAAACAGCTTAATTAATGGAAAATTTCATAAATGGTTGACATTGCAATTTTTTAGAAGTTTAGTTTAGACATTGCAATATTTTAAATATAAAAAATACGATAAATTATTGTGTGTAACCGTAATACCACGTAACATAATGAAGTGATGTTACTAATTCACTTAAATTGTAGCACGTATACAATAATTAATTTCTAAAACCCTCAATCCTAACAAATATCCTTAAAATTGTACATGTGTTATAATCTAAGTAGATTAGTAATACTACGTCATCATGTACGTAGTATTACGGTTACATACAATAATTTTTCCAAAAATACCAAAGGAAACTTCACCCAAACTACAAAGGTGTAAAATGTAATTAATTATCGATGAATGTCTTTTATCTTTTGGCTTCGTTCTCTTTTTAAGGATCTCTGTCTACCTCTCAGTTGTCCCAATTAAGTTGTGGTGTGATAATGTTAATTAGTACTATTTATCTTGCTTCCAATCCGATTTTCCATACTCCCACGCACCATGCATATTGAGGTTGACTATCATTATATTCGGAAAAAGGTCAAGAGCTTAAAGTCCGTTATGTTTGCACCCAAGATCAGTGGGCTTTCTGATCATGATTGTTTTTCCTTTATTCTATCCCAACTTCCGATCCGTTCAGCTTGCAAGGGGTGTGATAACCAATAAAAAATTTAACAAGGATTCTTCCTTGTCAAGTCAACTGGTTTCCTCCACCTTGTTGGATAAGGATTCCTCTCCTAGCGTTTTTAGATAATTCTTCCTTGTATATATCTTAAGATATGAGGGAGCTTTCGTTACGAGATTTTTTAAATAATTTTATTTAAGAGATCTTCGTGGGGCATGTTTTACATTGTATTTTGATGATTGAAACTGTCTACTTTTTTTTATATTCATGAATGGTCATCTATGTAAAAAATTAGATAAATCGAAAACCATTTAACTGTTGGATTAAATGGTTATCATTTCAAGTTTTTATCGAAATTATTTTGTTGATCTATTTATTTGAATAAAATTAGATATTTTAATGGTTTTTCATTTGTCTAATTTTTTTGTAAAGATAATCTTTGAATAAATACCTAAAAAAATAGACTGTTGAAATACAAAAGGAAATGGACCCTATGAGAAATCATTTAAATAAAATTATTTGAGAGATTCCTTAACGAAGAGAGTTAGTTAGATTTTAGTTTTCTTGTATGTTATTGTTTCTTCATACTTATATAAATATATCAATAGCCTCGAAGTGTATATGGATTCCACTTTTAATTAAAAAAATCTATCAATTTTTTTTTTTTTTGGCCCGGAAAAAATCTATTAATTTCAAATCCATGCTGGTGGTCACAAGATTCTATATATGTGTCCAAAGTACAAACCCACAAACGTAAATGCAAGTAGGGCATTAATATTCGAAACTTTTCTCTTAATTTGTGTGGTTTCCCATTGTTAATTTTGTCGATGTCTGATATATGATCAATCGAGCGTTCCTTCCGTGGCCTTTTCTGCGAATTGGCCTTTTCCTTTAAGATTTTATTTAATCTTTTGGCAACGGTCGATCTATATGTCAATATGTACAGGGACAGCGGTCCATACCCTCAAAGCTTGTGGGGCAATCATGATGGTTGTGGGTTTGAAGCCATCGATCTGGGCTGGTTGTGGTGAACCCTAATAAAAAGACCAAACCTGGGAACCCTATTGGTTATTGTTTGATTCCAGGATCAGTTAATTACAAGACTCCTTTTATTAGAGGACGATTACCCACAAATTCGTGGTGCTTTCACCAAGTACAATGTATGGGTTACTCCATACAACAAGTCTGAAAAATGGGCAGGAGGATAATATGTTGACCAGAGCCGAGGAGGTGACACTTTAGCTGTGTAGCAGTATGGAGTCTCTGGTATGGTATGATTAATTAGATTTTGTTAGCAAAAGAGTAACCAAATTGGAAAATACTGGCTTTATGTCTGTATATATCGCATACAATTATTTTTTGAATTTTGAATCTTAACGGTTCACTTTTTAACTATTAGAGTATAGATTTTTCATTATTAATTAAGTGATATACTGTATGTATCTCATGCAGTCACTACATATACGAAAGACGAACTTTACCATGTTAATTATGATGGTGGGAGCAGGACAAGTGCCTGTGATTGGTTTATAAATTTTTACTGTACGTTAATTTGATTGCTTTGCGTGAAGGAATAGGGAGATTGAGAATAAAGACATAGTGTTGTGGTACAGTACCATTAATTGGGTTTCACCATGCTCCTTGCCAAGAAGACTTTCCAATGATGCCAACATTGAGTGGTGGATTTGAGCTTCGACCAACCAATTTCTTTGAGAGCAGTCCAGTTCTTAAAGCTAGAATAATACCTCCTAAGCATGCATGTGCATTGGAGTAATTGTACCACCCAAACCTAGTTGGACTTTATTTCTCGATCAGTAATAAGGCAGCTCCATAAGTGATGCTTCATTAACTTGTTCCCTTGCAGTTGTTTAACTCGATCAATGGGCAGTTTTATCCCTTATTTGCATATATATATGCTTTCTGTTTCAAGAGAAATAATTAATGAATTGATCGAATATCCACGTACATTCTCTTTTGGTTGGTCATGTGTACATATGGTGATATGGGTATATAAATGGTCCCCTGATCTGATCTACTTAGAATTTTCTTGGGTGGTCCGGGCTGACCGTGCACTTGGGGATCGAGATTCTGACAGCATATTCATTATGCATGTATTAATACACTACAAGAAAAATGTCGATAGATATCAGTCGTGGACTGATATCTATTTGGGTAGCCGTCTGATATAGCGCGTCGTGATATCTAATGTATGGTATTTTAGATATCAGTTTTAAACTGATATGTAAACATTGTTTATTATATCATTTTTCTTTTTCAACCTGATATCCTAAATACAAAATAGATATCCAATTTGATATTATTTCTGATATCTATAAAATCCAAGTACCAACAGGATTGGTCAATAGATATCGTATTGGATACTAATACTGACATATAACTCGATATCAATATCAGGTTTGAGGTAGAATATGATATAAAACTATAGTATCAATATCAGGTCTATAGTAGAATCTGATATATATAATCTTGATATCAATATCAGGTATGGAATAGGTTCTGATATCTAAATAGTGTTTTTATATCAGATCTGACAAAGAACCTGATATCAAAGCGTTATAAAATATCAATTATTAGTCTAAAACTGATATCGTTTAGTATGTCGATTTCACAAAAGAAAATTGGAATACAACTTGCTATATCAGTTTTTTTTCACCTAAAAAATGATATGAATACATAAATTTGAGCCTGTACATAAATTTGTGCAGCCATAAAATCTTCCATGCATTCTCATTCCATATATTTCAATAATCACCAATAACAATATTCAAAGCTGCCTACATGTACATAATCACCAATAACAATACAAATATCCAACAAGATAACCATATATATATTTTTTGTTTTGTAGAGGTCTAAACATACCATGCCACCAGCCTAATAACTAAGGCAATATTGCCTAAACCCTGCTTGTTAAGACCTTTACAAAACCAAAACAATGTACCAAACGCTGCCCACATGTACAAAATAACATGACAGCACCTAGCCTAATTAATCTGCAAATCAGCACTATGTCTAGCTAGCTAGCTAGTTCTATCTTCAATTTTGCCATCCTTTACAAAATAGTCATGGCAGCATGTATGATCTAATTAAAAGCACCAAATCTTCAATCTTCTTCCATGCTTTACAAAAAATGAGCATGCACGACAGCTTTCTTCTATCCACAAAAAAGGCAAAATGCACACCACCTACCAATTAACTTGTCGGTCTAAAGATAATTGTTCAGAAAATCTCCCCATTCCACACGCAACTCATCTATTTGATCTTGTGTGTATCCGCTTCGCTTGGTCTTCATATTGGACCACTGAAAACATCAAAGGAACATATATTCTTTAATTTAATCACAAATTCATTGATCTCATAAGTTCTATATACTGAATACATGCATGCCTTATTAATCTCAATTTTCAACTAAACATGCATATGCATAAAGAATAAAAGCAAGTCAGAGTAGTTGAATGGACAATAGCAGCATTAGAAAATGAGTTGCTGCCTAACAACCCTCCCATTTCCTTGCTTCATGCATATGTGTGCTTTTAAGAAAATTGCTTATCCTTGAAAAGAGACCACACTATAAGAAAAGCACCAAATATTCCTTCTCCCTGTAGTTGCAACCCTGTTTCAAATTAATAATATATAGTAACAATATGACACAAAGCAGCAGAGGTTCTCAGAGGTTCTCCACTCTAACTTTCACATTAATTTCAAATACCTCTCTCTCAAACATCAAAGATGCAGTTTCTCCAAGTTGAACTTAGTCAAAAATTTGGGTATGCATGCATGCAGTTTCTACATTGTTTATTGAACCACTTAAAGGATAAAAGGCAGATCAGATTATTCAATTGCATATATTACAAACCATACTTTTAAGTATTTAATCCAAATGCATGAACAACACAAACGCAATACAATCTAGCTTGGGTAGATATTTTTTTATTAATTGGAAATCTGACCTTGGTCGCATAATCAAGGTTGGTATCCTCAATAATTTCCTTCATGTACTGCATCACATAGTAACCACACTCAACACCACCAGGTTGCTTTGGACACTATGCATGATATATCCAAAAAAATGGCACATAGTTAATATTCAAGCCATATGCATATGTGGACTTGTCAGACAAATAAAATTAAGGTTAATGACATTAAAGGTTGAGGACTTACGAATAGATGCCTCCACTGGGGCGTTTTCTTATTTGTCCTACCCGTGAGTCCATTAAAGTGTCTAATAGCACTTAATCAACAAAAATTGAAAATTTTAATTATATGTCTTGAAACAAAGATGATATATAAATATGGGGAAAAAAAGAGTGGTTACAATGAATCAAATAAAAGTAAAGTCTTACTTGTTGACAATTGCCATCCACTCTTTGTCATGGGTTTGCTTCGGAAGAGGGTCCATGATAAAAACTGCATCTTTATCTTCATTGATAATGGTCAAAATCCAGTGTGCCCTTGAAAAAGTTAACATTAATCAGCAAGTACAATCTGATTTGCCCATATGAAAACAATTTGCTTTAAATTAATCAATAGATAAGTAATTTCAGAAACTTACCCAGAATTGTATGGAAGTAAAAAAACACGATCTGATTTGCCCATATGAAAGCGATCTGCTAAATATTGTGATCGCTGTTGTGAGTCGCCTACTCCAAGTGAGATGCGCGAGGGGTCCACAAATGCAACCATTTCTTCCATGTGTGAGTTCAAAACCTTTTCATATAGGTGCCTAATTATTTATTTCAATTAGTTCATATCCTACCAGCTACTAGATCATAACTTAAATATTAGAGAAAATACTCATTGAATCAGCAAGCACAATTACCTCATGTAAAGCACGATGCACGTGGCCGATAATTCTTGCATCTCCATGATGGAAGTAATGTCCTCTTTCAAGATGTATAGACGTCGGACATGCCCAAAGAATTCTTCCTCTAAATCTGTTGCAATAGCTCTTCCACTTGTGGCCATCGCGTCACACGCAAAACGATATAAGGCCTTGCAATTCGGAGGCACTCGCTTGCCAGCTTCTGATGTCTTGAATAACTCTTTCCTTATGACAGGATCCTGTTTTTTTTGTTTCTAGGGTGTTAAGAAAAAACAAGCAACACTCGTTAGAATAATAAAGATACATTATAAGGTCCAAAAACTTATAGAACAGTCAATAAAAGACTGTAGGCACTGCCATGTATGTCCCAAACAATGCCCACATATAAATTAGATTAATCCACAAAGCACAAATTACAAGAGACAACAATATAAAATGAAGTGCTCCTATTAATTTGCAATTGCAGTGTGCCAAAAAAGTTAGTTGCTAATTTTTTGACGTACTTTCATGGATTTACTGCTAATAGGATAGCTGAACTCTAGCATAGAAGCTAATAACCCTTCCAAGACTTCAAAAATCCTTCCCTACACTATATAAGGATTTGGATAACTTGTATACAAAGAAAAAATGGCTAGAAAGGTCTGCCTTTAATGAGCTCATATAGGTTTAAGGCTTTGTATTCAGTTTTTAGTTGATGCTTTAAATCCAAACCCACACTGACCCAAATGGAACTATACATGCTGAGCATCAACCATTTAGTGACCCATCATTCAGCTTTATGTAACACCCACTACACAAACCAAGCCAAACTTATAGAACAGTCAATAAAAGATTGTTTTAAGACTGTAGGCAAACATTTTTTAAGGTATGTTTTTACAAGTACGTGTTCACAAGATTATCATAATGGAAAGAGGGATCGAGAGCAGCTACCTTGACAGTTTCTGCAATATCGACCTCTTCAACCTCCACTACTTCAACATCAGCAGCTTTCTTTTTCACCTCGACATCCACACCCTTAGCCTTGTCCTCATAAACACAGCTTGCTTTATCTGACATCAAACCTTGGCCTGCAGGTACCATCTTTGGTGTAACAGGTGAATCACCACGTTGTTTCTTCTCTAATATTTCAAGCCTCTCCAAAAGCCCCTCACGGTCCTTCAGAAACATTGCAATCAGCTCTTTCTTTGTAATTATCTCCCTCGGTTTTTTAGGTATGTTGAAGTACACATGAGGGTTGACATTCCCACCTACTGCTCTGACCCTACCAGAATGCTCAGGTGTGTTCAAAGCCATTGTCAGCACATCATTAGCACCCTCAACCTTCAACTCTCCATTTTTCTTCTTTTCCAGCAAATCATCCTGACATTATAATGCATAATTTAAATAATTATCAATGAATAAGCAATGGCAGTCATGTATAAGCACAATGTAAATCCTTACAATGATATTCACTACTTCAGAAACTTCCTCATCCAATTTCCCATTAGAGTCTTCTCGTGCCCTCTTCCATAGGACTGAACGGTCGAGGTCATCCTCCCCAAAACTTTCTTTCCTCTAAGTTATAATAAAAATAATGCACAATTTATAAGTTTATAATTAAAACCACTAAAAGATGAGGCCTTTATTAAAAAAAAAAAATCAGAACTTGTGGGCTTATAAATAAGGCAAGTGCTGCCAACAGATGGATTGTTAAGAATCTTACCAAAGTCTCCTCCAATCCAATGTAGCCCTTCCGTGAAAGTTTATGATGATACTTCCTCTTGAGGGTTTTTTGACGTTGAACCTCGTGTTTTTCCTACAATTAAGACAACACCATATTGTCAAATAAAGTACCTACCAGTCAGTTAAGTCAAAACACATAAATCTAAATTTCATACATATATAACATACCATAAAGGACTGCGTAACCCTGCCAGCAACAAACTGATCCCAATGGACTTGCTCGATGCTTTTATACTCCTTTGGTGGTGATTTTAACATCTTCTCATCATTTATGAATGGGAGAATGTATTTGCGTGTCAGCATAGTCTTGAATGTTCTCCATTTGATGCCAACGGACGACAAAACATGTTTCCTGCTTGACGGGTCCAGCTCAAATGCACCCTACATCAAGTGGATCATTAAAAAAAAGCACATGGTTATCCACTAAATAAAGTAAAAAAGGCTAAAAGGAAGGTGCAGTTGCAAGTTCAATTCTAAGGTTTCATAATTACCATAACATCCTCCCATATGTTCTGTTTTATGGTGTCATCTACAGCTGGCCAGTTTTTATAAATGATTGGCACTGTGGTCCGAGCTAAAACCCCAATGTATGACATAAAAGTTGAACGTGCATCTCCGCAAGGTGCGCCAAAGGAGTTAAACTCCACTTTCACCTTTCTTCCTTGTGCTTTCTTCACAACAACTCTGTGCATGGTTGTAACCCCACGACCAGTCTGCTTGGCCTTGGACTTGGCATTTTTTGCCTTGGACTTGGCTGGTGATGACACATTTTTGGCTTTGGGTTTGGCTGGTGATGAGGTCTTTTTAGCCTTGGACTTGGCTGGTGATGAGGCCTTTTTAGCCTTGGACTTGGCTGGTGATGAGCCCTTTTTAGCCTTGGACTTGGCTGGTGATGAGCCCTTTTTAGCCTTCTACTTGGCTGTTTCAACAATTTTTTTGGCCAGCTGTGTTGAGTTGGCCTTCCACTTGGCACTTCTCTTTTTCCTTGGTGTAGCCATTTCTGTTTTGCAGCTGTGGCTCCTGTTCCATATGAATAACAAATAAAGTCAGTATTAAAAATAATTTACTTAACAATTAAAAATAATTTACATATGAATAATTTACTTAAATGATTTACTTAACACAACCAAGGAGTGAAATTTCGAAAATTTCGGCGAAATTTCGCCGAAATTTTCGTTTTTTTGGGATCCCGAAATTTTATCACATAACCCTTAATTTTCGGTAATTTTTCGCCGAAATTTCGAAAATTTCGCCGAAATTTCGCCGAAATTTCGACCGAAATTTCGATTCCCCTTCAAGTGTATTTCTGTAAAATTTCGTCGAAATTTAAGCGAAATTTCGACGAAATTTCGCTGTAAATTGAAATTTTGCTGTACGTTTGAGACCCACATCACGAAAACGAACAAGAAGGTGATGATGGGTTTCGATTGGATCAGTCAAAGACGAAGCAGGCCCATCAAACCCATGAGACCCATTTCCTTCTTGATCATCTTCTTGTTCTTGATCAGAGTCGGAGTGGTGGTGCTTCTCTGAGTCGGCACCAGAAGCATCGATGAATTCCCAGTGTGACAGACCCAGACCCAGAACTCCTTCTTCTTCTTCTTGTTCTGCTTCTATTTCCAAGAATTCAAACTCTTCTGCGTCCATGGAATTTGGCTTCGACATATTTCCCAATTCTCTTCTGTTTTTTCTTGAAAATGAAATATTGGGGGTTCAGTTTTATTTTTATAACAGGCTCTGCGTTTGGGAATCTGAGATGCAGTGTTGAGGAAGGATGATGCGTCCGCGCATGCAAGTAAACTCGCCCCATTGGTGCACGTGAATCTACCAATGGGTTTCTTCCACGTGTCACATGTCAGTTTTTGAAGGTTTTTTGGCCTGGATTACCAAACATGTGATTATTTATTTAATTTTTTTTTGTTATTACAAATAGTTTCTCAATTTTAAGCCTGTATTCTCCTTTTTCAACCACACACTTAGATCTATATTTCTTTAGTTCTTCTCTCTGTCTTCTCCCCTGCCAAAGATCTCTCTCCCCTTACCTCATCACTGGCGAGACTCTCTCTCTCTTCTTCGCCTGCGACTCCATCTCCGGCGTGACTCTCTCTCTTTTCTCCGCTTGCAAGTTGCAACTCCTTCTCTGTAAGTTTCTTCCTCGGCGCGAGACCCCTGCAAGGTTTGAACTTTGAACTAATTGATACTTCAATTAATGATGCATATATGGCCAAGACTGCGCATACATATATTGATCTATAATGGTCTTGACATCTTGTATCAGTATATATATAATATATGTAAGATACTGCAAGTCCTTATCCTTATCCTTTTATCTTTCTAGTTACTCACGTGCAAATGTGCACTGCATAGTCTGCATCAACTAATATCAATTGAGTCAAATGTTTCTACTTTTTCACTTTTGAAATATAATATTATAATATTCGACCAAAAAAAAATTATTATTATAATATTCAAATATAATGTTCCCAAGAAACTTCCTCGACTATCAACATAGCAATGTGAGTGATATTGTCTTTTTTTTTTTTTTTTGGTAAAAGATATTGCCCCTTTTTAATTTTAACTTTTAAGTATAAAATAAAAATAAATAATTTGGAAAACAAATGAAAATGAAAGAAAAAAAAAAGAAAAAGGTTTAGAGTTGATTGAGGTTTGGAGACTTTGGGCAATTGGAAAGAAAAAAAAAAAGTTTCGGTTTTCGTTTGGCCATTTTGGTGTTTCGTTTAGTTATTTTTAAATCCTAATATATTTATATATAAAAAAGAATTAAAGATATGAAGATTTCCTAAAGGGCCTAAACACTAATATCCTATACCATATCCTAAATAATATAGAGTATAGATTATAGAGTATATAGGGTTTAGTCTATAAATTATAGAGTATAAAGAGTATTAAAGTATATAAAGTATATAGAATTTAGTATTAAGATTTAGTTTATAGATTATAGAGTATAAAGAATATACTAATTTCATTTATTCATTATACTAATTTTATTTAACAGTATTTGCCCAGCGCGCATTATATTTACCTTATATCATATGAAACTTACTATATAATTTGGTTTCTTCAATATTTTTTATAAATGTAGTAGATAATATGTTAAATAAACATATAGTCAAGTTTCATTCAAAATTTCCGTATTTTGATAGCAATTTTCGTCGTTTTTGTCTAATTTTATCGAAATCGAAATTTTAATCGAAATTTCCTCGAAAATTTCCGTCGAAATTTCCATCGAAAATTTCCTCGAAACCGAAATTTTACTCCTTGAACACAACTACAAGATCACAAATACAAAATAAAAGATCACAAATACAAAATACAAATAAAAGATCACAAATACAAAATACACATATAAATGATTAACTTAACACAACCAGCAGCAGCTAGCAGTACCATTACACATACATATATTCTCTCCATTACATTTTTTGCAAATAATGCACAATAGCAGCTCTATATATAACATTCTCTCTATTACATTGTTTTTCTTTTTATTTGCATGATGTATCCATATTCCCTCACAATCAGGCCTCTTGTAAGTGGTGTCATCCTCATTCATCAGCTCATCAAATTCCTCAACAGATGGAAGGCCATTGGTAAAGGACTCATGATCAATCACATTGTTCCCTAAATCATCCTCTTGAGAACAGTCATAATAGTCTTTATTAGGGGCTGCAATCACGACTGACCAGCTCGAATCAAGTGGATCATCTACATAAAAGACTTGCTTCACTTGGGCAGCCAATGCAAACGCATCTTTCTTATGACCTATTCTATTAAGGTTAACCAATAAGAACCCTAGGTCATCTATCTTTATGCCCTTATTATTCTCTACCCACATACACTTAAACAAAGGAACCCGAAAATCACAATAATCTAGCTCCCAAATTTCTTGGATAACCCCATAGAAAACCATGTCAGTGTAGACCGGATTCTTATCTTTCGCGCTCGCCACCTGCATTGTATTCGCCACCAAGGTAACCCCTTTATTTTGGACAGAACGGTTATTGTCCCGTGCCTTTGTGTGAAAATGGCACCCCCCAATCTCATAACCCTCATACTTCAGCACACTCATTGGTGGACCGTGAGCTAGCCGCCTTAATGACATTGTTATCTCCACCTCTCCAAGTTCAATTAGATGTAAAACCTATGGTAACAAAGATTGAGTTACACTTTGTAAAACTTTTCCAAAACACCAAAATTTTGTAACAGTCAAAGCTTTGTAAAGGTAACAAAGTAGCATACATTTTGACGTAACCAGTAGATAAATTCACGGTTGTGGGCTTCTAGCAACCACTTATCACTTTTTTTTTTACTTGCATGTAATTCTTTCAAGTAGGCCTTGTGTTCTCTACCAACAGATTCCAAACAAAAACATCAAAATGATGATTTCAAATTAAATTAAATTCAATATGTTATAAGTCTAAGTGGTGGATAAATACACTTACTCGGCATAAGGTTCGACTTCTGAGGCATTCTCCAATACAATTCGGTGTGCTTGCTCCCAAGATTCGCGGTCTACTAAATGTGCCTTAGCCCCTGAGAGAGGTCTATTGCTGTTTTGTGCCCCCATCCGCGAGTGAGGAATTCCAATTGCTATTGGATCAGATAAATAGTCGGAGCAAAACTCCACAGCTTCCTCAGCGATGTAACTTCAGCAATGCAGCCCTCCGGTCGATTACGGTTCCGTACATAACCCTTTAAGACTTTCATGGCTCTTTCAAATGGATACATCCATCTATAGCAAACCGGTCCGCACAATCGAACTTCTCTAACAAGGTGAACGGTTAAATGCACCATTATATCGAAGAACGAAGGTGGGAAAATCTTCTCTAGCAAACATAAAGTTTCAACGAGATCGTATTGCACTTTATCCAACTTCGACACATCAACCACTTTAGTGCAAAGAGCATTAAAGAAGAAACATAGCCTTGTTATTGCATATCTCACGTGGATGGGCAGCACCGAACGTATGGCGATGGGTAGTAATTGCTGCATCAACGTGTGACAATCATGAGACTTTAAACCATACAATTTCAACTCTTCCATGGATACGAGGTTTCGCACATTTGAAGAATAACATTCCGGGACCTTAGTACCCAACAAACACCTACATAGTGTTTTTTTCTCAACCCTAGAAAGAGTATATGGAGCTGCTGGCAAAAAAGTTCTTTTATTCCCAACCTCGGGTGCCAAGTCAAGTCTAACTCCCATTTCCACCAGATCTAAACGGGCAGCCACACCATCTTTGGTCTTCCCTTGAATGTTCAATAGAGTTCCAATAATGCTATCGCACACATTCTTCTCAATGTGCATTACATCCAAGCAATGCCTAATATGAAGTGACTTCCAATACTCAAGGTCAAAGAAAATTGATCTTTTCTTCCAACATGAAATAAGGGATTCACCACCTTTTGGCTTAGTTGACTTAGTCTTCCCGAAGTTACAATTGATTCCAGAAACTTTTTCTAAGACATCTTCGCCACTTAAAGGTGTAGGAGCCTCACGATCATCCTGCTTGTTATTAAAAGCAGCCTTTTGTTTTCGATATGGGTGGTTGCGGTCCAAGAATCTTCGGTGGCCTTGGAAACACATTTTCTTACCATGTTTCAAAAAAACCGAATCTGTGTCTTCTCCGCAAATGGGACATGCTTTATAACCCTTAACCGTGCACCCAGACAAGTTACCGTAAGCAGGAAAATCATTGATTGTCCACAAAAGTACAGCCCTCAAAAAGAAGATGTCTTTTCTAAATCCATCGTGCACTCCATCAATTCCCTCCCACAAGGTCTTCAAATCATCAACCAAAGGTTCTAAGTACACGTCTATATCGTTTCCCGGCTGCCTAGGACCAGAAATCAGCAAGGTTAACATCATAAACTTCCTTTTCATGCACAACCAAGGAGGAAGGTTATAAGTCACTAAAAGTACGGGCCAACAACTATACCGGCTGCTAAGGGAACTGTGCGGATTTATCCCATCAGCAGAAAGGGCAAGCCTTAAATTTCTAGGCTCACTTGCAAAATTTGGCCACTTTTGGTCAACCAACTTCCAAGCTGGAGAATCAGCTGGATGCCGCATCATGCCATCACTCATTTTGTGTTCAGCATGCCAAGTCAGATTCTTTGAAGTCTCACAAGATTTAAACATCCGTTTAAATCTTGGAATAGGTGGAAAGTACCACAACAGTTTTGCTGCCACCCCTTCCTTCTCAACTTCTTCCTTGTTGACCTTCCACCGAGATAGATCACACTTGGGGCACCTTGTGTCATGCTCATATTGTTTTCTATACAAAATACAGTTGTTCGGACATGCATGAATCTTCTCATATTCCATTCCTAAAGCAGCCAATGTCTTCTTCGCCTCATACGTAGATAAGGGAAGCAAATGATCCTTTGGAAGCATATCTCCAAAGATGACCAGCATATCAGTAAAGCTATTGTCGGAATGACCATGTTTTGCCTTCAAATTGAACAACTTGACTAGGGCAGATAACTTGCTGTAATTATGACAATGTGGGTATAAGGGTCTCTCTCCTTCCTCAACAAACTTCATAAACTCATCCGGATTCTCATTGAAATTATCAAATGCACCTTCGTACATGTTGACTGTTTCAGACCCAAATACATCATGTTCTGACTCCACAAATGTAGGGGCAGCACACTCACCATGCCATATCCAATTATTATATCGCTTGTCTATACCATTAAAGTAAAGATGCTCCCTTACTATCTTAATGGTAAACTTATTCAAGTTCCCACATTTCACACAAGGACACTGAATGTACTTATGATTGGTAGCATTCCCTAATGCAAATGCCAAAAAATTCTCAACTCCCACCTCATACTCCTTAGTCATCCTATCAGCATGCATCCAGGTTTTATCCATTGCCTTTAATTGTCGATATTAACTTCACATAAAGAGACAATAGCCAATTCAATATTAATGTGCAATCAAATTAAAATGCAAATTTCTCACCTAGCCTCTTATGAAACAAATACTCATTAATACATTTTAATTTTACCCTAAGAGACAAACATTCATGTACTGCAATTTACATATAAGATTCAAAACATATATGTTATATATGGAAAACAAAAAGCTCATAAGAGACTTTAGAGGGACAACCTATTATTCCTAAAACTCAGCAAGTGTACCATACAGAAATCTACACTAGCCACTTTATTGTTCCCCCAATTTTTTTCAAATAAAAAACTTATATGCATACTAGGACAGCTCTTATGTCATATTTACAAGCACAAGCTTAAAATCAGAAGACCAAAATTGAACAGCAGCATGAATGTGATCGAAGTAAATAATTAAGAAATATACCTAGGTTAGCAATTCCTCATGTGTAAAAAGGGCTGCTGGTTATGTCTTCTAATACAAACAAAGTAAACCTGAAAAATGAAATGCACAATTTATAATTTGCTAAAACACAACAGAGTAAGTCAAACAAGGAGCCTCATTCAGTAATTAACTACCAGAAGCACCCATTTCTTAATTCAATCTCATCTAATTAAGAAAGTAAGAACAAAGAAGCATCACACCGACACATTTTTCTAACTTATTACCAGGATGGTACCATCAAAACAGTCCAAAAATCATAACAACAATATGTTTTTATTTGTGAATATGATATGGTACCAATCTGCTGGGCCTCCACAACAAAAGCTCAAGTGGTTGGCCTACACTCACACATACCCATTGATTTTATTATTGCTTTCATGTGGTGTGAAGTGCAAATATATAGCCATATATTAATAGCAGGTTCCAGCTCATAAGAATCAAAGGCTGTCTATGTCAAACAAACGTTTGCAAATCAATTAACAATGAATAAGGCAGACATGGTAGTACTATTGTTAGCTCACACTTCACCAGACATCACCCCCCAACAACATAACCTTGTTTTATTAAATATAACACATTATTATAGCAAGGAAAACATGCACTTCAATTATTTTCAAAAAAAATAAATGAAAAAAGTTGAACCTTCCATTTCTTCAGCATTACATTTTCTCACTTATTATAAAAGATTTAAAGTTTTGTTCTGGACCATGGATGATAATATAAAATTACAACTACTAGATAGTCCAAATCTCACTCACTAATTTAAAGTTTTGTTCTACAAAATGGAGCACAGAAAACGCCCTTGTGAGCAAACTAATTTACCCAAAAATTTAGAAACTAATTTACCTAGAAATTCACCTTCACCTGTCGAGAGCATCTTCAAGCGGTGGCGGCGACGACAAAGAGTGGCTGGGGTGCGACTGGTCAGGTTATTCTTTGACGTCTGCGAATGGAGAGGCTAAGAGTCAGAGGGTGAGAGAGAGAAAGAGAAGTGAGAGTGAGAGAAACAGAAGAACTTACAATGAAGTCTGGGAGTGGCGACGGTGAGTGTGTGAGGCTGATGAGCAGATAGTCCAAATGTCACTCACTAATTTAAAGTTTTGTTCTACAAAATGGAGCACACAGAAAACGCCCTTGTGAGCAAACTAATTTACCCAAAAATTCAGAAACTAATTTACCCAGAAATTCATACTTCACCTGTCGAAAGGATCTTCAAGCGGTGGCGGCGATGGCAAGAGAGAGGCTGGGGTGCGACTGGTCAGGTTGTTCTTTGACGTCTGTGAATGGAGAGGCTAAGAGTCAGAGGGTGAGAGAGAGACAGAGAAGTGAGAGTGACAGAGAAGTGAGAGTGAGAGAGACAGACGAACTCACAATGAAGTCTGGGCCTGGAGTGGCGACGGCGACGGCGACTCCGACGATGAGTGTGTGACACTGATGAGCTGAGACAGTTTTTGCGAGATGGAATTTGCGAGAGATCGAGAGACAGATCGAGATCGAAGTGAGCTGAGAGATAGATCGACCTAGGTTTTTAATTTTTAGTATATTCTGTATATGTCTAAGTGTTGGGACTTGGGAGTAGGACAAAAAAATTTAAGTCAGATAAAACACATTACATATCAGTGTTAGGATAAAAAAATTATAAGTGTTGTTTTAAGATATCAGTTAACAATTTATACTGATGTCTTTATAAGTTCTTAGAAAAATGACAATATTATATATCAGTTGAAAAAAACCATGTGATATCTAATAAAGTTTAAAAATCAGTTAAAAAATTATCTGATATTATAATTTTTATAATATCAGTCACATTCAAATCTGATATAAAATGGGTGATATCTATTGACATTTTTCTTGTAGTGATAGTTTTAACTAGCTATTAGGTACAAAGACCCAATAAGAATATATATATATTTCTTGAACACTTAAGGGTCCAACCATATATTGTGACGATACTTGACACATTGGTCCCAAGTGAGGAAACCCGAATTAATTGCATATATTATTCTAAGGGGAGAGCCAGGCAAAAAATTAATTAAGAGAGAAAATGTGTAATATTATAAATTGTGGCATATATAGTTAATGTATGTTACAACCATTAATTTTGCATCATATATATGAATTTGTTATGTAGTGTGCAAAGAATTTTAATTGTCTGCTCCTCATTTGCAGAATGAGGAAACTCCATAATTAACAAGGAGAGAAAAAGAAGAAGAAAATGATCACTACTACAAAAAATGTAATAGACATCGGTCAATAGACAACGATTCTTGTTTTTTCTGTTATCTTAATTTACTACACAACGGTTTTTAACAAACCGTTATATTAAGGTATATTATCCCATAGTATTTGATTTGATAATTTTTCCTCAAATTAACAGACAATAGTATTAGGAAATACTGTTGTGTTAGACAAGTTTCACAAAAATAAAAAATTTTGTGGGTCTTTGTATTTGACAAACCCATGCTTGCTTTAATGAAAAATTCCTCGCGCGGAAGTCTTTTTGGGTCAAAGCCCTGACTTCACTTCACAACACTCACCCCATTCGAACTCCATCTTCATTTCCATCCTTAGAACACTCAGATCTTAGCCCTAAGATCTTCAGATCGCCCATCTATGTCCCACTAACTCAGATAGTCCCTCGATCTTAGCCCCAATATATCCTCATCGCCCATATCTGTCCCTCTAACTCAGTCTCTCATCTTCCTTTATCTTAAAAGAGCGTCGCCGACGTCGTCCTCGTCCCTCGATCTTCACAGCGTCGCCAACGTCGTCGATCTCCGTGTTCATCATCTTCGTGCATCACTCAGGTATTTTTGTGGATTTCTAGTGGCTGATTTATGTTTTGGATAGCTAGGGCTAAGATTTTGATGGTGGGTTTTTGGGTCTGGAAATGGAAATCTGGCTAGGATTATGTTTCTGTGGCTTGGGGTAGTTTCGAGTTCAATTTTGTGGTGGATTTTGGTTCCAGTGATTTTGCTTTGGAGGCTGGGTTTGGGATTTAAAGGGTTTTGAAGGTGGATTTCAACTAGCTTTGGGGTGGGTTTCACTTTTTGTATGGTGGTCGACCTTTATTTTTCTTCAATTAATTAGTCCATTTTCCTATTATTCTATTTTTCTCATTTGTTTTTGCTTTCCCATAGAATTTTAAATTGGTTCTTGTTTGTTTGTTTTTTCTAATTTGACTGGTGACTCTTTCATTCGACCCCATTTGAGGAATTTGTCTCCTTATCAGCCTATTTTGCCATTTGAGGTATTCCAATCCGAACCCAGCTCTTATTTCCCCTTTTAAATTCATTTAAAGTTTGTGTTTGGTGATTTAGTACAGTGGATATGTGTGAGATGAATGGTGAATAAGTTATACTAGACTTGATAATGCTTGCAGAAGTATATGACCTTGGTGTTTACTTACCTTGTAGTGAAGTGGGATTATTACTAATTTTTAGTGAAATGGCTGAGCAACTCAGTTCTAAACTTGTGTTTATTTATGTCTATTTAGTTGACTGTATAATGTGTTCTTTCATTCCATTCCATTCCCTTCACTTTTTTTTTTGTTTTTTATTTTTTGTGTTTCTACAAAATTGATATATACTTGATTTCTTTCAGGAACCTAGAAAGTATTCTTAGAGTTGGTTGATCTCCTGATCGAGACAAATTTATATGATATGGAATTTACAATTCTTTTATGATTCTTTAAAGGTTCAGAGATAAAGAGGTATACGTCTATACGTACTATAGTATTTTTTACAACAATATTTATTTCCTTTGTGCTCAAGATATTGAGCTGGTCTTGGCTCAATTTGAAAATGGAGACTGTAATTGTGCTCTCGTCAGCACCATCAGCTTTTGTGCTTTGCAACAGGGTTTTCATGGATGGAGGAGGTTGGTATTCAATGTGATGGAATGCAAGCTGAGGTGGATCTCTGGCACAAAGTAATGTCATGTCGATGATTGGTGGAATTGTAAAGTCAAGACCACAAACGATATCAAACCATGTATCTATAAAGTGGAGGCCAGAAACTCCATCTGCTACATGATGTTCCATGCCAACACCAAGAGAAACTCCACCACATTTAAAGTATGTGACCTGCAAAGAGTAAAATCAAGAGTTCCTCAACTTCAGTAAGTTAGTGTTGTGACCTGCAAATGGGTGAGTAGTTGAAATTTTATAATGAATTTAAGCTATTAATTCTCTAATCTACCCCCTCAAAATGTATTTACTCACATATAATAGCTATGAAGACTGAGTGATGCGAAACTACTCTTTGATTAGTTGATTGGCTACTCAATTTTTATTGTTTTGCTTTGCTTTGAATTGACTTTCACGCAATTGCTGCCTTTATAAGTCGTTCTTTTATTCATTTGACAACCATTTAATTGGCTTGTGCATTCCCTCTTCTCTCCCTCAGAAAGTGTGCATGTGCATTTGATCTATGCATTTTATACTTGATTATTAATGTCTTTCTCTCTACATTTTGCTTTGTTATGAGCTTAGTAAATATGTTGCTAACTTTTTTTATATTTTTAGGCAGAAAATAAAGGAGAAATAATAAAGGAGACGATTCGGAGCAAAATGTGTGCTAAGGAAGACGTTCCTAAATTCCGAAGAATAAATGGTCACGTGGAATTACATGGACCTTAATTGCATGGTTTTAAATGGAGCATAATTGCATGGTTTTAAATGGAGCATAATTGCATGGTTTCAAATGGAGGTTAATTACATATTCATAGTAACGCACCATTTTTTTGGAGGAACGGCATCATCATCATCCCCTATATAAAGAGCTTTGGAGGAAGAGAAAAGGATCTCTCACGATCATAGAGCCGAATTCCTGTCCTCACATCAACTCCTCTTACACTTAGCAAGAAATCTACCCTAGAACCGAAACACCATCTCCACCACCTTCCAAACTATCCTTCCTTCACCCGTGACTATCCTTTGCTCGACTTGGCTGGGATTTCTGCGTCTCCATCATCACCAAGGTGCGGCTATACTTGAAGATTGCGGAGCGAATATCCCTCGGATCCAAAGAAAAAGTGTAACCATGTCTTGTACTTTATTTCGTTTTTTTTGGTGTATTATTTCGAACCTATTTGTAAAGAGAACAAGTTTTGATGTATGGATGTTTATTTTCAGACTTGTTTGATGCCTTCCATGCGTTTGCAGCCCTAGGTTCGAATATGCATGCTAGCATACATACCCCTAATGCGTTGGAGTTTGTATGGATGATACTCGATTTGGTTCATCCTTGCATGTTTCAATGAACTAATCAAAGATAAAATTGGACTTAGGAAGTTCACTCGATTTGGTTGCTTCTTATTTTCAATGTATGCATGTGTGTATGTCTTAACCTTAGCTGGAAATTTCGTAGGTACCAAAGGAAGAAGAGGTAAACGGTTTCAAGTGACTAGATGAGATGATCACTTGTAAATAATAGATTTAGGAATTTATTTTCGGCTAGATGCATGTTAGGATTATGTGTTCTTGATTGTTTGCTTGTCTATGAGTTTAAACATGTTAGAACTTGTGATTTCTTGATATGTATCTAACCACCTTCTTGTTTTATTTCGTAGGAACTTAGAAAACCAAACTTTGCACCCCCATTAAACCAAACCTAGCATAGTTATGCATTCACCCTCAATCCCCGGTTAAGAACGATCCCTACTTACCAATGCTACATCTACAAAGAAGGGTTTTAATTGTTTTCATGTTTGATTGAGTGTTTAAATTAAGTACTTGAAAAGATGTGAATCAATTTTGGCGCCGTTGCCGGGGAATTGAAAATAATTGTGTGATTATGCTTGCACATTATGTTAATAACTTTCTGTTTTGCAGGGCTGCACACTGCCCAGTTTTGGGTAAATTGTTTGACGTAGCTACAGAGCTCCTAAAAATCTGAAAATTTGCAGGATTGTTTGGTTATGTGTCTAGTTTGTGCCTGTAAAATTTCAGCCCCATCGGATTAACCAATTATTCTGCATAAAATCAACAAGCAGCTGCGCGCAATTTGCGCGAATCTGGAATTTGTTTATGTCCTTTGTGAATATGTGAAATTTTGTGCATATATACTTGTAAATTTTCGAGATTTATTTATTTATTTATTTATTTATTTATTTTTTATTTTTTATTATTTTTTATTATTTTTTTTTTACTAACACTTGTGCGTTAAAGGAAGCTTGGATTTGCATTGAGTACATGAGCTTGGTTAATTAAGTCGCACTCATTGTTGAATAGATGGCGCCTCTTTTCCATGTTTATCTCCTTAACCCCTCGTGATGTATGGATTTCATCACCATACACCATAACCTAAGTGAAGTTATGGACATGAGGTTGAGGGCGGAGTCTACATTGGACTTGAGGGAGTTGTACATTTTCGAAAGATTGGTTGAATGTCGGACATGGTGTCTAGAAACAGGTTATGACTGGTGACAGGTTTTGGATCTAAGAAAGACTTACACCATTGGAGTATATACCATTGGCCCGGTTAGCCTCGGGGTGTATTGTCGAAATTAGTCCTACCTCTCGCGTTATCTCTATCCCTAACTGGCCATGTTTTTCGATTGAACCAAGACCATTCGATTGAAAGTGTACACTTTATCGCGCGGGTTGCACATCCTTTGAACGACCTAAAGATCAAGCGAATGTACTCTCTTCAAATCTAAAGCGCAAATCAATGAACCCTACTTGTATGTAACCAACGTGTAAAGGATTTAACCACTTGCATTTGTACTTTGCATAAAGTTTTCTCTTATGCATTAACTCCATTTTTCACTTAAGTTCTTGCTTGATGCACTTTGAATGAAAGTTTGAATGAATTCTCGCATGAATTTCGTGGACCATGGTGTGCTTGCATCTTTTGAGTAACAAATTGTGTATACAACGTTTTGACTAAGTGTATATACAACTAACCCCTGCAGGAACTAATTATAAGAGGTAAGAACGTGTAAATGTATAACTTGACTTGCATTCCTTGTGTATTCTTTTGATACTAACACTTGATCTTGGTTGAATTTCAGTTCATGAATGACCAAACCTTCTCTACGTGAAGTTCAACTCCGTAACCGCACAATGATCATTTCTACCAACGCAGTGGAAGACCTTGACCGACCTATTGTTGAAGACGAAGTTGACTCACCAAGATCCCATCATTCCGAGCAAGATCAAGAAGAGGAATCTAGGATGAACAACGTCAACAACAACAATGTCCCTCCCAACAATGGTGGAGGCAACAACGTTGTAAGGCAAACTCTTCGCCAACAAACCTGCTCAACAGATTGGAGTGTTGGGCCCTCATGCATTCAGTTTCCTGCTCCTCAAGAGAACAAGGAAGACATTGAGCTAAAGAGTGGATTTCTCCATCGCCTACCTATCTTTCAAGGGATGGCGCATGAAGATCCAAACATGCATTTGAGGCAGTTTCAGTTTGTTTGCTCGAGTATGAAGCCCATTAATGCAGATGACGAGCTCTTGAAATTGAAGGCATTTCCGTTTACTCTAAAGGACAGAGCTCAGACTTGGCTTATGGAACTTCCACCAAATCACATCACTACATGGAATCAACTTGCGGATGCTTTCTTGAGCAAGTACTTTCCAGCCTCAAAGATTACTGTTTTGAGGAAGAAGATCACTGGAATCGCACAAGTTTCTGATGAGACATTTGGGCAGTATTATGATCGCTTCAAAGTTCTCTGCGCCACTTGTCCCTCCCATGGTTTCTCTGAGACTAATCTGATGAACTATTTCTATGATGGACTTAAGCCGATTGATCGAGAACTTCTTGATGCTGCTGCAAATGGAGCCTTCATGGATTTAGATGAAGTGCATGCCCGTGCACTCTTGGAGAACCGAGCTAACAATGATGCTCAATATGGGATGGCTCCGAGGAAGACTGTTGCTGAAGTAAGCTCAGCTAAAATTGCTGTGGACGCCAAGTATGACAAGCTTACTAGTCTGATGGAACAGATGATGGAACTTGAAGTGAAGAAACAGAAGGTGTCTCTAGGCCAGCTTTGTGGCGTCTGCCACTCTCAAGGGCATCTGGGTGATCAATGTCCTACCTTGGCCGAGCAACCACATGAAGAACAAGTCAATGCCATAGGTGGATATCAAGGAGGTCAACGCTACAACAATTACAACAACTTTGGCAACCGTGATCATCCTGGTTTCAAGTGGAGCAGCAATGAGGGATGTCTGAACCCTCCAGCACCTCAGCAACAACAATACCAACGTCCTTATCAGCAATACAATTCAAGGCCTTCAATGGCTCAAACGTCACAAGTACCTTTGCCTCCTCCGGTTCAACAATTCACCAATCCGGATTATGACAAAATGTTTGCTCAACTCTCCACCGCAACGCAAGCTCTTATTGATGGACAAAATCAGCAAAAAGCGTTGTTGGAGACTCATGGCAATGACATTTCCGAAATAAAGAAGCAAATGGGGCAACTTGTGGATTTTATGGGACATATCAGAACTACCGGACAGCTTCCATCTCAAACAACGCCACCTACTAGGAATGTGAGTGCAGTTACTACAAGGAGTGGGAAGGTTTTGGAGCTACCAAAGCAGAAGGCAACGTCATCACCAGATGAAGTCGTTGTGGAGGAAATTTTTGAAGAAGATCCAGCTATTAAAGAGCTCAAAAGAAAGAAGAAGGTGGCGCCACTTTTGACACTACCAACACCATCACCATCACACCCTACCCCAACCAAAGGTATTAACTCTATCCCTTCAAGTTCTGTTAATACTAATGCTTCGTTTGCTCTTGCACCATTTCCACATAGGTTATCCAAATCAAAGAAAGATGATCAATATGATGAGATCCTAGACATGTTTCGGAAGGTGCAAGTGAATCTGCCCTTGATTGAGTGCATTAAGCAAGTTCCTATTTACGCCAAGTTTCTCAAAGAGCTATGCACCCAAAGGAGGCAAACGAGAGCGAAGGAGGTTGTGAAGGTGAATGCAACCGTTTCAGCGGTGTTGCAACGTCGGCTACCCCCCAAACTGAAGGACCCTGGGAGCTTTAGTGTTCCTTGCGTGATTGGTGACACTAGATTCAAAGATGTCATGCTTGACTTGGGTGCATCCATCAACGTTATGCCCTACTATCTATATGCATCCATGGAGCTTGGTGAGCTTAAGCACGACAATGTCATCATTCAGTTAGCCGACCGTTCTCACAAGTATCCAAGAGGGTACGTAGAAGATGTTCTTGTGCAAGTCAACAACTTGATATTCCCTGCAGACTTTTACATTGTTGACATGGAGGAGAGTCCGTTGAATACCACGCCACTTTTGCTTGGACGTCCCTTCATGAGAACCGCAAAAACAAAGATAGATGTGTTTGAAGGCAAGTTCTCCATGGAGATTGATGGGGAGAAGATCGAGTTCAACATCCTTGATGCTATGAAGGTTCCCATTGCTACTGTCAACTCATGTACAACGTTGGATTTGACTGAAGACATGGCACAACAACATTTGGACACACTTAGAGAGGATGAGCTTGACACCGTGCTTCAAGATGGTATGGGGCTGACCTACACTAGGAATGACGCCCTAATTGATGTGTTGATTGATATCTTGGAGCCACGGCTTGAAGAAATGGTGATGGCTTTGAATGAGGCAGCCTATGTGACATCTAGACCACCCCCTATTCCTTTGGTCTATGGCGAGAACAAGCTTGTTCCCTCCATTATTCAAGCACCCGAAGTGGAACTCAAGGTGTTACCGGATCATTTGAAGTATGCTTACTTGGGCGACAATGAGACTTTGCCGGTTATCATCTTTTCAACGTTGGAGGAAGAACAAGAAGGTAGATTGGTTCGAATGCTTCAACAATACAAGCCTGCCATTGGATGGACACTTGCGGACATCAAAGGTATAAATCCAGCAACTTGTGTTCATCGCATTCTACTTGAGGAGGGAGCTAAGCCCTCACGTGAAGCACAAAGAAGGCTCCATCCGCCAATGATGGAGGTTGTGAAGAAGGAGTGTGAGACCCGGAAATTTTCAAATTTATTTTGTGATTTTTCCGTATTTTCAAAAAATTTTTATAGAATTTATTTGTTAGAAAATCTAATTTTTCCACCTTGAGCTTTAATTGTTTGACCAATTTTGACTATGGTTTTGACCCAAGTTAGAACTTTAAAAGGTAGTACTTTTACTCACGAACCCAACGGTGCAAGTCTCGTATTATTCCGAGTCCGGGAGATTATTTTATGAATTTCCTAAATTTTCTTAGTTTGTGGAGCTTGAAATTTTCGAAATTTTTATAAAGGGCAAATTGGTAATTTGACCTCATAGTTAATTATTACTAGTCGATACGAGTCCGTAGTATTTTTCGGGGTATTTTTCTGAGTCCCGAGCTATTTTTAATTAATTTTTGAAGTTGGGAATATAGGAAAAAGAAAATAAAATAGGAAATCACCAGATCGCGCCACGTGGCACGATCTGGAGCATCCATCGCTGCATGGCAGCAAGATCTGATGGCTGCATGTGCAGCCAAGTGTCAAAGCCTTCGCCACGTGTCAATTTCTCATTGGTCAAAGTTATGACGGTTGACTTGAGTCAACCCAGTCAACTCGGATGAGTCAACCGAGTTGACTCACTCACTCTCCCTATAAATAGCAACGCACCCCCCAGCTGATTTCCTCACAATTCAGCCGCACGCTTCCCAAGAGAGAGCTTCTCTCTCCTCTCTCCTCCTTTCTCTCTCTTCTTCAATCTTGTTTTGAGTTTATCTTGAGTTCTGAAGCTCCGATCGACGATCCGATTTCGCCTACGCGATCGTGGCGACGAGCTCTTCAATTCTAGTAGTGTGAAGGCTATGTTTTGGTGAAGTTTTAAAAAAAATCATTTCTGAGCTCCATAGGTAATTTCTTGATCCTTGTCGAACTTCTGCTAAAATTTTGTTAAATTAATCTCTTGTTAATTAGGTTCTTTTAATCTTGTTACTTAGCAAGTCTAGTAGTACCGAGACTCTGCCCGTGGGAAGTCTTCAACAGGTATACCCTTAACCCAGCTTATTTAATCTGCAGTTATTTAAGTTGTGGTTATAGACGGAACGTCGTTTAACTGTTGTTATCAAATGAACTTAATAAATATTGAGGCCATATCAGTGGTAACCAAATAACGTGATGACTAAGGTCAGTCCATGAGCATACAGGCGTTGGGTACTGAGCCAGAGCTCCCTCAGTTTCCCCATGCACTGACCTGGTCACGTTGTAGGTTCATATCTGATCAACCTCCTCGACAATGAATTAAAATAGATATAGAAACCACACGGTCTGACATGACTGTTTGCCTCGGGGTGCAAGGTCATATCGGATTAAGAATTCAGAGAAGCCTAGCAGTTACGCTAGTGCCAAACCTCTGAATTATACCTGATCTTAACAGACAAGGTCATCGATTTACGTGAAGACCGTTTTTAACACCAGTTGTTGTCAAACTAGGAACTCCAGTTACCTAAAGGAGATCGTTGCGACGCGGCAAATTGTGATTTGTACTCGAAAACAAGCAAAAGCTTTGGACGCTAGGTAGGGGGACAACACACTCTGACTAGTGGATTTCCTGCATGTACTATATAATAAATACTGTGTGATAAAGATGCATGTTTTTGATTGGCATATCTGCTTGGTTTTATGATGATGAGAATGATGACTGTTATGCATATTCTCGTGAGATTGTTATTGTGTTTGACTTGAGAGTGAAAGGTCCCTTACGGTAGACCCTGGGTTTCGATCCCCAAAACCTCATGAGGGGTTGTACGGATGGACTGGTCGATTGTCCTTCTTGGGAGGCCAGTCTAGGCGGTACAACCATGAAATGGCCACTTTCGCTACCCTGTCCCGGTCAAATGACTGCAGGACTTTGTTATGTTTTTGTGAGAGGGTAGTTAGCCCTAACGGCTGGTCAACAGGTATGATTCTGAACTTGGGCCCGGAAAACTGTATTTTGAAAATTGTATGAGCATGTTACTAGTTTTACAAGGCTTGACAACTGGTTTGTGTTGTGCATTTGATTTTAAATTATCTCAAACTATTTTTCAAACCTAGCAGGGAGTTCCCTGAGGGGGAGCAATGAACGTATGTGATGCTCACCCCTACATTGTTGTTTTTCTCCCTCTCAGGTGCTGCACGTGTGGACTTTGACGGCCTCGATTGAGGGGGGTGGTGGTGCGGTCTCGAGCTTGTCAACTCCTGTGTTCCTGTTTAGTCAGTATATTTTCCTTGGGCAGGTCTTTGGTGTCCTTTTACTATCTTTATATACCCTTGGTCATATCTTGTATATACACTGAGTCCTTGGGTTGTCTACTTTTGAATTATCGAGTCTATATAAACAGTTTCTTTGAAGTTACTCCAAACAATAGTAGCTCCGAGGGTTGGTTTAATTATGAATTAATTATTTCTGAATAAATTTTCCGCTGCAAACTCAAGCACTCTGATCCAACCCATTTTTACTAAACCAAAAGGCTTAACCTATTTTGTGGATATTTGGGATTATAACACCGGGGGATTGGTTGTTGTAGTCTCAGGTATTCTCAAGATAGGTGCCTCTGTTACGTACCTGGGTTTCGGGGCGTGACAAGGAGGTAATCAAACTCTTGGATTGTGGGGTCATTTATCCAATTCCGGACAGCCGTTGGGTCTCACCCGTGCAAGTTGTTCCTAAGAAGTCCGGAATCACCGTTGTAAAGAACGCGGATAATGAGTTGGTGCCTCAGCGAACTATCACTGGACATAGAGTTTGCATCGACTATAGGAAGCTCAACGCAAGTACAAGGAAGGACCATTTCCCTTTGCCATTCATTGATCAAATGCTTGAGAGGTTGGCTGGTCATTCCTACTATTGCTTCCTTGATGGATATTCGGGTTACAACCAAATCAGCATCGCGGAGGAGGATCAAGAGAAGACAACGTTCACATGCCCTTTTGGAACGTTTGCATATCGACGGATGCCCTTTGGATTGTGCAATGCCCCTGGTACGTTTCAACGTTGCATGCTTTCTATCTTTTCCGATTACATTGAGAAAATAATTGAAGTATTCATGGATGACTTTAGTGTTTTTGGGAAGGATTTCGATGCATGTCTAGAAAACTTAGAGCTAATCTTGCAAAGATGCGTTGAAACGAACTTAGTACTTAACTGGGAGAAGTGCCATTTCATGGTAACACAAGGGATTGTTCTTGGACATATTATCTCGAAAAAAGGGTTGGAAGTTGATAAATCAAAAGTAGATCTTGTGAAACACTTACCCTCTCCGACTTCGGTTAGAGAGATTCGTTCTTTTCTTGGACATGCAGGTTTCTACAGGAGGTTTATAAAGGACTTCTCTCACATATCTCGGCCCTTGTGCAAGTTACTTCAAAAAGACACTCCCTTTGTATTTGATGAGGAGTGTAACGTGGCATTCACCAAGTTGAAGGAGTTACTCACTTGTGCTCCTATTCTTCAAGCACCAGATTGGTCTCTACCCTTTGAGCTTATGTGTGATGCATCGGATTACGCTGTTGGAGCTGTTTTGGGACAAAGGAAGGAGAAGAAGCCCTACGCCATATACTATGCCTCAAGGACACTTGATGATGCTCAAACCAACTACACAACAACCGAGAAGGAGATGCTTGCTGTGGTTTTTGCATTAGACAAATTCAGATCTTACTTACTTCAAAGCAAGGTTATCATTTACACGGATCATGCGGCTTTGAAGTACTTGATGACAAAGAAGGATGCAAAACCAAGACTCATTCGTTGGATTCTACTTCTACAAGAGTTCGATGTGGAAATCAAAGACAAGAAAGGAGTGGAAAACGTTGTGGCTGACCATCTTTCTCGAATTGTGCATGAACAAGAAGCTGTGGCTATTGAGGAAACATTTCCGGATGAACAACTCTTCGGAATCAAGGTAAGTCCTCTTGAAACTCCATGGTACGCAGATATTGTCAACTACTTAGTTACCGATGAGTTTCCATCTTCCATGCCAAGAGCTCAACGTGATAAGCTTAAGTCTAATGCTAAGTCATTTATTTGGGATGAACCTTACTTGTGGAAACAATGTGCCGACTTAGTAATAAGGAGATGTATCCCGGATAGTGAGTTTGCATCTATTCTTGAGTTTTGTTATAATGGTGCATGTGGAGGACATTTTGGTTCGAAGAAGACAGCCCTAAAGGTTCTAGATTGTGGTTTCTTTTGGCCTAACCTATTTCGTGATTCAATTGACTTTTGTGCTAAGTGTGATAGGTGCCAAAGATCTGGAAACATTGGTCCAAGAGACGAAATGCCACAAAAGTACATGATCAATGTCGAAATCTTTGATGTTTGGGGAATTGATTTCATGGGACCCTTTCCTTCATCTAATGGTTTTACTTACATCTTACTTGCTGTAGATTATGTGTCGAAATGGGTGGAAGCAAAAGCCACCCGTACTAATGATTCGCGAGTTGTTGCAGATTTCCTCAAGACGAATATCTTTTCAAGGTTTGGGATGCCACGCATTCTCATAAGCGATGGAGGGAGTCACTTTTGCAACAAAACTGTGGAGGCATTGATGAAGAAGTATGGCGTCACACACAAGGTCTCTACACCATATCATCCACAAACCAATGGAATGGCTGAAGTATCCAATCGCGAAATCAAGAAGATCTTGGAGAGAACTGTCAAACCAAATCGCAAGGATTGGAGCCAATGTTTGGATGATGCACTATGGGCTTATAGGACGGCATACAAGACTCCCATAGGCATGTCACCCTATCGACTTGTTTATGGGAAGGCTTGTCATCTTCCGGTGGAGTTGGAACACAAAGCATGGTGGGCGATCAAGAAGTTCAACATGAACAAGGATGAGGCTGGTCTACATCGAAAGCTTCAACTTTGTGAGCTTGAGGAGATCCGGAATGAAGCATTTGACAACGCATGGATCTACAAGGAGAGGACAAAGCGCATTCATGACAAGATGATCCGTACGAAGAGTTTTGAACCCGGGCAGAAAGTATTGCTATTCCATTCGAGACTTAGACTTTTTCCGGGCAAGCTACGCTCTAGATGGGTTGGTCCTTACATTGTAGTTCAAGTCTTTCCCTATGGAGCCGTGGAGATAATGAGCTTGGAAACCAGCAAGGTGTTCACCGTGAATGGCCAACGTTTGAAGCACTACTATGAGAATTTCAAGGAGCTTGACGTTGAAGAAGTGAAGCTCTCTAATCCACCTACTTCAAACAAATGAAGATGCATCACGTCTAGGCTGGAAGACGTTAAAGAACAAGCGCTTGTTGGGAGGCAACCCAATGGAGGAGTCTACAACAGATTTGCATTCTCTTCCCTTAACTCTTTTAATTTCGTTGCTTTTATTTACTCAATTAGATTTTCGTAAGTCCTAGCTTCCATACTTGAATTCTATGCCTTTACTTTGATACATTGAGGACAATGTAGAGTTTAAGTGTGGGGGAGGGGTTTACAACTTTCCGGTGGATGATGAACCCAAATAAAAAAAAAAAAAAAAAAAAATTTTGAGTCATCTTAGTGTATTTTGAGTCTTTTTGTTTAACTTAGTGTTTTAAAGAGTCTTAGGATGCCCTTAGTTAGTCGATGATAAAAATGGACCGAAAGAACATACATATGGCGTTGGAAATCATTAAGAATGAATTCATGTGCTAATTGAGACATCTGTGAGTGTTATGACATGTAGTGGATATGGTTTGCATAAACATGGTATAGATTTCGCATGCTAGAATGAGTTTTAAATCATACAACCTTAAAAGTGAGTTTTTGAGCCTACATTACTTCATTTGAGAGTGAATTTCGTGCATATGGTTTTCAAAAACAAAACATGTCTCATCTAATTACTTGCCATAGATCTTAATGAACTAGAGAATACTAGAACTTACTCATGTCAACTTGCAAAGCTTATAATTGATACATACTCTGATTTTGGATATGATTAAAGGCACTAAGGTTTTCCACCACTTTGCCAAAATGCCATGTATCCCATTTGTGCGCACGAGTTGCGACACCCCTAGATGAGCCCATTTGAGCCTACATTAAGCCTTTCTTTCATTGCCATACATATCTAAACACTTTAACCTAGTGTAGATTATCCATACCTTTGTTCAAAAGACCTGGTGGGGATTTTTGAAGCTAGAATCTTGGAGATGGCGTGAGAATCATGTAAGGGAATGTATGTATGGGGATAGACTTGTTCAAACAGCCTGTTAAAGTAGAAATTGCCAAAAATAAAAGAAAGAAAAGAATGATCAAAAGCTCTCCGGCAATAGGTTCTAAATGTCTAAAGTTTGGATTAATATTCCCCGTACTTGTGAGTTTGGAGTTTGTTTCGAATAGAATGCCCAATAATGCAAAAATATAGCCTTTATCCTGTTCACAGAGCTCAAGGGAAGTTTAGAATGAAGATAGGGCCCAACACGATGAAATCCGGCCCTTGTACTTTAAAAGTTTTGCATGGTGACGTCTTTGGTGAGATGGGAGCTTAAAATTGATCAAGTTTTGGTGCTTTGGCTAAGTCTTTAGAATGTTCTTAATCACCACATATCTAAATTTTGAATGCCTTAACCTCAGCCCCATTACAACCCTTTAAAGTCCTTTTTGATCCTTAAGATGAGTAGCCTTCATTCTGTGGAGTAAGTTGCATGAGTAAGCATATGATTTTGGTTCATTTGAGCAAGTAATTCATTCCATTCATTGATTTAAACACTTTGAGTGAACCCTTTGCATGAGTGGAAATATAATGAGAGCATCCGTGTAAGTTGATTTGAACTTCATTCGAAGAATGCACAAATTTAAACTCACCATTGTTTTCTCTATGTCTTACTTGTTCATAGCATGATCATGTCTCTATTATCTATTGAATTCAAAGATCATTCATGCTTGACACATGGTGATTCCATTGCCATATACATTAAGAAATTTCTGAGACAAATTTTGACTAAGGGCTTAGTGTTGTTTTACTTAGTATCTCTTACGTTTTCAAACATGAGAACATGAAAATTTGCGGCTTTGAAACGTTGAGACTTCTAAGTGTTTTGTACATATTTTTCCTTTATTGTTTTTCCTTGCCCTTGTTTTGTTTTGTATTTGCTAGGGACTAGCAAAGTCTAAGTGTGGGGGAATTTGATCTACGCATTTTATACTTGATTATTAATGTCTTTCTCTCTACATTTTGCTTTGTTATGAGCTTAGTAAATATGTTGCTAACTTGTTTTATATTTTTAGGCAGAAAATAAAGGAGAAATAATAAAGGAGACGATTCGGAGCAAAATGTGTGCTAAGGAAGACGTTCCTAAATTCCGAAGAATAAATGGTCACGTGGAATTACATGGACCTTAATTACATGGACCTTAATTGCATGGTTTTAAATGGAGCATAATTGCATGGTTTTAAATGGAGCATAATTGCATGGTTTCAAATGGAGGTTAATTACATATTCATAGTAACGCACCATTTTTTTGGAGGAACGGCATCATCATCATCCCCTATATAAAGAGCTTTGGAGGAAGAGAAAAGGATCTCTCACGATCATAGAGCCGAATTCCTGTCCTCACATCAACTCCTCTTACACTTAGCAAGAAATCTACCCTAGAACCGAAACACCATCTCCACCACCTTCCAAACTATCCTTCCTTCACCCGTGACTATCCTTTGCTCGACTTGGCTGGGATTTCTGCGTCTCCATCATCACCAAGGTGCGGCTATACTTGAAGATTGCGGAGCGAATATCCCTCGGATCCAAAGAAAAAGTGTAACCATGTCTTGTACTTTATTTCATTTTTTTTGGTGTATTATTTCGAACCTATTTGTAAAGAGAACAAGTTTTGATGTATGGATGTTTATTTTCAGACTTGTTTGATGCCTTCCATGCGTTTGCAGCCCTAGGTTCGAATATGCATGCTAGCATACATACCCCTAATGCGTTGGAGTTTGTATGGATGATACTCGATTTGGTTCATCCTTGCATGTTTCAATGAACTAATCAAAGATAAAATTGGACTTAGGAAGTTCACTCGATTTGGTTGCTTCTTATTTTCAATGTATGCATGTGTGTATGTCTTAACCTTAGCTGGAAATTTCGTAGGTACCAAAGGAAGAAGAGGTAAACGGTTTCAAGTGACTAGATGAGATGATCACTTGTAAATAATAGATTTAGGAATTTATTTTCGGCTAGATGCATGTTAGGATTATGTGTTCTTGATTGTTTGCTTGTCTATGAGTTTAAACATGTTAGAACTTGTGATTTCTTGATATGTATCTAACCACCTTCTTGTTTTATTTCGTAGGAACTTAGAAAACCAAACTTTGCACCCCCATTAAACCAAACCTAGCATAGTTATGCATTCACCCTCAATCCCCGGTTAAGAACGATCCCTACTTACCAATGCTACATCTACAAAGAAGGGTTTTAATTGTTTTCATGTTTGATTGAGTGTTTAAATTAAGTACTTGAAAAGATGTGAATCAGCATTGTTGTATTTATGCATCCAACTTAGTGACCACAATGAGTTCAAACTTCTAAGATGGAAAGGTCAAGAATCTGAACCACCTAAGTGACCCTAATGAGTTCACCATTAAACTTGAGTATCATACCTCCAAAAATGGGGCAATAACACTTAATTTAACTATCCTCACTTTCCTATTAGATTTTTGTTAATAAGAGAAATGTGAAAACCATCTGAGATAAGAAGCACATGTTATCCTTCAAGTATTAAAAATTCTAGTAAGACAAAAGTGAAAACTTTTAAAGAAGAGCTTTCAGCAATTTCCTGGAATGAGATCATGGAATGCCTTTAAACTTTTTTCCTGTCTACAACATATTTTGTAACAACATTCATATGTAGCTTGTAGTAAATAAACAGAGAGCAAATTAATTATAATTTGCACCCTTCAGGTTTGACTCACCCTTCTGGCGCCTCCTCCCTCTTGATGGTATTGGTAATATTTGAGTTAAGAGTAGTAAGTTCAACTTGATGTTTCATTCTGATTTTGTTGATTGATTTTGTGTACTGATATGGGTTTATTGATTTTGTTTACTGATATGAGGTTTGTTTATTGATTTGGTTTTAGTTGAATCAGTATTTTCGTTGTTCAAAATGTTGTTTCCTTTTGTTTAGTCTTGGTTGCTCAACTTCATGTTGACAGAATACTGAGTTCGCCACTGGAGGTTCGGTCCTCAAAGGAGAGGTCCGGACCTCAAGCCTAGGTCTCAAACACTAATCTTACTGGAGGTCCGGTCCTCAAGGGTGAGGTCTGAACCTCAAACCTAAATTTCTAAATCCAATCTTACTGGAGGTCCGGTCCTGAAGGGTGAGGTCCGAACCTCAAGTCTAGCTTTGTATTCTAATTTCTTATGGGATTGAATGCTGGATTAGAATGAAATTTTAAAGCTTGCATGATTATTCAAATAATAAGTTGAGCACTAGGAAAATGGACCAAACATGATTTGTGTACGGACTTTGTAGTGATGATTATTTACAGAAATTTCAAAAGATAAAAATATTCACTTATCAGCAAATGAGAAACCCAACAATGAAAAAAAATGCATAGACCCAACAATATTTGGTCAAGATACAAAAAGTTAGTGGATTTTCCTTCTTTCAAAACTCTCTTACTTGACCAAATAAGTGAATATTTGTATCTTTTTGAAATTTCTCTGAAGTTTATCTAAATATGACTTTGTGTGTGTTTGTGCTCTTTTACAGGGACTTTGTTAGTTTTCTTAGAGCTTTGGAGTTGGGGCATCTACTTAAAAAGGTATGGGGAGGATGAAGGACAACACTTATACCCAAAAAAATATCGATGTGTAAATATACAAAATTATCAAGGATTATAATAGTATTTTCAATTCTTCTATTTAGAGCTTGCTTATTGTTTTGCATTGCATTGGTATCCTATTAGCTTTGTTTTGATTGTAGTTGGCAGTAAGAAGCTGGTAGATATGAATGCATATGCTTGTGACTTTGGGGGGTCAAGTTGGAACGAAGTAAATGTGTTATGTTAAGCTAGGTTTTTTTTTTTTTTTGTGCCTCTTCTTTTAAGCTAGTTTGACTGAATGTATTTTTTGTACAACTGATCACACTTATGGAACCTATTATGTAATGTAATCTTACATATATTTATGAAGTATCTTTTGGTTTAATTCTGAGCATGAGCATGCATTGATATACTATAACTAAGTGCTGTATTGCATTGGTTTTCAATAAAAACCAATGTACCAAAGCATTATATACATCAAAATCAAATTGAAATTATTATCTTACACAATGGTTATATGGTTAAAACCAGTTGTACTAAGTGTCGTCCTACAATGGTTTTCAACAAAAATCGTTGTACCGAAGCATTATATACATCAAAATCAAATTGAAATTATTATCTTGCACAACGTTTATATGGTTAAAACCGTTGTTTAAAGTGTCGTCCTACAACGGTTTTCAATAGAAACTGATATACCAAAGCATTATATACATCAAAAGCAAATTGAAATTGTTATTGTACACAACGGTTATTATACATACACCGTTGTCTTAATGACTATTTTACCTCGTGTTTATACTTAAAACAGTTGTAAAATACATGCATTAAGGTATAGAAACTGTTGTCTCGCCTATTAGTACACATCGGTCTTTAAATAAAAATCGATGTCTAGATAAGTACGCAACATCGGTATCTCCTAAATCATTGGGTTTTTAGGGTGTATATACAACGATTTTAAATTAAAACCATTGTGTTAATGCTTACAAGACAACAGATATTACCCGTTGTCTATTGGTACCCCAATAGACGTCGGTCGATTAGACGACGGTATTTTGGTAACTTACACAACGGATAAAATCCGTTGTCTATTACGTTTTTTGTAGTAGTGGATGCATGACTAGAGTGGATCTTAGGACAATATGGTGGAGCCGTGCACAAGGGATTCTGTTTCACAGCCAAAACAATTTTCTTCTCCAATTCAATGCCAAATTACTTGTGCATGTGTTTTCAATAGAGGTTCGGTACGGTTACCGTACCGAAACACCCATATCGAATTTCGACCGATTGGGGTCGAGATAGAGGTTTTTGGTTCCGATACCATACCGACGGTAGTCTGTAACTGTTCACTTCGGTATTGGTCGGAGAGTGGCGGTTTCAGAGCGGTATTGGCTGCCAAAAACAACACCAACATGCAACAACCAAATTAAAGAAATTAGAGAGAGGGGGGAGATAAGATAGAGAAAGAAAGGCGACGGTGGTTTCAAGGTTGAGTTCGTGGTGGTGGTGGGGGTCTAAGATGGTGTTGGGAGTCTGAGAAGACAGAGAGAGAAAGAGAGAAAGATAAGACAGAGAGCTAGAGAGGGAGGCAACGGTGGTTTAAGGGTGGAGTTTGTGGTGCTAGTGAAAGTCTGAGATTGTGGTGGCGGCTGGGATCGGAGAAGGAGAGAGAGAGAGAGAGAGAGAGAGAGCTAGCTGGGATCGAATGGATGGTGAGAGTGGTGGCTGGCCGGGTGTGTGAGATTTTGTGGGTGTATGTGATTTTAGGCTTGACTACAAAAAAACACAAAAGGCCCAAAACAAATATAAGACAAAGGCCCAAAAAAACATAAGTCAAAGGCCCATAAAAAACAACAAAAAAACCCAGAAAGGCAGAAACCAGATCGAAAAATGAAAAAGGAATTGGTTTCTACAAATTTGAAATCAGAGAAGAAGAATAAGAGAATGAGATATGATATCGGTACGGATTGGTATACCATCGGCATGAGTATATTAATACCATTTTTAACCGGTACGGTATGATATTTACTCCGATATCAAAAAAAAAAAAAATACCATACCGATCAGTACGATATCGGTAAGGCATTGGTATTTTTCGATAAATCGGCAAAAAAACCCAGCCCTAGTTTTCAATATGAGCCTAATTAAAATAAGAGCTCAATTTGATACCATATTAAGGCTTAGTTTGGTATTACTGTAAGAAAAAACAGTTGTGAAGTAAAGTCAGTTGTAAAACAATGCAGTTGAGTTTTTTGTAAATTATGTTCTTAAAAGTATGGTGAGTGCAAAAAGCAGTATCAAGGTGTTTAGTAAATTTTAATGTAAAACGGTTGTGGCTGTGTATAATTACTAAAATGGACATAATGTTGAAAGTGCCTGAAATGAGGGATAGCCCTCTGTGATTTTGAATAAAAATTAAGGATACATTGGACAACTCAAAATTTTTATTAATGGGACCCACAACTTTTATTCATAACAGTTTTGAAAAACATGTGGATAGCTTTTCAAAACTGTAGTGAATGACCTAGAATTGTGAGAAACTGGAGCTTTTGTTTTTATTACCAAACACCAAATTGTTGTGAAATGGTTTAGGCTCCATTTGGGGTTACGGTGGAGGATCCAAAAGCTGCTGTGGATGACAATTCTCAATCACCTACAACAATTTTGGTGTTTAGTAAAAAAAATTAAAAAATGCGTTTTTCCCCACAATTCTCAACTCCCCACAACAAAAACAGAAAGCAGGTTTCTAGGTGCTTTTGAAAGCTACAGTGAATCACAGCAATAATGAATATTTTATTTTACCCATAATACCCTCATTGATTTCTATAATTTTTATTTGTTTATTTTAAATTAAAAAATATGTTCATTATTAGTTATATTTTATATTGTGATAATTAATTATGATATTTTATTTGTACGATTAAAATTATAATATACCTAAAAAATAATAGGCATACTTATTTAATAATGTTGTCCTTAGAAAAATTAATGCTAATAAAAATTTGTAGCAAAAAATTTCAAAAACAAGTAAAAAAACATTTTTTTTTTACCAAATAAATAAGTGAAAGACACTTTCAGCATCAAGTCCATTTTAATAATTATACACAATTACAGCACTTTTTACATTAACATTTATCAAACACTTTGATACTGTTTTTTGTACTAACAGCATTTTTGAAAACATAGTGTATCAAACACTTAACTACTTTACTTTACAGTTGACTTTACTTCACAGCTATTTTTTCTCACAACCATACCAAACTAGCCCTTAAAATTGTTATCTATAACAGTTCAAACGTGCTCTAAAGCACTATATAAAATTAGGATTAGCAGCTATGCTAGCTAGTCGTTGAAAGTACTACTAGGCTATTAGCTAGCTGAAATTTTTATTTAAGGGGACCAAAGATGCCTAGATTTTCCATACAACACCATGGCATCAAGAATATTGACACCAACTACTCTGTTATTACTCTTCTTCTCCATCTTTACAACATTCTCTCCCACCTCATCCCTCAGTCGCCAGCATCCACTAGACCCTCTAACCCCATCCGAGCTCACTGGGGTCACCACCATAATCGAAAAATCATACCCGGCCCAAAACCTCACCTTCCAATACGTAGGCCTCGACGAACCCGAAAAGTCCACCATCCTCTCATGGCAATCAAAACCCTCCGCCACTAAACCCCCACCTCCTCCCCGCCGTGCCTTGGTCGTTATACGAGTCAACCAGGAAACCCACGAGCTCATAGCCGACTTGTCAACCCGATCCATAGTCTCCAATATCAAAGTTGACAATGAACATGGTTACCCTATGCTAAACCAAGACGAGCAAGGAGCTGCGAGTGAATTGCCATTTACATACCAACCCTTCATCCAATCCGTGAAAAAGAGAGGGCTTAACATATCCCAAGTTGTGTGCACCACTTTCTCAGTTGGTTGGTTTGGAGAGAAAAAGACTAAAAGAACAACAAAGCTCAACTGTTTTTACACAAATGGGACCGTGAACTTGTACGTGAGGCCATTGGAGGGCATAACAGTGGTAGTTGATCTTGATGAGATTAAAATAGTTGAATACAGTGATAGGTTTATAGTCCCAGTGCCAAAGGCCGAGGGAACCGAGTACCAGGCCTCCAAGCAGAAGCCCCCGTTCGGTCCTCGGCTAAATGGTGCACCAGTTGTGCCCTCGGTGAACAAAGGGTTCAAGCTCGACGGTCACACTGTCAGGTACGTAGTTAGTCAAGTTCTCGGTCTGAAATTTCGTTAATATCTTCATAATTCCTCATGTTCTTATATTATAGTCAAGTTCATTGGCATATATATATAGATATTTAATATAAACTTAGTGGACTTCATGTTACATTAACCAAATGTAACATGGTCTAATTGGATCTAGTACCATTCGTGTTTTTCTTTCTTTTTTCTCCTTTCTTAATTTGTACCATGTAAAAATTTAATCTCTAATATTAATTATTCATTGTGAATTCGATCGATCAGGTGGGCCAACTGGGTCTTCCATCTGGGATTTGATGCTCGAACTGGTACAATTATATCCCTAGCATCAATTTATGATCTTGAAAAGCACAAATACAGGAGGGTCTTGTACAGAGGCTTAGTATCAGAACTCTTTGTGCCATACATGAACCCAACAGAGGACTGGTACTACAAAACCTTCTTCGATTGTGGAGAATTTGGGTTTGGTCAGTCAACAGTGTCACTTGAGCCGTTGACGGACTGCCCAGCCAATGCCGAATTCATGGATGCCTACTATACTGGGCAAGATGGCACACCTGTGAAGATTTCAAATGCTATGTGCATCTTTGAAAGGCATGCAGGGAACATCTTGTGGCGTCACACAGAAGTGACCATCCCAGATGTAGTGGTAATTATGTTTTCTTATTTTTGGTGGTGATTGCTGATGGGTTTTGAATCATATTGTAGTTGTGGTATTGATTGAGATTTGAGAGTTCGATGGAATTGCAGATAACAGAAGCCAGGGCAGAGGTGACCCTAGTGGTGAGGATGGTTTCAACTATAGGCAACTATGACTACATAATTGATTGGGAGTTCAAGCCAAGTGGCTCCATCAAATTGGAGGTATGTATGATATGGTTTAATTACTATGACTACATAATGTCCTGGGTTATGGGTTCTGAGTTTGGGTATCGGGTCCTCGGTTTGGAACGTGTGATTTGAGCCTTTGAGGTTCTGAATTCTGTGTTCGGAGTCGTAGATCTGACAATTCAAGTACATCGTACTAGACTAGACTTGATTGGACTACACTAGACTTAATTGTATTATATTGAACTTGAGAGATCTAAAAAGTTTGCACACTAAAATACAATCCAATTTATTGTAAATTTAATACAAATTTGGTATGGTTTCGTCTAGTCTAATCCGACCCAACGTATCATAAAACTAAACTATTTTAGTCCAATTCCATGTGCTATATATCTTTTTCCTGCCTAACAGTCATGCCCTTTAATTAACTCCTTAAAACAGGTTGGACTAACAGGTGTGCTAGAAATTGAAGGGGTTACATACACCCACACTGACCATATAGAGGAGGAAGTTTATGGCACATTAGTTGCAGACAATTCCATTGCTGTAAACCATGACCACTTCTTGACCTACTATCTTGACCTTGATGTGGATGGTGAAGCCAACTCCTTTGTCAAGAACACCTTGGTGACCAAACGTGCCACAGGCCACAACACACCAAGGAAGAGTTATTGGCATGTTGTGAGTGAGACGGCTAAAACTGAATCAGATGCAAAAATTCACCTGGGTTTGAAGCCAGCAGATCTTGTTGTGGTAAATCCTAATAAAAAGACCAAATATGGGAACCCTATCGGTTACCGTTTGATTCCCGGGGCAGTTGCAGGACCCATTTTGTTGAAGGATGATTATCCACAAATTCGCGGTGCTTTCACCAATTACAATGTGTGGGTTACACCATACAACAAGTCTGAAAAATGGGCAGGAGGGAAGCATGTTGATCAAAGCCGAGGAGACGATACTCTAGCAGTCTGGAGCCAAAGGTATATCGTTTAATTAAGAGTAATGCTACATGAACTATATTGTGAATCACATTTCTAATAAGGATGAGACTAGCTCGCCGTATTGCTTTTTCTAGAGATGTGGTTCATAATGTAGTCTAAATAAGAGTTACCAATTTATGATAGGTGAGACAAGTGCTTGTGGTGGTTGTTAATTTTTGTTGACTGTTCAGATGACTTTGTGTGCAGGAATAGGGAGATTGAGAACAAAGACATAGTGTTGTGGTACACCATTGGGTTTCACCATGCTCCATGCCAAGAAGACTTTCCAATGATGCCAACATTGAGTGGTGGATTTGAGCTCCGGCCAACCAATTTCTTTGAGAGTAGTCCAGTTCTTAAAGCCAGAACAATACCTTCTAAGCATGTGCACTGGCCTAATTGCACCAACCAAACCCCCTAGTTGGGTACTTTTTGTTTGTCAGTAATAAGAAAATAAGCCAAAGAGCTCCATTAGTGATGTATTATTATTTTCCCTTGTAGTTGTTTAATTCATTGGGAAATTTGATCCCTTATTTGCATGTTTGCCATTTGAAATTGAAAATACCTAGTACTCCCATAATCCCATTTGAATGCATGAACACCCAATTGCATTAGTTACTATATTCTGAGCAGAAGAACAGAGCAAATTTGGGAGAGAGCAAAGCAAAGAGGAAAAACAAGATACTTGAAAGCAGCCATTGTTACTAAAGATGATACATCAACAAGATCAATAATCAAATATCATGTTTCAGTTTTACAAGCTTGAGATTAAGAATCAACTAATCTTGTACAGATATCTGATTGCTATAATCTTGCCAAACCTCCAGTCAGTCCAGATTTATGAACACAAACTTGTATATGCAGTGAACTGAGGCATTCATCCAACTTATATACAACACCCTGCATGTCCTTTCACCACTAGAGCTTAACTGTGTTTGAGTTACTGTCATCAGAATTTTCCTTAGTTTGGGGAATGAATTGTCTGTAGTTACAATTTAGCATGTACTTGCAGATTAACTTTGTTTGAGTAATGGGTTGGCCTCGAAAAAATTTGCAGGGCGGAGCTCGAATCCACCATGAAGTGTGGGCATAACTGGGAAATCTTCTTGGTATGGAATGTGATGAAATCCCACTGTGTACCATAATACTATATCTTTGTTTTCAATAGCTCTGTTCCTGCATATAATGCCATGAAAATGTTCTCTCTTACATCAACTTTGATACGTATTGTATACTAGGCCATCATACAATTGATGTCATATGTCATGAGAAATTACTTTATAGTATATGACATATATGAAGCAAAACAACTTACCCATACTTTAATCACTCTCATTTTTCCATTACCATGCATTTTCCAAATTAAAATTCAAGTTCTATACATGCATAGCTGATTTAAAAACTGTTTACTAACATAAAATACTTGTTTTGTCAAATTGTAAGTATGAAACATTGATTATATTGGATCCATGATCTAGATTCACAATCTAATAACATAAATATCAAACTACCCGATGACAGAACATTACCCAAATATATATACACATGTTATATAATAATTGTGATATAAAACAATTAGATATATAGGCAATTTACCTCTGGCTCCAAATAGCTAAGCCATCATCTCCATGGCTCCTATCAGCATAGAACCCTCCAGCCCACCTCTCTGACTTATTATAGGCGGTCACCCAAACCTGATACTTTGTATAAGAAGCCCTAATCTGCGGGTAATCATCATCAGCCAGAAGAGAAGTGGCCGGCTGTCCAGTAATCAGCCGGTAACCCACCTCATTCCCAAGCCTGGTCTTCCTATTTGGGTTCACAATTAACAGCTCAGCTGGCTCTAAGCCGAGCCGAACTCTGGCCTCGGCTTCAGTCTTGGCGGTTTCCCTAACGACCCTCCAGTAACTCTTTCTCGGTGACGTGGCGTTAACGGTGCTTGCTCTTGCCGTTTGAAACTTGGCTTGGACAAAGGAGTTGCCGTTACCGTCGATGTCCAAGTCCAGCATGAATGTTAGGAAGTGGTCGTGGTTAACGGCGACCGTGTTTTCTGAGACTAATGTTCCGTAGACGTTTTCCGTTATCTGGTCGTTATTTGTGTATGACGTGGCCTTCATCTCCAGGACACCTGTCAAGCCCACCTGGCAACAAAGTGGACAAACTCATAATGGGTTTTTCCAAATATATATGGATGCATAGTTTTGATTTAATCTCTCAATTGAAGTAGGGAAGTGCAATCTGAACTACTTAGAGACCTCTTAAAAAAGAGACCTTCTTGAATGTGGGACAGAAACATTATCAAACATTTATTTACATTAGAGAAAAAATCTTTAAAAGGAGTGTAGATAATATTGTCATTAAAATTCTTTCAAACTTGCAGCATCAACAATAAGAACGAAGAGAGAAACAAAAGAAAGTACTGACCCCAACTTTAATGGTGCCACTTTGCATGAATTCCCAATCAAGAACATAATCATAGTTACCCACAGTAGCCACCATTCTAACCACCAAAGTAATCTCCTGCTGCCCACTTCTTATCTGCAAAAACCAGCCAATTTAGATCAACATTACACCTCTTCTTAGCTAGTAGACAAATTAATTAACATTCAAAGTCACAAGCCTAATTCAACACTACCTTACCAATTTTCCAGGAATGTTAATTTCAGTATGCCTCATTGCAACATCACCTGAGAACCTTTCAAAGATGCAAATGGCCCTGGGAACCTTCTGTGGCTTCCCATCAGCCCCAGCCATATACCCATCTACATATTTTGCATTTTCTGGGCAATCAATCAGTGGCTGTAGACTATCAGCTGATCTCCCAAACCCAAATTCACCAATGTCCATGAAAGTCCTAAAGTACCATTCATTTGTAGGATCCATATATGGCACAAAGGTCTCAGACACATGGCCTCTGTATAGCACACGCCTAAACTTCTTCTTTTTGGTATCAAACACAGAAGCTGTTGAAACCACCACTCCTGCTCTAGCATTGAACCCAACATGGAAATCCCAATTGGCCCATTTAACCTTATGGCCTTCAATGGTGAACCCACTTCTGGTTTTGTTGCAAGAGGCAGAATTTGATGACTTGCGTTTTGGTAATTGAAAATCAGTGCCCTCAGCTTTAGGCAGAGGGGCTCTGAACCTATCAGTGTACATGGTAATCTGCATCAAATCAATGTCTACTACTATTGTTGTTCCCTCAATTGGCCTTGCAAACACATTGACTCCCCCTCCTCTATAGAAGCATTGAACTTTCACAGCTCTCTTTGTGATGTGTTCCCCATACCAACCAATTGTAAATGGTAGGCAAGAAACTTCAGACAAATTCAATCCCCTGCTTGAAATTGACTTTTTGAATTTGGGATAATTCAGAGGCAGTTTGCTAGCTTGGAAGAGCTCTTTAAAGCTGAAAGAGGGGTAACCATTACCCGTGTAGACGTGGTCTGATGTGATCGAGCCGGTGGCTAAGTCCACGACGAGCTCATGGGTCTCACCGCCGGCTCGAACCACCACCTTGGCCCGGCGAGGCAGGGCGGACATGGACCTCTTTCGATTACTGGAAGATAGCCACTTGAGGACATCTTCTTTCTCTGGCTCTTCAGTGTCAACAAAGTGAAAGGTCAGGTTATTAAGAGTTGCAAGGTGAGACCTTTGAATTGTAAGCCTTACTTTCTTGATCTCTGTTGGGTTGAGAGGGTCTAGGGGGTGGTTTATGCTGGCTGTGAAGCAACACTGTAGGATCAAAATTACAACTATAAATAAAACTGTCATGGATTTTGCTTTACAAATTCCTAAAGGAACAGATTTGTGTAGAGGCGGATCCAAACAAGTTACTGTTTGGCATCAGATAACAGAAAACAGGCTATATAGTTCTTTGAATCTCCCAGTGTATCTGCATTTGACATTGAATAATATAGATGGGTTGGTCTGGCTTTAATGAGCCAACTCACATTGCCTTAGACTTTAATTTTGCAGCTTAGTCTTGCAGTTTACTAGTCCTTTTCTTGCACTGAGGGAAAGAATAAATAATTGACTTTGCTTTGCTTTGTTTTTTTTTTTTGACTGAACTTTGCTTTGCTTTGAGCCTTTGACGACACTTGACAGTGAAGTGAAGGGCACGATCATTAGTACACCTGTCTTGCAACTGTTGCCTCTTGAATAAGTCACATGTAACAGGTTACAATAATAACTCTTTGTCGATTTATATACTGAAGATAATTATAATAATTGTAATATTTCTTTGTTTTCTTTTTTGGGTAAATAATAATAATTCTTCTTTGTCAACGCATGATAAAGATTGACTATAAATACACCAAGAAAAAAAAAGATTGACACTAAGGAATAAAATTTTGATGAAAATTTCGAAAATTTTTAAATTTCGACAAAATTAGACGGAAACGACGGAAATTACTATCAAAATACGGAAATTTTGAATAAAACTTTACCATATGTTTATTTAACATATTATCTACTACATTGATAAAAAATAATGAAGAGACCAAATTATATGGTGGGTTTCATGTGATATGTGATGAATATAATGCGCGTTTGAGGCAAATACTGTTAAATAAAATTAATATAATTAATAAATATAATTAATACATCTTTTATACTCTATAATCTATACATTAAACCATATACTTTATATGTCCTAATATTACATTAAACCCTATATACTCTATATTCTTTAAGATATGATATAAGATATTAAGATTTATGCCCTTTAGAGTATTTTTAATTATTTTTATATAGAAATGTATTATGATTTAGAGTTTAAAAATAACTAAACGAAATCTCAAAAGAATCAAACGAAACCTCAAACCTTTTTTTCTTTTCCAATTGTCCAAAGATCTCAAATCCTAATCAATTCTAAACCCTTTTTTTTTTCTTTTTTTGTTCTTTTTCTTTCCTTTTCTTTCCTTCCTGGCTTCCACTTCTTCTCGTGGGCGTGACCTTTGACCTTTCTTCTTCCCTTTTCTTTTTCTTTCCTTTTCTTTTTTTATTCTTTCCTTTTTGGCAGCCTTCCACTTCTTCCCTTTCATTTTTATCTTTCCCAGCCGCCACTGCTATGCGACTCAGCATATGGTATATCATTGATATATCTATTTCTCTTCTCTCTCCTCCGGTCCTCCTTCTCCAGCGCCGATCTCTCTCTCCCAAGTCCCTCCCCAATCTGATTTTCTCCCTCACCGATCTCTTCTCTTTTCTCTCTCTTCCCTCCCCAATCATGTCGGTGCTGAGTTTGTAACTGCCAAGGAGAAGATAGACAAAAAAATGGCTGGGTTGTTCCTCGGAAAAATTCGATAATTTCGGCGAAAAATTCATAAACTGGTGCTAAAATTTTCATACTCCTAAAAAAACGAAATTTAACTCCTTAGTCTATTCGTATGCTAGCTATGTTCAGTTCACCAGAAAAATGCTACATCCCTTTTGGTTTTACCACGTGTACTCTACTTAGGTTAATAATAAAAACTTTTATACCGCGTTAAATTTTCTTTTCACAAAAGAAAAAGAAGACATTATCTATTATAGTATGTATAAATTATGAATAATAACTTGCTAGTTATATGACATGTTATGTTTAGATCATATATTGAGATATAATTTGATCCATCTAATCAACATAAGAGACCATATTTTATATTTATATAATTTATTTTCTTTGAGAGAACTGCTGGTCAATAGAACGAGTGCTATGTGGACCTGTGGTTTGCTTTTAATTAATTCCTCCCAACAAACATGTAGCTAGAGCCTAAAAGACCCAATGAGCTATATTTTGCTTATTCTTACAGTAGGAATGGCCCAATTAACAATTGCTTGCCCTTCCCTTCTAAGCCTCTATCAAATTTTTGGGTTCTTTTCTTGCATTGGCAGCAAGAAGATTTAATCAACTTTTATTTACTAAACTGGTGGGTGATCATCAGCATGACAATTTGTCATGCCATACAAAATTGGTCATCACCATGACTTTTATTCAAAGTGGTGCCTTAGCTTTTATAGATGACTTGACTATAAAATGGTACAAGGAGTTTGAAAAGAGTGAAATGAGTAGGAAGAGAAATACTTTGATGCTTCATTTTTGTTCAAGCAGAATCACTTCCTGGGACGATTGTGAAGGTGGATGAGCAATTTGGCCACTTGACATTTTGGGGCGGTTTGTTTTTTAACACAGGATTGCTTTGGAAGAAGTTAGTCGGCCGGAGCTCGAATTGGCCGTCAAGTGTTGGCAAAATGGGAAAATCTTCTTGGTAAGGCACATGATGAAAACCCATTGTGTACCATAACACAATGTCCTTGTTTTATATGTCCCTATTTTTGCATCATTGACTATGAAGCACGGGTACGGATACGGATACGAATATGGATATGGATACGGATACGGATATGGTTATACGATACGACATGACACGGTGATACGGCAAATTTCTAAAAACTAGAATACGATACGTTATGGATACGGCAATTAAAAATATATATTAATATATAATAATAAAAATATGAATAGTTTAAAACATATTTTAAATAACATAAAAATTCAATTCATCATTCAAATTTAAATTCAAATATAAAGACTTAAAAAGATTATCCAAATTTTACACATATATTGCATAACTCATCTAAAACATATTACAAGCAAAACATATATATTATTATCTAATATTACACATGGTACTGGCTGGGTAACCTATACATTAACTAATATTACACATTGTAACATTGTACTGGCTACTGGGTAAAATATATATTATTAACTAATTGTTTATTGACTCTCTCAACACAAGCTGTTAATAATATAATATTATATTATATTACGAATTTGCAATCAATCTGAACCAGTATACCACTTTCCAAGTTTCCAGATTAATCTCAACCAATACATAATAAAACTAGGGATGCAGACCCCCAAAGAGAAAACAGTAAAGGAAATGATATGTACAGAAATATCAAGAAAAGCAGCAAGCCCACAAGAAATGGATGATTACGAAATACGAACTGATCTGGAACAGAACTCGTCGGCAGTGCAGCGCATCCGATTTGGGTTTCTTGACTCTCTCCAATTTGGTTGTTCAAGATGAAGAACTGAAGAAGATGAAGTGGTTGAAGAACAGAAGGATACCTGTGTCAAGAGCAAAGGATACTCGTATCCAACGAGTCAAATACGTATCCGTTGACCTGGATACGTATCCAACGCATATCTGGCCGTATCTGAGGCGTATCCATATCCGATACGTATCCGATACGGGATACGGCACCAAAATGGCGTATCCATGCTTCAGAGATCATTGACATTAATTAAAAATCAGGGAAAATAGAAGTTAAGACTTGTTATGACCGTCCCATTCAAATTTATCTCCGGGATAGCCTAATTGGAAGCAAAGGAATAAAGAAATGCGGTACATTAGGCTAATTATACCTGCTGCTCCATGTAGCCAAGGTATCATCCCCCCTGCTTTGATCAACATATAGTCCCCCTGCCCATTTTTCAGATTTGTTATATGGCGTAACCCACACATTGTACTTAGTGAATGCTGCTCGGATTTGTGTATAATCATCGTCAGATAAAAGTGCACCGGCCACTGATCCCGGAATCAGACGGTACCCAACATTGTTACCCACTTTAGTCCTCTTGTTGGGGTTCACAACCAGCAGTTCAGCTGCTGTGGAACCAAGCTTGATCTTTGCATCAGACTCCCTAGCTTTTCGCCGTTTCGCTGACAACCTTCCAGTAACTCTTCCTTGGTGAGTTGGGGTCAGTCACTCTGGTTGTTTGCAATTTGGACTTGGCAAAGGCGTTGGCTTCACCATCAACATCAAGATCAAGGTGGTAGGTAAGAAAGTGATCATGGTGCATGTGCAGCTATTCTATTTTCTGTTACCAGTGTACCATATACTTCCTCCTCTATTTGGTCTTTGTGAGTGTACTTTGTTCCCCTCACCTCCAGCATACCAGTTAGCCCAACCTGCAAGGAAATAGCACAATTTGTGTTCAATGTGAATTTCATTCATTTTAGAGTAATGCTACATAAAAAATATGTTAATGTATCTATGTTTTATTTGTTCCTATTTCAAGTCATTCTTAACGTAATTTATTTCTAACTAGTAAGTTACTATAATTGTAGACTGTATGTGTGCTTACCTTGCATATGATTTAGCCACTTTGCTCGAACTCCCAATCAACAATGTAGTCTAAATTGATCACTGAGTGCACTGTCCTGACCACCAAGCTCACTTCTGGTCTAACCTCTCTAATCTGCAACACCAAAATCAACGGAAACGTTCTCTTGTCATACTATGACTTTGAATTATTAATTAAATTAACTCTTAAATAAATCAGTCACAATCTGACAACATAATATTGTTATGTTAGATTGTTTGGCAAAACAACATTACCTACGAAATTAGACAAACCTAGCTCTGAAACCTACTAAATGAACACGTTCCACTTTATTTGATATGACATTTTCTGTGTGACGCCACATGATATCTCCAGCATAGCGCTCAAAAATGCATAAAACATTAGACATTTTATTTGGTGTTCCATCTTGTCTAGCAACATAAGCATCCATGAAAGCTGCATTTTTGGGGCAGTCCCTAAGTGGCTCAAGTGAGGCTGCAGAGAGGCCAAACCCAAATTCACCTGCATCAAAAAATGCCCTAGTGCTCCATTCTTGGCTCAGGTCCATGTATGGGACAAACAGCTCCGAAACAAACCCTCTGTATAGGACACGACGATATTGCTGCTTCTCTATGTCGTAAATTGATGCTAGAGAAATTATTGGACCAGCTCGCATGTCGAAACCCAGATGAAAATCCGAGTTTGCCCATCTGATTTTGAATTAAAATCAACAACAGAAAAGGATCACCACAAAGTTTAGTTGGTATGGGAATGTACCAAAATAGCAGTTCCAATGTGACAGAACACATAACCTCAACCACATTCAAGGAAAAACTATTTTATGTCACAGTCAAATGTGACATTTTTCTCACAATATATACCTTTAACTCTTACATGCATGTTGTGAGAATGAGTACCAAACTTTGAACAAGCAAAACCCAGTTTTGTCCATTGATGTCCAAGAGGAATGGTACGGTCTATACTTATACTTTGTCTTATATCTCTTAAAACAATGTGATTTATGTTTAAAATTTTATCTTAACCCGGACAATAATGATTTTTGGTAAAATATATTAAGAGTGAAACCATAAAATCCAAATTAAAATGTACTAATGTAGATGTAGTCAGAAAAATATTTGCGATGCATTTAATTAGAACTTAATTTAATGGACTAATTAAGCGTTACTTCCCAAAAGATTTTGAATGGAGCAGTCATAGCACTTGTATATTACCATCACTCATTGTTATAGTGTCATGTATTTGATTTATTTTATAACATTATAAAGTTGGTCTAATCTCACTTATGATCAGTTATGATACATAGTGTTGACAATTCAATGACAAATTTAATAAATTAATATACAAAAATACTAGCGTGTTCTTGATTGCAACTACATTACTAAAATTATAACAATTGAAATTATAAAAATAAAATAAAACTTGACACTAATTACAAAGACCAAAAATAAAATTAGTCTTATAAAGTTTACTTGAAAGAAGTACGTATGCTTTCTGAATAAATGGACACACGGTGGGAGATATCTCTTAATTATCTAATGGAGTGTCCGTCAATGCTAAAACTTGGGCCCTCCGGTTGCTCCACCGTGATCCCATTCAATCTCGACCCAAATGGAGGCTTCTGCTCCGATTCTCTGTAGTCAGTCCCATCCGTCAATCTATCCTTAAAACCCACGATCTCCATCTCGTCAAGATCAACGGTCATTGTCACTCCCTCCACGGGCCTCGTCTCCAAATTAACAGTCCCATCCAAATAATAACACCCAAGGCTAATGACCCTTTTGCCCTTGCTCTTCTCCCCGTGCCACCCCTCAGTGAAAGCGGAGCACACGACCTCCTCAATCTTCAACCCGCGCTTTTTAACCGCGGCCAAAAACGGTGCGTATTGGAGCGCCAGTGCGTTCGCGGCTTCTTGCTCTGCGGAAGTGATGATGGGGTAGCCGAAACCGTCGTGAATGCGGCGAGGTGGGTTGACAAATCGACGACGGTTTCGTGAGTGGTGTACGTTGTGGTTGAGACGGGAAATGACAAAAGCTTGGCGAGGTGGGTTGGGCTTGGAGAGCCATGAGAGGAGTGTTGGTTTGTGTGGGTCTTCGAGGCCCACGTAATGGAAGGTTAAGTTGGAGGAGTTGAAGAAGTACGCTGTGGGTGATGATGGATCGGACTTGGTGGAGCTCCCAAGGGGTTAGAGGGTCAAGTGGGTGGTGGAGATCAAATTGGTGGGTGGAGATGGTGAAGAGTCATGAAATGGGAAAGAGAAGGAAGAAGAGGCATTTAAAGGAAGTTAAGGCCATGAATAATAAGTCCATTTACATTATCATAGTGTGATAGTTACTTGTGTGAGGGAGACTACTCTTAATGGGTTTTGGCTAATAGCCTGATATATAAGACATGAATGTGTTATGTGCTTGATGATAGTGAACAGCATGAACAGTAGATGCTGTTATTTGCTTTGAGAGTATTTGTTTGGTGTCAAGTAGGCAAACATTACAAGTTTCAACAACCACTCTACGTGTCAAGAAGAATGCATGCATGGAATTTACAAAATCCAACCAAACTGATTTATGGTTTAGGAAATTACTGGTTCAGTGGTTTGAAAATGAGTGGGGACTGGGGAGAAAAAGCTACTGAAATTATAATTTCCATAGGCATATATTGTGGTACAAAAGTCAGTTGATGAGTCTCACCATGCATCTTTTAAGGCTCTCTCCAATTTAGTTATTCGCAACACAACTATCTAGTATCTACAAGACAATTATTCACAACACTAAACAAGTATAGGTTTTACTAAAAAATCTTGATATTAGTGTGTATTCAAATTCTTTATATATCAATTAATAACTCTTCGTTTTATAATTGATTCACTTTTTTCTCAAATATATACCTATACTAGAAAAACTAAAATATGTGTTATTTATGAGTGTATACAATTATGTGTCTATCTTTTCCTTACATAACTTTACACATAATAAAATAAAAAATAAAAAATATACACCCGAATATTTACTTGAGATAGAGAAAAAGCTCAAGGAACCATGCAATTAAGCCATGAAAAATGATAGCCTTGCTAATTAATATCATAATTTACTTTCAATTTTCTGCATTTGTTGTTTTCCAAAGACATTGATAAATGATAATGCTCAAAATTCTGGGCTGGGCTAGTGCATGCAAGTCGATCGGTTCAGAATGGTTTAATTGCTGTTAGTTAGTTTGTTGGGCCACAGGCCCATTACGCAACCTAAACACGTAAGAAACTTTTCTCTTTACACGTAGTACACAATTCTTTGTTTTTCTGGACCCTTCTCGCACATTTTCTATTTTACTGAGGTGCGGTGCGGTGCCAATATTCTTAACAAAAAAAAAATAATAATAATAGAGCTGACCACCTTGTACTCTAGTAAGCTCTAGAAGCTGGTCACCTTTGTATTTGATCGTCTATGCCACTCTGTAATCTCATTCTTTCTATCATCTTCTCTTGCTCTCTAAACTCTCAACTTGCCTTCCTATCTCTCTCAAGTAAGTCCCTCACTGCCTCCTTTCTTTTATAGCATTTTGCTTTCTTTCCTTAGTGGTTATGCTGCTTATGCAGAGCATAGAGCTTCAATTGCATCTTTGTGTGCTTGTAGTTAGCTATGCATGCACTACTGTTTTCTGAGTTAATTTGTGTTAGTACCCAAGAACTACTTCATGCTCTGCTGAAATGGGTTATGGACTTATGGGTCCTGTCTCTGTTTCGGAGCGTTATTGCTCTAATTACGAGTTTTTCTTATCAAGCATTGACATATTTTGTTGCATTTCACATCCTGAAGAATCACTGGTATTTTATATTTTTTGATTAAGTTTATGTCATAATTGTATTCCATAGTTTGTTGTAAAGCTCAACTTGCTGGGCAGGATCACCTAAATTTGCTTTCTTCATATTATTATATTTTTTAAAAATATGTGGGATTGAGGTCTTTATATTTCTTCCCATCCAACTGCTAAAACACACCTCAGAGGTGTTTGAGGGAAAGCCTGCATGAACTAAATTTTGCCAATTCTTTCTGTGTAGTGTGTAGTTTGAGGGTTTAGTGGGTTTTAACTTTTAAGGGTGTGGATTGGATATGTCCTTGATAACCAGGCGGTACTTCTTCTACGGAAGTCCTATGCTCAACCTTTTAAGTGTAGGGGTTTGTTGGGGCCACATATTTTTCTATTACTGAATCCCCTAACCCAGTAAGGAAAGGGTTTCTCTGTTATTACTTAGTTTTCATAGTCTTTCACAATCAGTCAATCACTTTTAAGTGTGGCTTTGAGAACAAGTACCAGTTAGGAATTATCTCAACACATCCTCAATTGTGTTGTTGTAAGTAAACAGAATTCACATTACTAATTTGGGAAGATAGTGATTGGTAGATATCTTGGTCATACATGAGGCCATTGAACTCGTAGGCATTGCTTGGGATAACTAGTTCTTGGGCTGATTTGTGCACAAACTGGAAAAGAAAACAAAAAACAGAACTTGAAATACTGCAAACCGGAGGGCATATATGTCGCATAGTTTTTTTTGGAGAGCGGTTGACTGAAGAACAATGTAATTTCAGCCTCATTCCATATACTGTTAAATAGTACATCAGCTGCAACTCATAATTATGATAATTTTGAGCATATCCTTCATCCTTTGCATTTTGAAATGCAGGAATGGCTGAGCCAGCATACACGGTGGCATCTGATAGTGAAACCACTGGAGAGGAAAAATCCTCATCCACTTTTCCAGAAATCGCAATTGGAATTGATATTGGCACTTCACAATGCAGTGTTGCAGTCTGGAATGGATCCCAGGTTGAGCTCCTTAAGAACACTAGAAACCAGAAGATGATGCGTTCTTATGTCACATTCAAGGATGACAACCCTTCAGGGGGAGTAAGCAATCAACACTATGATGAGCATGAAATGTTATCTGGAGCTGCCATCTTCAACATGAAACGCTTAATTGGCAGAGTCGACACCGATCCAGTTGTCCACTCAAGCAAAAGCCTTCCGTTTTTAGTACAAACATTGGATGTTGGTGTCCGCCCCTTCATCGCAGCCTTGGTGAACAATGTGTGGAGATCCACTACTCCTGAAGAAGTTCTGGCAATATTTTTGGTAGAAGTAAGGGCAATGGCAGAAATCCAGTTAAAGCGACCCATAAAAAATGTTGTTCTGACCATTCCAGTTTCATTCAGTCGGTTCCAGTTGACTCGGATTGAAAGAGCTTGTGCCATGGCTGGCCTGCATGTCCTCAGACTGATGTCTGAACCAACTGCTGTGGCACTGTTATATACACAACAGATTGAATATCAGAAGATGCATACCGCATCTGACAAGATTGCTCTAATCTTCAATATGGGTGCTGGATACTGCGATGTAGCTGTAAGTGTTACAGCTGGAGATACAACTGGAGGAGTTTCCCAAATAAAAGCCTTAGCAGGAAGTGCCATCGGAGGAGAAGACTTGCTTCAGAATATGATGCGTCATCTGTTGCCAAATTCTGAGAGTCTTTTAAGAAGTCATGGATTAGATGAGATCAAATCAATGGGCTTGCTTCGAGTTGCAACCCAGGATGCAATCCACAAACTCTCCTTCGAAACTACTGCTCAAATTGACGTTGACTTGGGAAATGGGACTAAAATATGCAAGGTTGTGGTCCGGGAGGAATTTGAGGAAGTTAACCGTGCAGTGTTTGATAAGTGTGCGAGCCTAATAATCCAGTGCCTGCAAGATGCAAAGGTTGAAGCTGAGGATGTGAGTGATGTAATAGTTGTAGGTGGATGCTCATATATTCCAAAGATAAAAAATCTTGTCATGAGCATATGTAAAAAACAGGAGGTTTACAAAGGGATGAACCCATTGGAAGCAGCTGTCTCTGGAGCGGCATTAGAAGGAGCCGTGGCTTCAGGTGTTAGCGACCCCTTTGGAAGTTTGGACCTGTTAACTATTCAAGTCACACCTCTCTCCATTGGGATACGAGCTGATGGAAACAACTTCGTGCCTATCATACCTAGGAACACCACAATGCCAGCAAAAAGAGATATGGTTTTCACAACTGCCCATGATAATCAAGCTGATGCACTAATAATTGTCTATGAAGGCGAGGGGAAGAAGGTGGAAGAAAATCATCTGCTGGGCTACTTCAAGATTGTGGGGATTCCGCCGGCCCCCAAAGGAGTTCCAGAAATAAGAGTGATGTTTGACATTGACGCTTCAAACTTGCTGAGAGTTTTGGCTGGGGTGTTAATGCCAGGGTCTCATCAACCAATAAGTCCGGTCATGGAAGTGAGGATGCCAACAGTTGATGATGGTCACGGCTGGTGTGCTGAAGCCCTACACACAAGTTATGGTTCTACTCTAGACTTGGTAACAGTGCAGAAGAAGATATAGTTACTGGGATATTGCACATATATCAGATTTCAGTAACAACAGTTGTAATGTAAGGATGACACTCCGTTTGCCTACTTTCTTGAGTGTGGTTTCTGTGTAATAAACTAATGTGTGCTAGCACCGCTTTAATGGTATGCTTTTTTATAGAAGAAGAGTTTCTTTTTTAATGGCCTTCTGCAGTTCTGCCACTGCTCTGTCGGCAATTCCGCATCCATCCCAAACAATCATAAATAAATGAAAGAGACATATTAAACCTAAGAAATAGGACAGACAGAATAAGCTCCAACTTAACCAATACATTGCCGCTTCCATCTCGGCTAGTCTTCCACTTTAACCAATAAATGAAAGAATGTGACAGACAATCGCATCTGGTAATTCACTAATCCTATCTTCAACTCCTACTTGACGTTTTGATTTGGAATCCATTTTAATGTTCTGGTTGCGGCACAAGGATGCATATAGGGTTTCCTAGTAGATATTGGAGTGAAGGTAGGGCTGCGCTTCACCACTTTGCATGAGTTTCCAGTTAAACTAATTGGGCTGGTTTGTGTAATCTGTCTGTATTTCTTTCATATATTGGGTTTGTAGTAGTGGATCCATGTGAAGTGAATGAACCAAAAAATCCTAACAATGGAAACCGATCTCAGCTAAAATACATAGCACACATAAGAGAGTAGTGAAAAAGTCATAAGCTCCAATGAGGTTGTGGTAATGACGCATGAATATTGTGGCCTTCTGGACCTGGTAGTATAACCTCAGCCAAATATCAGTCTTTTCTTGTTTAATGTATCCTCAATTTCTCATCAATGCAAAATCACAAAGAACTAGTTGAATATATTATCCAAAGTTGACCCAATCGTGACTAATTAGATGACCCAAGAGCTTGTTATAGAACGATATAAAAAATTGTTTACACAGATCTTCTTTTTATAAGTATATAAAAGCAAAAATTATCTGTTTCTTTCTTGATAGAACTAGAAAAAACAGAGTTCATGACCAAAGGATCATAGAGTTCTTTCTTGATTGCCCCTTTTTTTAGCTTTTGTTTAACTAAGCCTTTGGTTAAGTGAGAGTTATAAAAATACACCAAGAGAGTTAATTAAGCCTTTGAATTTTCAAAAATCCATAAGCTCCAAACACATGACTCCAAACTCTCATTGTTTTATATTTTATTAAAAATAATGATTGCCAGATATAAAATAATGATTGTTTTATATTTTACTACAAGTTCAAATATAAAATAATGATTGCCAGATGTCAACTGCAAAAACTTTTAACACTGTTTTAAATCAATTAAACTTAACCCTTAATTTATGAAATTTAATATATTGGGTTTCAGGTAGTGAATCCATATGAAGTTAATCAACCAAGAAATCTTACACAAATTGGAAAGATGAAAAATAAAAAAATACAGAGTCAGTCTCTGAGGGCCTACAGGACCATCAACAATATACTTGCTAAGTCGTTCAAGTGCGGTTATGTCAATGACATATGAATATTGTGGCTTTCTGGCATTAGAATTCATCTAGTAGTGCATTTTAGATGCTTTTGAATATATTATCCGAAAGAAAATGAGATTTAGAAGAAGTTGCAGAGATGTGTATCATTCAAGACAGAAACTTGTAGTTGTCCAGAAAACCAAATCCAAATCCGAGAGGAATGGCATTGATTTCTGTGATGACTGATTAGTTAATATAAAAGAAAACCATCTTCCAATATAAAGCTCATAATATAATACAATGACCAGAAGATCATAGAGTTTTTTCTTGACTGGCTGATGAACTGAATAAGAGAATTCAGAGTTACAAAAATTAAAACCACTGGCTTAATTAGTCATTACTGCTATGTCCAATTCCATCCAAACCACTCCAGACAAAAAAAATAAAAGGGACACATTAATTTAAACTCAAAAACAAGACAAAATTAATAAGCTCCAAACTCTAAAGATGATGCTTTTCCGCAGATAGATTCATCTGCTATCAACAAAGATGATGATGCTTTAACATATTTGACAATTCTTGGAAACCCCATTAATTAGAAACATATATAAGACTGCATTCTAGATAAATTCCATTTGACGAGTCTTTGAACAGCTTTGAAACAACAAAATTTCCTTGTACAACTCCTCTTTTTTCTGACAACCTAAATGACTGCAAGTAGAAATAGTCATCTCACCTTGTAGTCTCTTGAATTTCTTCATGGGGATAGTCTCTTAAGGTGTGATGATAAACAAATAGGAACAAGCTTTGGTGGATTGAAGGCAAGTGAACGTACTTTAAAATCTAAGATAAGATGTTCAATATTTGGTGATCTATTGAGTAACTCGGAAAGATATTCCCAGTAAAACCAACCATGAAAAACTAGCTCCAATTTGTTCAAATTATTAAAATCACGAAGCAGGAAAAGAGCCTTAGAAAGAGGAGTTCAAAGAGACAGACATTTAACACTGGATTTTGCTGCCATAAACCACTTTACACTGTCAGCATATTCTTGACTTATATTTTGGTGAAAGAACCCAAATCAATTTTGGATTTGAAATCTCCATAGCATAAAATGACAAGACAAGCCCCCTAACATCAAGGTTTTCAAGCTTCGGGCATCGATAAAAATATTGCTACCAGCAACAATGGATATTATGATAGTTATAAATCATATCTCCTAGACAGTGGTCGTAGAAATGTGGTCCATCTAAGTTTGGAACACAAGTCCATAAGTTGCTCCATCTTCTAGACAGAAATGTGGTCCGCACAGCATCTTTTGTTGGAATGAATGAAAGAATGATGTACAACCAATGAAGCATGAGTTCTATAAACATCATCAAGCCCTCTTCCTTTATTGGACTATATATCTATTGGAGAATTGCTTCATGCTTTTTGGTGTTGGGTTTTTTCTGCCATCTCCCTTTTGGTTTGGGCTAATTTAGGCCTGCACTGTGGGGTTTTGGTCTTTTCCTTTGCTAGGCCTAAGTTCACCAAAGGATCATTGAGTTAAGCCTTTGTTAATACGAAAAATTATAGGATATAACCGATATATCGTCATTTGGTATAACTAGTTTAACGTATAAGAATATTATTAAACGATGTGTTTATACCACGTATCAATATATCAGTTATACATAATAATTTTTCGATTATTACTGACTTAGTCATCACTATACCTCTTTCCATATCAATCCAAAAGACTCACAAAAACAAATGAAAGAGACACATTCAAACCCAAAAAACTTCATAAAAGAAACTCCAAACATCAACAATAGCAGTACCAACACTGCTTCTGTCTGCATACAAATTCAAACATAAACTAATAATTGTCAGATGTCAACTGCTAAAACATTGAAAATACCATTAAATCAACCAAACCCAACCCTTAATCCATGCAATTTCACACATGAATTGGGTTTGTGGTAGTGAATCCATATGAAGTGAATCAACCAAGAAATCCAAACAATGGAAACAGATCTGAGCTAAAATATAGAGCACAGATTAGAGAGTAGTGAAAAATCCACAAGGTCCAAACACATGGACTCCAAACTGAAGAACAGAACCTTGCTACCCCTGAAGACAATTCCTAAACGACAAAGCCGCATCACCTACACACAAGTATACGACACTGAAATTTCACTTCCCAAAGCTCTCACTCTGTCTTCACACTCTTACTCTACAACTCACTCAACGCGGACATACAAATATATGTTCAGAATGTGTACGCCTAAATGCCTCAACAAAAATAAAAATGTTGACTCTCTACACAGCAAAACCCGACACATATTCCTACCCATTTCTGCTCTCCTTGATAGATGGGTCGTCGGCCCACTGACCCACATATAAAATTATATACCAACCCAAGTCATACAAGGAGAAGATTACAAAATGTGAGTAATTTCAAACTATTATCAACAAACTTCAACCATCTGGGTCGGTTTGAAAAAGATTCTAAAGCAAAACAATATTTATATATCAAGTTTGAATTGAAACAGAGATTTCTTTCTTTTCTCTTCTTTTTTTCTTTTTCCTTTTATCAACACAGCATAGCAAATGAGTTCCAATGCAGTGTTCACCGTCTCGACCACGCTATCTTGTTCCCAAGCTTTGCCCTTCGAAACCCAAAACGTAGACTTTTGTGAAAACCCTCCACAGAGCTCAAAATCAGACAATGGTGCACACCATCTCACACCTTGCCCAGCACGTCGTCTCTTTGTTTTTTTTTTTTTTTTGGTGTGCTGCTTGTGATTTCTTGGTCTAGTAGAAAATTAATGCACGAGGAGAGTTGGACTTTGCGAAATAATTAATCAATTATTAGTAGTAATTAATCACCGTCGACGAGGACTCATTGACTCATTGTTAATTTAATAATGTATGTACTTCTTCTTTTTTCTTTCTTTTTTTGGGCTTGAGTTCAGAACCGTTGGGATACCGACACGTGGCGGCGTCTGATGTGGGGAGAGACGATAGAGATTAGTCCACCCAGTGGGGGCCGCATCTTTGACCTGTAGATCATCTCATCGTACGGCCTCCTGTAGAACTTCAAAAACGGCAGGAACGACTCCCGAGACCTCTCCGTCCTGCTGACGCGGCTCTCCTTGCGGAAGAACATGGCCGGCGATTGGAGGAACGAGGGGCGTGGGGTCCGCGGGAGAGGGGTTCTGCTAGAATCACCGTTGGTGCACCGTTGAGGCAGTGGGGTTGAGGGGAATAAGCTCTTCCTTTGGGCCGCGGAGTTGCCGTAGCCGTGGATGGTTCCACGTGGCGTTCGAGCGGCGGGCGAAGCGAAAGAGAAGGACCGGGCGTTGAGGGGTGAGATGAGTGCGGGTCCCAGAGGGGACGGGCTGGTGGGGCCTACTTTGGACGCTGACGTGTCGGTCAAGCTGAGGTACCAAGGCTTGAGAGAGTCGAACTGGTGGTGAGAAACGGTGAAGGAGAAACGGGAGGATGAGCAGGAGCCGATCTTGGCCGTTGACGTTATGGACGAGGGATCGAATCGGAGGGACGAGGCTCGCGGGTAATTGGAGAAGTCGTTGAAATCCAGTGATTCTTCAAAGTCTAGTGACGACACCACCATCGTCGTCGTCGAAAGCTCAACGAACGGTCGTACACCCTACAAAAACAATGAAACATGTCCGTCACAATCACACATTGACCTTTTTCTTTTGTTTGTGGTCCCACGACTACTAAAATTAATTGAAATTTGCATAAACCAAATTGAGACCAATTAAACAATCGAACAAAATGACAAGGTCGTGTTTGAACTGGAAATTCTCATTTCAATACTTAATTTGGTTTCACAAGATAAGTACCATTAATAACATAAACAAATCAAACAAAAGTTCATTAATTGTTGGTCCTTCTTAAGAAAAACAATAACAAAATGAAATCTACCAATGTGCAAATGTGCAATGACAATATGTTATTGTTATATCTATCGACGAGTAAGGACGATGATATAATATTTTTATACTTTTCAAATCTACCAGAAAAACTCCACAACTCATTCTCTTTTCTTGGTTTTGTAACGGTGAGAAAGTGAGCATTGTGGCGTTTTTCTTCCATAATAAAAATGACGTCTCTAACATTACTCTAGTATTGTTGAAAACAAAAAAATTAATAAAAGACTTTACTTCCGCAATATACGAGAAGAGGATGCATTATGATGACTTTAAATGCGTTGGTTACCTTTAGCAACAGTAGTGACACATATAAGCTTTGGAATTTAACTGTTCCTAGTATTCTTTATCCCAAAGCAAAACTAGCAATAATTGTGACATAATTTGAACCCCATGCAAAGCAAACAAGCAATGCTATGGCCTATGAACCCGACCCCCCACTGCTGGGTGGGTGTACCCAAAAGTAGCATGTAACAAACACACACACACACACACACTGCAATGCTTAACAGTTAACAGTAGTATTAGACTTTTCCACACTAATTAATGAGACACTGAGCTTGTGGTCCATGGTGGGCTAGCTTAGCTATTGGGTATATATGCATGTATAGGATAGGTAGCTTGGTTTTGAATTTTACCTTCCAGAGATAAGAGAAGAGGCTTGGAGGGTCAATGACAAAGGCCTTGAATAACCGTCCTGGGTAGTACTCTGCCAATATTTTCAGCGCTGCCAGTAACAAGTTCATAAAAGCCGACGCCGACCTGAAAAAGCCTGCAACCCACCACGCCTATCAATATTAATTCATTATTATCCCTTCCAAAATTCAAAATAAATATCACAATTATTAGTTATTACTATTAATTTATTATTATTATAGGATTTATGAATTTTAATTGTGATTAAAAGAATAAAAAGTGTAGAGACTGCTAAAGTTAGCGAAAAAGTAGAATCCTGTGTACTTCTGCCAGGATCAAAATATTTAAGGAATGGCGTAGTGGTGAATTGACCAATTCTTGGAGGGTAATGGGTATATATAAATTGACTCCAATTCCCCATAATGCCCCTGCAGTGCTGGACCATTATGGAGGCCTCGACCGCGACACCTCAGGGGCACTCCGGACCATTTCTGAGATCAATATCTCAGTTTTCAGACACAGTGCAGTGCCGCTTCTCCGACATAGTTGCGTGCCTCGTCTCATTAACTACGCTGTCGGATTAGCATGGCTTGCAGTTTTAAGTACATGCTTGTGAAGGACTAAATTAGCCTTCGGGTTTTGAAGGTGGTGTGTGAGTTTGTGAAGGGTACGATTGGGAATGTGGAGGACAGTGGGCTTACTTGCGTCGAAAAGGAGAACGAACTGCTCAACGTTTTTGGGCATGGTCTCAATGGCCACCTCCAGCGTGAATACCAATAAGCGAGTGAACCTTAAAAATTTACAAAAATGGAAGAATGGAAAATTAATTTCAGCAAAAATAGAAAAATGAAATATTTATTTCAACGTTTTTTTTTCTGGGGTTTTGTGTTTTTGTCACTCACAGTTTCTGTGAATGGAACTTCTGGTAGTCTTGCTTAATCCGGAAAATCTGCAAAAAGAAAACAAGGACAATGTGATGTTAATTATTCACAAAAAGAAAAAGGAAAAAAGAGGATTTAATTAATTAAATAAATAATTACCAGAACAGGCCTGGATTCTTCATCATGACCAGACACGTAGGCAACCCCTTCTGCAAGCTCAGCTGAGAACTCATCAGCGATCAAGTGCTCTGTGTGTTCAAAAACACCAAAATCAGAATAAAATAATCAATAACCACAGAATATTTCACTTTCTTTTTTCTATTTTTTATCTTTTGTTGAGTGGTTAAAAACAAAAACAGGAAATAAGTGGGGTTAATGATGAGTTGGGTTACACTTTAACGCTTAATTCAAAGTGTAAAAAAGCAAGATTCTCGGCTAAACACAAAACAAAAAGAGAAACCAAGATGCATTAAAAAAGAGGACAATGAAGAAGAAAGGGTTGGCTTGTATTGTATAGTACCAGTGCCAATGCTCTGTCTCCAAGAAAGACAAGCCTTGAGTTGCTTAGCAGCCTTCTTAACACTATCCCCTTTGGCTTTCAGAAACCTCTCTACACAAGCACTGTTGCAGAACTTCTCCTGCAAAACCAAATAGTAGAAAAAAACTGAGACAGAATAGTAGTAAAAGCTAACAACAGCAAATTACAAAAACAAAAAACAAAAACAAAAACCCATTTGAACAGTGAACATATATGGAGATCTAGCTAGCTACTCAACCTGTTTGACTGTGAGTGGGGCTTGTTTTCTGAGAAGCTGGAGAACAGCTTCGACTCTCGGATTGTCGAACTTCTGCTGATCTTTTTGGTGCTCATCTTTCTTACCCATTTCGAGGGTTGAAATATCAAAGCAAGTAGTTCCAAGAAAACACAATCACACAACACACACAACGAACAGAGAGACTATTATACCAAGCTTCTGCTTCACGCAACCATTAAAATCTTTCACTGTGAGTAGAGAGAGAGAGAGAGAGAGAGAGAAGGAAATGATCGAAGAGAGAGAGTGAGAGGGAAATGAGGTTGAAACTTGAAATAAAAACTGCTGCTCAGTGCTGAGATATAACGTTGAATAAAGAGAGTGAGAGGTTGTATAAATAGCAAAACGACAGCTCATAACGCCGTTACATATGATATGATGTGGTGTGGTGCACACTTGCGCATGCAACGCATACACTGCATTAAACAATGGGCTTTAAATTAGAGTTACGTCAACTGCTTGTTTCGGTCAATGCTATTGTATAATTGTAAATTTGTAATGCGGCAAAGTAAAGCAAAATGCAATGATGGGTCTGAAAGCGATTCGTAACGGAAAACGTCGGCTGGTCCAGGCCCAAGCCCACCGCCACCACCCCCTTTTACTGCTTTCTCTCTCTTTATTACTTTCCCATTTTGCCCTCCCCCTCTGCTCTGCAACCCTTCTGTTTGTCCTTGTAATCCCTCATGGGAGCATTTATTTTTTTGGTTTTTTTCCAAGAATATATACTTACCTACTTGTTTGCATAGACTGACCATATATTTCAGCCTATAGTTGATTGTGAAGGAGCTGTGTTAATGTCAGTCGCCCTTATATTTCAAGATGATGAGTCTCACATTAGTGCATGGTTCAAAGTCTTCACATCATTCATACGGTGCCTAATGACACTAGTATATTACATGACCTTTATAAATTGTACATAGTAATATATCTCATCATGAGTCCTATGTACAACTCAAATTACTCACACCACATGTTTCAAGGTAGAATTTATATCAATCAATGGTTAACAATTTAAATACATATACCAACTACTTCCAATACTAATCTTTTATTCCTCTTCATACTTTATTCTCATGTATACTTAAAATGTCGTGTTCCTGCCGTGATGTGCCATGTCATGCTCAAGTTGTGTCATGGTTAATGGCCAAAAATTTATGCTCGAAGACTTACTTATTTGTAACGTACTTGTGCTAGCACAACCCGTTTCATGTTTATGCCGACCCAACCGTTTTAATTGTGATGTGCACGTGCTGCCCCCATCCGTTTCAAACTTCTAATTAGAGCCGTTAATGTATGATAACACATGATTCACACTACATGTGATGATTGAAACAAGGATTTTGTTGGCTTTGTAAGTTGAAAAAGGCTGCAGTGGTACTGGGGTGTAATTATTGCAAAAAACAAGTTTTGTTTTGGTAAATTGAATGAGGATCATAATGATGGCACACTTTTGTAGAGCAATGGGAGATCGGGGCCTAAAAGTGATGATACATGGGAGCAAAAAACTCCAAACACGTGAACGGATATGGCGAGATAAATAAAAAATGATGAAAATGATGAAGAGGATCGAAGTAATAGAACTAGGACTGAATGTTTCACAACGCACAGTATATTTCCTGTTGTTTTAGCTACCTCTTCTTTGATAAATGTCAGTGTATATTCAGATTCAGGCCTTGTATACAGTATACAAATTTGTCAGCTTCGATCGCCTAAAGTTTTTGGGCTACATATGTGCTTACTTTACTGTGTTTTTCCCCTGTTATATGTGCGTGACCAAACACAGTAATTAAGTAAGTTGCCTTTTTCATTTCTTTACCAAAATCGATCATAGTACGTTTGTTGTTGTGTTACACCATTTGGGTAAAATGCATATCAAATCAAATGTACATTTGCCTATAAGAAAGTATCACTAACATGGCAGCTATGAATCAAATCACTTATCGTCCAAAAAAAATCACATCACTTAGATGTACTACATTTTGAGCTCTCATGAATGAATGCAACAAGCTAGTATCTGTATTTTCGTGTATTCATAACTTATAGATCAATCAGAATCACACAAGACCAATCATGGGAAGAGCCAAGTAAGATATCCATTTTGAACGCATAAAGGCTGCCCAAAATAAGAAATGTACGGGTTTCGGGTATCACTTTTATGTTTGTTTCGGGGCCACGACTTTTAAGTTTAGTTATACACATAAATTAATAGTTTGATAATATAACATGTTAATTTGTTCAATAAAAAAAAATTAATTACTCTTGCTTTGGTCTTGCATGATTCTTAAATTACGGTATTATAGTACACCTATAAGAAATGCAAAAATATAGTAAATATGCAGTGTGCTGTCCATATAATTATATGGTGGTGTGCAAGTGCACCGCCACAATTTCCAGGAACAATGTTTGTGAGGAAACAAAGAACACAAGGCACATTAAACACAAATTACACATAGTCCCATGAAGTCAAAACCTTGATACTTGGCGTCCATGAATATCATACAGACTAGTAGACTACTACATATGTAGTCCAAGTCCGTTGTTGTTACGGCGGAGACTTACCACCTGCTTTAAATTTCCACACTTGGCATCCACTCACAATGTCGCTGACATTCGCCCACGTGTCCAAGTCCTTCATCAAAATTAAAAACACCGCCCCTCACAATCGCTATTTGTTAATTATTTATGTATGTTTGTTTTTCACTTTTTTGTCCTTAGTTTTAAATTGCTTTAACTTTGTTTTTTTCTTATGTAATTGGGAAGCTTCGTGCTCCTCTTAAGTCTTAAGTAGCCGCTTGCCCAGTTTCGATTTTCGAATGAACAAGTCAAAAGCAGCTTAAGATTTTGATGCTATATGCCTCCTTATTCTACATATTATCAACTATATTATATATAATTCTCATCTAAGCTTATCATAGGAATGTGAGAAACATAACACATTTTCTCTTCTTTTTGTTTTTGTTTTTTTTTTTTTTACAACTATCAATTTAGATATTTGAAATGTTGTGTTATCCAACTATAATCATAATGATTAATTAATCATGTTTGAACAATCATTCTTTACAATCTAATAATGTAATATATTATCTTGTAATAATAAGAAATCATTTACACACATATATATATATAAAGAAAGAGCAATGATCTCTTGTCAAATATTTTGTATAGGGAAATACTTAATGTATTGACTATTTTTTTTAACTTATATATAAATTAATATCAATTATCGTATAATCATCATTTTCTATACAATTCATGATTTTTAATTTGGCTTATCAATATAATATGTTAGACTATATTTAGTGAGAAAAAAATTTCTCATATATATATATATATATATATGCTCACTACAAATTAATTTATGAACAACGTACAAGACATGCATTGGCGTCCACGCGCCCAAATGGTGAAAATCGTTGGGCTCCATAAGTAAAAGCCATTGCTCGTCGCTTAACTAGAAGAACGTTGAGAATGAAGATTGGGAAAATATATAATATGTGTAAGTGAAGGAAAAGCCAAATTAATAAGCGTAGTTTAGGCTGGTAATTTGGGGTTTCCAAAGATGAAGTTGTAAGCTTTATCGTGATAATTAAAATACTGTAATAAAAGTGGTATTTAGTGAAACATCTGTTTCACTTGTCCTCATTCAAATGTGTAAGAGATGAGAGATTCTCCCACTTTACCCAACTCCCTTTTCCCCTTTTTCTAATTCTCTCTTTTTAAAGAAAATTTAAAATAAAAAGTTCCTAAATTTATTAATTCTCAAAGATAAACATAAACATGCATGATATTTAGTTGGGGAATGAATGAACATGATCATGTTCATGTTGCTTGAAATCCCTCCCACGTGGCCCAAGCATAGTAAAGTTGTTTCCTTGTATATTCCAATATATATTCCACCTACTCTTAAATCCCTTTTTTGTGTGATTCAAATTTTGAAACACACCACGGTCCCTCGCTTCCTTATTCCTCCTAACTCCGAAGACAATTTGGTCACACTTTTACACACCCACTTCATCACACCCCCAAACCCCACCATGCACACATGCTACCTTGGCATGCACCCAAGTCCATAACCATAGGCGATCCATATATAAACACTATCATAATATATTAATCATTGCATTTTAAATTCAAAAAACATATTGCTTTCCTCTCAGCTGGCCAGCTTGTACTCTCTCCCTAATATTCACTTAAAACGAAATAAAGGTGAAAAGGGGTACATGTTGTTTCCTAAAATAATGAGGAAGAAGGACCTAGCCAACTTGCCAAAATAATAGATGGGGTACGTAGGGCCTTAATATTTGTCCTTTATTTTCTAACTTATTAGGAGTGAAGGATAGAAGTTGCAATATTGTATCTTGTCTAGATGAAACTAGACCAAGATATCAATCTGCTCGAACAAAACAATTTTTCCTTTTTCGCCGGGTAAGCGGGTACAGTTCTTGACTTGCAACTATATTCTAACCAGAGTATCCATAGATACCATTTCATAGACATTATAGTTAATTTATTATAGTTTAGGGCTAATTACAAATAAATCAATAAAATTTTTCATAATTACATTTTAATCAATGCACATTTTGATAATTTCATTTTAGTCACTATTGACCAAAGTGAAAAAAGATAATTTACAATAGATTAATAAATATACATTATTATTCATATTTATATTTGTATTAGATTTGTGTTTGACTGCTACGCAACAAAATGGCTTAGATTTGTGTTTGACTGCTACGCAGCAAAATATCTTAGGGTTTAGTTCCATAGACCTAAACCCTAAGCCATAAGCTTCATAACCCTAATTCTAATCCAGAAACCCCATTTATATACCTTGCAACTCATTTCTATACCCTAAATCACATTTTTATACCCTAAACTAAATTAAGGGTAACGTCATAATTTTATGCTCATATGTAATGAAAAAAAGACGGGGACAAATTGATTTTTTCAATGCACTAAAATACATAACATCATCAAGTAGATTGAGCTTAGTGACTAAAATGAGATATAATTTCAAAACTCATTGATCTATATGGAAAAAGAAAATTTACATTGACCATTATGTAATATTGAAATGTTTTATTGATTTAAATATAATTTGTTATAAATTTTATTACTTTTCTGTTTTTTATTCTTTTCAAGATTTTACTTATTACTAGAAAATTAAGTTTTCCCAGTGCTTATATAAATAGGTTGAAAGTTGTAGAAAGAGATTAATTAAATTTAGTCATGTTCTGGAGTTATTAATTATCACCACCTAATTAAATTAGCTAACTCTTAATTTCGTGACCATGATACATTATTGATATGTACAAGTGAAGTGATCACTGATGTTAAATTAATGGTTATACCTTGGTTGCAAATTAACTGAACGGACTCTAATATTTCATGAAAACCATTTTCAATGTGAAATTTCTCTCAACAATAATTTCATGGATCACATGGCCGGTTCCAAAGATATGACGTTCTGACATCACTTGTGATGTTTTGATCTTTTTCTTCTTTTCTAGCTTTTCTTTTAGGTTGGAGAAAATTATTTAATTATAAACTTATTTCTGGGATGCATGGTAATTATTGACTATAGCTAGCTAAGCTCTTGTAGTTTCATAATAACAGGCAGCTGTATGAAATTAAGTACACTAGTTTCAGGGCATGCATGTGCAAAGTAGTCCCTTCAATTAATTGTTTCCAAGAATGGGAAGCAGACTTTCATGGTAGAGTTGCTAATTTCAGTCACAAATACAAACCACGCGCAATATATAAGGCACAAGTAGCTAGCTAGCTAGCACTTGTTTCAAACACAACTCTGATTCACATATCAACTGATGAAGAATATACATTAAAATAGGTTCGGCTACCTAACTATAGTTTGCAGTAGTACCACTACTACTGCCACATACAGTGAACAAAGTACTGCTAGTCTGCTACTGTGCAACTCTCTCCCATTGCTGTTCCAAAAATGTGAACCAGACTGCAGACAACCAGTCTATAATTCTCGTGGTAACCAGAGTTGCAGATGATGATTTCCCTCGGAAATTCAAAACATATATAATTACTTGTTTACCACTTCTGACCCCAGAAAAAAAGTACTTGTTTAGTTGTACTTACTACTTAATTTTAATATATTGAAGTTAATAATTTAAAAGTAGTAGTAGTGAGGGTGACTTGTGCTGTTTTAACGCGCGTTGTAATTGAATTGGATATGATCATTTGGGAACTGGATTAGACTTTGGTGTGACCCAACTGGATGACTTTGAATAGTTGTTTAAAGTTAATTAAGTACTCCCTGACTGTTGAAGAATGTGAAAGCACTACTATTACGTGCATGCACATTAAGTGTATATATATATATATCAAACTTCAACTGCATGTTCCAAGAATGTCATGGCCATGCAGAGGTTGGTCATTTCCCTCACAAATTCAAACCCCAATTACTTTTTTATACTAACCCTAAGTAAAAAATTAATGAATGAGGTGACTTGTGTTTTTTGAATTAAATAACGTTGCGAATTAGATTAAAATATTGGCAAGCTGAGGTGTGAGTGTGAAGTGGGCATGATACAATTGGATGGTGCATCATTTCGGATTAGACTTTGGTGGCACAACTGAACCACTTTTCTCTAGTCTTGAATAATTCTTGACAGGAACCGTTGCAAAGTTAAGAATATACAGAAATTAAATTTTAATTTCTATCTCGATCATGATTCTATATATTCGTACCCTTTTGTGGGTAATGGATTAATGGGTATCCATTTTAATTGTTGACCACAGAATTCAATCAGAGACCCATTTATATATGAATTATGATGCTGGAGTACTCTGCAGGAGTCTCACATGGTTGTTGGGACACTTTGTCTCAATATATGACTTCATCTATCACAATGGCCCCGCCATTATTGAAAAACTAAAGCTCTTGGTTCTACAGATACTGCCCTATTTGTCATCACATGTTTGTTCTACCACACCTTTCTAGAAGTTGATCATATATCGGAAAAAGAAAAAAAATAAGGAAAGGTGACTCTCAAGTCTCAACACGTAAACTTTATAGATGACATGAAATTAGCACATATGGCCAAAACAATAATGTTAGGGATCTCAAATATATTTTTCAAATTAATTTGAATCTCATATGACATGTATTACATTTGTTAGTATTTTATTTGCTATAAAATAAATAATTATTGAAGAATCATGTATGAATTAATAAAATACTGATACGTCATTTAATATCTAAATTTGAGATACATATTTGGAATCTCTAGCATCTCGTGGCAGAAAACTTAGCTTAACACGTGAATTATATATTGTCTGTTTTGCTCCAATACCAGTGACAAATCCACCAATGAGCAAAAAGGGTCAATTGACCTCATGAATTTTAATTTATTCCCCCAGTTTTTTTAGGTGTTTGATCGAATTCTAAAAATTGAGGGTAATATTTTGTAGAAATATCTCAGAAAAAGAGGAGCAAGTGTGCTTCTTCAAAAATTAGAACATTTAAGTCAAAAATCAAAATCAATTGACAAGTACATCTTAGTTGACAAATGAAATATAAGTATATAATCTTCATGATAAAAAATTTAGGAAAATTTTCTTGTTGGCGCGAAGTCTATCTTTGTTTTGATTAATGTGTGCATGGATGCTCGCATACATATAAAGTGTTACTGGTACTTATGTTCAATCATCAATGTCATTTTTTGACCCAAAAAAAAAATAATAATAATCAATGTCATTTTTTTAATTCATATAATTTTCAAAAGAATCTCTCCATCAACTTTTATATATAATAGCTCAAGCTCTAATTAATCCATACGGACCATACTATTCACATAATATTCAATTTTAGAAATAATTTAAAAAAATGAAAGCGAATCAATCTATTATTGATTTTATGGCACTTGGACGTACAGCAATTTATTAAAAAAAGATAACAACATTCAGTTGAATGTGAAAGTAGTAGTAGTAGTAAATGCATCAACTCGAATCACACACACATATATACATTTTTATTTTATTTTATTTTTCCAAGAATATGTGTGTGTTGTCAAAACTATATATGTGACCTATGCGAAATTATCCTAATATAGAATAGGTCTAAATAGGAAAAATAATATTAATTATAATATTCAACGGGTTTGGATAGATGTAACCAAAAAGAAAAAAAAAATTAACTGGTTTGGATAGAAAATGAGAAAATCTTGAAATTAATGATAAGTCAACTTGATTTTTTTTGTTTTTTTATAACTCAACTTGAATTTAAGTGGGGGATAAAATATTAGAAAATTAGGATTAAATACCAAATATCAATAGTTTTTTAATAAAGCAGCAAGACACTAATTTTTTTTAGTTTAAGTACTAACCTAGAGTAAAACATTTTGGATTAGGTCACAAATCAGTTTGTTATACAGTTGTGACTGTCGAACAATTACAGTTGTAATTGTCCAACAGTTACAGTTGTAATTGTCGAACAGTCACAGTTGTGACTATTTAAAATTTATAAAAAATCAAAATTTTTAAGAGTTTCATACTTTTGATTTAGGTTTAGGAGATGAAGTCTTATAACCCAAAGACTAAATATTAAAGTTTAAGCCTTGCAAATATTGAAAAAACAATAAATCAATAAAAAAGTTATGTCTGTTAGACAGTCACAGTTCGATATAACCATGTTTTTTAAAGTTAATACCTAAAGTGAAATGACATAAATGTTTTAGTAGTTGAAATGAAAAAACATTATAATTTGGTACATAAAGTCAATGGACCTATAAAATATTTCAATAGGTTTGGTTAATTGCCACATACATATATATTTATATATGGACCAATAATAACCAATTGGACACTAGTCTTACTTCATATTTACTTGTATGTTGAAAGGTAATGGATACTAGCTAATGTTCAAGTTAAAACTCAAATTACCATCAAGATAAGAGTATGTTCTTTAGAATCCATTTACTAATAGTGATTTATTAATAGATTTGGCAAACAGAAAAAGTACCGTTAAACCCGATTCGTATCACGCATATCGGGATCATAATTAACTAATTAAGGTTAAAGAAGACAACAATACTAAAGTAAAAGTGACTCCAATAATTATAGTACATAGGCTTATTAACCTTTTCATCTGGATGGTGAACTGGCGTGACAAACCAAAAACAAAAACAAAACTTGTTATATTCATATCAAGCATGCTTTATCTCATTCTGGTTTTAATCTTTGGTTAGAGGTAGATGCTGGGCCTATTTGGCTCTAAAATGTTTTGTATGAAGACTCATACATTATCATTATAAATAAAACTCAGCATCTTCCCCTAAAAAAATGTTTAGATCCCATTCTCTCAAATCAAATATTAATCATATCTTGTGTGTTTTGAAGATGCCAAAGACTCAAAATAAAACTAATTAATAATAGGTGGAGTGACTTTACATTTTCAATAAGGGATAATTCTTTTAACATGTTTCTTCTGGCTTTTTATGTTTGTGACTCTAGATATGTGTGATATTCTAATATTATGAAAAAGTTATAACATTTAACCCAAAATTAGTTGACACTAAGCAAATAAATCCATGATATTGTATATCGTAATGTAAGACTTACCATTTCCAATGTACGTGAGATGTTATCTAAGTATGTTTGTGTTTGCTTTCTTATTTTGCATGATAAACCCAAAATGAAATGAAGCATTATAGTAAATCTTAACCCTCTTCATCACATTTTAAATCATAGCACATGCAATGCAGGTGGCATACATTGGTGAGGCCTGTCTGCATCACTAAAGGAATAAAATAATCCACATCATCAAATATATATAATGCCAATGAGAAGGTCAACTTTGGGACTAGAGAGTATCTTCTTCCTCTGGAATAATAATCCTCTGTGGACTGGACCCTAATAATGCAAAATTCTTTGGTACATATATTAGATTATCACTGCTGACTTCATTAGCTCAGGTTTTGGGCCAGAGGTTTTCCAGGTTTTTGGACTGATAGATACATTTCTAGACACATTTCTAGAAACCTACTGTTCATCAGCTCAGATGGAATCATAGTCCAGATTGTGGACAGGAATGGTGGGCCACAGTCCAGATTATGATCCATACATGTTCTGCTCACCTTATAGTTTGTCCTGGTGTTTTGATGAATATATAGGGAACTGAGCATGAATATTATAGAATTTGTCCTTATCCTTCACTTCATTTTCTCATGAACCACATTTTCATTTTTTGTGCTACCTTAACATATATATATATTATCAATGGAAAAATCAATTCATATTTTCTTTCAACAATTACCATGTCACCCTTTAAATAAAATGAACAAAAGAACTTGAAAAATAAAAATAAAAACATTGAAAGAATTATGGGTCCTCCTCCCCTACAATCACTCTCTGTCACTTTCTTTTCTTTATTCCCACAACACTGATTTTGTATTCTTTTTTTAAAGAATATTTCTTAAGAAAAACTATTTAAAGGGTAAAATTGGGTTTTGAACTTCTTTTAGAGGCGTAAGTCGAGCAAACATATACAACACTGAAAAAACCAACTTTTACAACTTGTTAATGTTGGGCTTGCTATTGATTCTCAATGTTGGGCTTACTATATGCTATCTTGTTATGGGCTAGCTTAGGAAATACAGGCCTAAGGCCCTATGACTTTCATTCCAAAGCTTGAAAGGCAAATATGAAAAGCCCCAAACAGCAAGAGAGGAAGAAAAGTTGGGAACGGGTTTGGACTGGTCAGCCGAAGATGGTAGTTTTGTGATTGGGACAGACTGTCTAATCATAAACACATGTGATTGGGATGTTAAAAGGGGTCAATCCTGAAAAGCCTTGTAACATCAACAGTTCAACACGAAAGGCCATGTCCCATTGGCCAAAAAAGAAACAAATTAAGTAAAAACTTCCATACTTTCATGTCTAGGAGTGGAATTACTGACAATTTTTCCATACATCACTCGGGAATTGTAGGACTTCATAGAGGAGAGTATGTTTTTCACATATTAGTATTTTGAAGAATATGCTACTTAATTTTGAAATTTCACTTCCCATAATCAGAAAATTTGGTTTAATCCAAAGCAAACTAAGAATGGCATGAAACCAAATTGAAATTGATGTGTCCCAAATGAGTCCAATTTCAGAGTCAGCTAGCAAGCCATGTCTGAGACACACTTCTAAGGCAACCAAATTGGAGTGTGGGACAGGTGGATGCATTGAAAGACAGACCTTGTAGAAGACTCCAAATAAGGAGCTCTTGGATATACTTAAAAACACAAGAAGTGACCCAAAATGGTAAAAAGAAGAAACCCCACAATTCCATAAGTGGAGTGTGTGACTGTTCCAAAACAGTCACACAAACATTGGCAGAAATCCCAAAATGTGGCTTTGGGCATAAGGAACACAACAAGGGCTATTTAGTAAGGGGAGCTTTTTGCACAAGTGTGAAAAGCAATGCTGATTGGTGGGGTGGCTCCTTCTGATATAAGATAAAGGAGGTTTGACAAAGACATGGCACCAAGAGCAAAATGTGATATATGCATGATTGGCCTGCAAGGGAATGTAAAATTGTCTTAGAAACAGTGACTTTAAAACTTCACCATTGTCTAAGCAATACCTACAGTTTATCTCATAACCCCCCTTGTCTTATTTTTATTTCTTCCCCCATTGTCTCACCTACAACACATGAGCCACACCCACTTCTCCAAATGGGGTGGCTGCACTCCCTCTTCTCTCCTTTGAAGAAGCTCTGGTTTCGCCTGCACTCAGCTCCAAAGAAAAGTAAGTTCTCAATCATCACTCCAACTCTGCATTTTCTTCATACCTACACTATTCACATGCGTTATGCATAATTGATGAACACAACCTGCATTTTCTCTCAACTTTTGAGTACTCTGTCTCAAGCTCTTTGCTTTGGAACTGTCACACACACAAATTCACGAACACATTTCTGATCATCTATGCAACTTCCTTCTTCTCTGTTTCCTTCCATTTATTCTTTGCACTAATTCGAACCCCAACTTTAGACTGCTTCTCTAAATACACTTGGCATTAATTAGAAGTAATTCTTACTAGTTGCTACCATGCTTGAATCTTCATATCACTGCAATATTTATTTACAAGTTGCATTTTGACTTTGTTTATGATCAGGAAGAGGGATATACATTCTGTATGAGGATGTAAAATCATGCCCCTATGAGGATGTGCATGTCCTGTGGTCAATACTAGTGGAGTCACATACACATACACCTTCTCTGCCACCACCAAAAGCCTGAAGGGCCAGCTCAAAATGTCCACAGTAAATGAGAGATTTCCAGCCAAGTATATACAATATTTATCTTAAACTGTTCTATACTTTTTGTGTACATGTAAAAATTAAAGGTTTTTCCCCACTTTTTTGGTCCTTGAATTACTTGTAAATGTAATGCATTAAAATATGGCTTTCATATATATATAGGAGTTTTCAAATCTGTGGCTCCAAATCTGTTTGAATCTCTCTTCCACATATTCGGGATATGCAGTATGCTTAAAATTGAAAACACCCTTCAGGCCCTCAAAAAAGAAAAAGAAAGAAAATTGAGGGTAGTTGTTTTCTGTTTCTTTCATATGGCTCTATTGTTGTTTTGTCTATCTCAGCGGTTGAGGTGGCAGTTTTGTCCCTTCAGTTTGTCCACAAAGAATGGATGGGACACCTACATGATCTACATGTCTTATATAAAAAGGATTTGGAAAAAAAAAAAAATCATAAGTAGTTAATCCTGGCCAAATACATCAAAGGATTCAATATCGTGGCTTCTTGAAAAAATTATTGGGTGTATCCGATACACGGTTATGTGGTGTAACTGATCCAACATATAAGAGTATTATTTAACGGTATATTTATATTAATAGAGTATAATATTAATAACATCCGTTCATATTATGACACGTTGAATTGGTTACATCACTTGACATTGTATCGAATACACAAAATAATTTCTCAGCTTCTTAAGTCTTGACTTGTTCTAGAAAAAGCATTGAAGAACTTTGATGTGTGATGTATTAAATTTGAAATGGGGATATCATGGGGATACCTTAGAAAGTGATCAGAAGATACATACATATATATATATATATATATAGAGGCTCCTTCAGCCTTCAGGTGTGAGATTCTACATTTAGGCTTATTTGTGGGATCCCACATTGTATTTCGACGATCCGAATCGTCTATTTTTTAAATCCATATTCAAATATCATTCTTGCAAAAGATTAAGCAAGTCAGATTGTCGAAATACAATGTAGAGTGAGCCCTATTGGGATCCCACAAATAAGCCTAAATGTGAAATCTCACACCTGAAGGGGCTTGTATATTAGACCCCTTCAGGTGTGGGGTGGGGCCTACTTCATATTGTATTTCGATGAGCTGAACCGTTTATTTTTTAAGTCTATATTCAAATATCATCTTTGCAAAAAATTAAGTAAGTCCAATCGTCGAAATACAATGTGGAGTGGGCCCCACTTGGGATCCCACAAATAAGCCTAAATGTGAAATCTCACACCTGAAGAGGCCTGTATATATATGTGTGTGTGTGTGTGTAGTTACCAATATCTAAATAATTGTATATACTTTTTTTTTTCAAATTGAATTTAGATCATTAATTAGGTTAATTGTTAACTAAATTTTTTGTCCAAGTTCACAGTCTAACAATATAAGGCCATGTTTGTTTGGTTAGATTAGACCGGATTGTGTTAAATAACCCAATAAACCCATGTTTGGTAAGGCCTAGTATTATTTTAAGTGGGACTATCTACCACTGCTTCTTCTAAAATAGCGAACTACACGTTGGTAAATAACGAAGGTTGAAGACACCTCGCTATCTAAGAAATGGATTACGCCTCGCAAAATAACACAAACCTAGAGGTAACTCGTGCATTCATCCTTCATCTTTAGTTTGTGGGTAAGCTCTCTCTCTCTGCTTTCTTTCTCTGGTAAATTTTTTTTTTTTTGCTGTCGTTTCTATTTTCATTGCAGCCATTCTTGAAACTATATTTTAAAACTGGAAGCCATTTGTGGTGGTCGCCGATCCCGATCCCACCGGAAAAGCACGATTGCCGACGAGGTTGACTTTCAGATTTCTTGTCCTTTTTCCGTCGTCGGTGACTGGATGGACAATCGGAGTCCATGGTTGGACTCGCCAAGGTGAGAAGGTGAGGACCCAGGTGGTCTGGAGCCGCAATGTGGCCGGAAAACGCAGATTACCGGCGGAGAGGCTCAGCTCTGTTTTGCGTCGACAATGATGGGATGGGCCAGCGGAGGAGGCGAGCAAAACCCACTAAGAACCTACTACGTTGGCCGCCAGATGACACCACACGCGCCGGTTTAGGCGCATGGAGGAGAGAGTGCAAAGGAGAAAGAGAAATGAAATCATAAATCTGACTTTGGGTTTTAAAACTCATGGGTGTGAAATGATAGAATTTTTTAATTTTTTAATTAATTTAAAAATTAAAATAATTATAGCTTAGTTTGACCATACATCAAACACATGACATTGTTATTTAGCTTATCCAGCTTCATAGTCTGACACAATACCAAGCCACAAAACACAGGATAATACTTAATCCAGCTTACTTCAATCCAACACAGTCTAACAGAATCCACAAAAATAAGCCAGTCTAATACAATCTAACACAGTCCATCATAACAAACGGCTTAACATTTTTGACATTTCAAAGATAGGCCCCTGATATTCCCATTTCAAAGATTTCGACATTTCCCGATGGCATCAATATGGAGGGAACTTTACAATATGCAATTATTTCTCTTAATTTAAAATGCAAATTCTACAAATTGGGTAAAGCTTGCGTCTTGGTAATCATGTGAATTCTGTATGCTAGCAAGGTATTAACAATTTTTGTCAACTGAAATATTGTCATTGTGGGATCATGTGAAAACACAGAAATATCAACAAAATATCAATAAACAATTGAATAAAAAATTTTTTAAAAAAAAAACTTAAAAAATATTAGAAATGGTTCGAAAGTAATATACTGAATTGTTTATGTGTGATTTCAAGGGCCACGAATACCTCTTGGATGAGTAGTCGATAAAATTTTTCAAGTTTTTTTAAATGTGCGTTGAAACCAGAGGACACCTGGTTAAAGTTGGTAGCAAGAGGCATTTTCATGTCGCTATATCTGCTATTTAAGTAGTTACATAGTATCCTATCAAAGAAAAAGTTGCATAGTAGAATACTTACTAAATTTAGTGAGATATTTTGAAACCATTTTTTGTGCTTTGGGCTAATGCAACTTCAACACGTTTATAGGGTGTGGCACGCTTCCAGAAGTCCCTATCCTCCATTTTATTAGTGATTGGCATTGCTATAATTGATGACCCAACAACTTTATTTAGTTAAAAAAAAAAATGTGGCAGAGCTCAACTGTAAGATCTGTTCAAACGGAGCATTATGTCATATAATGGGGGAATCTTGTCATGCACCATCAGAAGGATGAAACTAATCAAATAAATGAAACTCATGAACTGAAGAGAATTGCTATCAAGCTAATCAATAGATGAATAACACCACCATCAAGAATGGGGTTCAGGCCTATCATTATAACAAGAGGTTCATATAACCCTTATTGACAGTTTTTAAAATAATGTTGAGTACAATTGAAAACCCTGTCAATCTGAATGCAGGGGAACAACAACCAGTAATCCAGAAAATTACAGAAGCAGTAGTTGAGTTTGAAAATCCCTTCAGAAATCCTGCACAAATGAGTATTACATTTTAACCACAGCTAAAATACTAGATAACAATGGCTCTTGTGATGCTAAAACTAACCCTGTGGAACTTGGCAAGCAGTACCAAGGAATATTAGTAACACTTGAATGGCAATGGATTAATCTCAAGCATTTAATATATAGAACTCTTTCATGCTAATTCATAACAAGGGTGCAAGAGGTCAGCTTTGAATCATACAACTGGACATATCATTTGCATAAAGAGGCTGTTCAAAATTAATAAAAACATAAAAGAAACTGAAACAAGTACAGTTTTCATCCCCGAAACGTAGTGCAATATACTATATATTCTCCCCTGAACTGTCATTTGCACTTTGGAATATTGATCTTATTAATAGAACTCCTATCAAACAGCATGCTGCGTGCCCAAACTAGCATATAATATTAAATCCCAAATCGTCATCCCCTCCTGAATGGGATGAAAATTTCAAGCAACAATTAAAAAAGCTTTTGCTGCCAATTCTATATTGAATATTGAGCCATCACACATCAATAAAAACCATGTGAAGAGCATTTCAAAGCTAAAGAACTAGGCGTATCAAAGTAATCAGGTAATATTATTGTCTAGAACCTTGCTGAAAGTTAAACTTACGAAGACTAAAGCGTTGGCTTTATAAAGCTGATGAAGAGGGGTGTTCAGCTACATTTGGAAGCCACTCTTTTAAGTAGGTATGGCAATCCATCTCACCACGAGAGAAGAGACCAAGAGGAGTGACAGTAATCTGAAATGAAATCATGAGTACCGTGTTAGTATGGTCATGCACTCTACAAAGATAAGTTTACATAAATTGAAAAGATACGCACATATCCTTCTTGAAGAGATCGGTGGTCGCCATCATCATCATCATCAACTTGGGCATCCCTTACCTACAAAATTGAAGATAGAGTCGTCCTGAACATGATGCACTCAAAACTAAGTAATAGATCAGGAAAAGTTATTTCCTTAGAATTAAGGCTGTTCTAAACAGCATGATACTTTTGCAACTCCTTCACATTAAGTCAACCCCAATCAAGCATTTCCTTCGTACACAAGGAACCCGAGAAGCTGACCACAACAAACAACTAGAAAAAACTTAGGGTGTGTTTGATAACCCATAATGTGCTGATGAAAAGGCAGTACTTGTTTAAGTGTGTTCGAGAACATTTTAAATTTAGCACAGTTATTCAGAGTGTTTGATAACACCCAAAAGAATAAAACTTGAACCAAATGTCATCTAAACCTTATACATCATTACCATCATTGCCCTCCTTACTATCGTTATCACAACAACCATCACTAATTAATATCCGTATCACCACCATCATTACCACCTCATGTTTATCCATAGACATAGCCCATGCCTTTACTACCACCACCTTCACCACAACCACCAACATATCAACTTTTTATATAGTCCTAAGTAATAAGAAACACACCATTTTCATCAAAACAACTTGCTAGAATTATTTTCAATTATCAACCAAAAAGAGTACCTAATTCAGTTCTAAATTTTCAGCACTTAAGAATTTTGGCATTAATAATCCAGCATCTAGTGCTAAACAATTACAATGCTTAATAATTTAACATCCAATGCTTAATTTAAGTTTTATCAAAAAGGCCCTTGACCACCCTAAAAATCCCACCCCTTATTTGCTGGAGAATTCAAAGAAACCTCAATTCAATAACTGCAGTTGTTTTTAAAGGGGATAGAATTGAAGCATCACATGTGTCAGCCAACCACCTTACATTGGTTGTACTCCAAAAAGCATCAAACTAATTGAAACTTGTTATAACAAGAATATACAGTAAGAAGACCCCCCATGGGCATCTTTAATAAATCTGTCGGATGCTAGGATGCAAAGTAACCTTCTTTCGCTTGAATGAAGAGTTACACTTCCTTTTCTCAGAGAAATGTCAGTTTTGTTTTGAAAGACAAAGAAAAACAAAAAGTCTAGATGGAATATTTCTATATTAGTTTTAACCAAAGAACACAGCCTAAGCGCAAAGAGAGAGAGAGAGAGACACCAAAACATTACACTTATCTAACTCTTTCATTAACTTTGATTCAAGATTTCTCAATTAATGACCTAGCCAACAACACAAACAACAAGTTACAATGAATTATAAAGTTTCTAAAGAAGAAACAATAACGAGGTAGACAATAGATAACACAGGGAAGGAAATAACAAAGAAATATCATTCCAACCCTCTAATAATGTATCAGCAGAATTACAAAGCCCACTAATAAGCACATATTCAGGTAATACTTGGCATGGCATAGTCTCCAGCAACTGGCCTAATTAATGGAAACCCAAAAGAGGGCAGAATAAGAAAGCTGGAAAATAATTATAAGTGAATGCTCGAACATTTTTATTTTAAGAAAAAGGCAAAAATAAAACAACAGAGAATAAAATAGAATATAAAGCAGAAAGATAGAGAAAAGAACCCACTTCTCTTGTGAATAAAGGATGTTCTGCTGTCGTAGTTGATGTATCAATTTCAGTAGATGCTGCTGGATCTGTCTCCATTACCATTGTTGACAACATTTTTCCTCCTTTCTTGTTGGAAGTAACTTGCCTCCACCCCATTTTGATGATACTTTTACCTTGCTTAGTCAGCTTATACCCCTATTAAGGCACAAGAGACGAACAGAACAACATTACGAAGCACATGTCAAAACCAATGCATAACAGGAAGACTAATACTCTTGTTATAAATTCCTAGTAACTCACATATAAAATACTATGGTACAAAGCTAAACTCAGCCAGGCGTTCTACTAGAAGTTTCATAACCAGGACAACCAAAAATAAGTTGAGGAAACACATAATAAAAAATGAATACAATTCTGGCACTAAATAAAAGAGATGTAGATGTGCATGCCATAAGGCTACCTTTCCGTCAGCCTCCTCAGATTGGCTATCGCAATTCATAATTTTATAAGAGATGACACCAAACATCTTAATTGCAATGCAGTAACACTCACTAAAGGATATAAAATTGAACAAACTGCCTACTTTACACACTTGCATTGGAATGGAGTCAAAGGAAAAAAAAAAAAACAGAGAAGAAAGAAAAAAAAAAAAAAAAAAGAAGGCATGAAAAGAAAGAAAAGCTATTGATATAATTCACTTCTGCAATGAAATACCCTTGAAATGTATCTTCATGCAAAAATACCACAATGCTTGATTGCAGGAACAAGAAGGTTCCACATCTCCGAATCCCACTATTTGCACCTTTGATTTTCAAAAGCTGTTTCTCGTCACCAAGATTTACAGCTTACAATCTTTATCCAACCAGGTAACTGAGCTTTGTCTACTATAGTATAGTCAATTTTAAAATGACTCACAAAGACAAGCATTTTGGAGAGATGGAAAGGAGTATGGACAGAGAAGTAGGCATAAAAGTTGGAAAATTCAGAATTTACGGAGAGATGCATCTCGCAAAGGTCACTATACTGAATTCCCCTAGCACAGCATGAATCCTGAAATTTACCTTATGATTAGCAACATTTGTTGGCAGATCTATATTCAAGAAACATCTTTGCTGATAGGTTTGGTTTTTTATTTCCACCAATATTGCATTTATGATAGGTAAGCAAGCCTCGGCAGCAAGTGTGAAGTCTTGAATTTGGCTTTTACCTCCAACCCTGTAAGGCCAGTACTCAACGATCATATAGGATATTAAAATAGGTGAAGAGCATAAGACTTCTTTACCTTTTTTGATAGTCAAAAGGGACATATAACAGCTTAAGATATTTTTGGCAAAAGCAAAATACCGGCCATAACAGATTGAAATGTTCATAATTCCATTACATTCAGCATCCATTTATACACAAAGGAAATATTGTTCATATATTTGACTTCAAACAAAATCATTCTTAAGCATCCACCAATACAACCATCAAACATGTATATATAATTACACACCAATCGTAGGATATTGAGACAGCAGGCACGCCATTAAGGAAGGCCTCTCGAGCACCAGCCACTGTGCCAGAGTAAATACTACATTTCCAATAAAGAACCTGTCAATAACATTATGGGCAGAAACAAGCCTGAAAAATTAGACTAGTATTTTCAGTAACAACATGTGGAATAGTGGGACCCATTGCGACAAACGAAACTCATTGGGTGTGTTTTTGAGATTTCATCAAAACATAATATTTTAATAATCTTCGTAGCTTTTGAGAAAAGATCGTCTCCTTGTGACTTGTGAGACAACCCACATCTTTTCCAAACCAACTAGTTAACAAAAAACTGTATTGGGGTTCAACAAGTATAAGATTCTCATTTTAGTTTCACTGACCCAATTCAACAAATATAAGATGATCGCTAGGGGCAAAGCTGGTGTTACTTACAGATACCTTGTTTGATTTCGAGAATAACTAAATATAGAAAAGAAATAGAGAACTTTACGAACATGTGGTAACCACAGTTGCTGCCCATGTTTATGCCACTGAGTACCTGTACGTGAACCCAGGTAATTAGCAATCAGCAATCAAAAAATACCCAGATATTAAATTTGATCAGTGGCACTCGTACTAGTACTAGACATGGAAGATGGAAGTGGAAAAAATAAAAAAAAAGTACCAGATCAGGAATTGAAGGAAAAATCGCTTTGGAAATTCCCAAAGAAGCACAATCTGCCGGACTTCCTGAAAATCAATGAAGAAGATAGTAAATTCTAGTAACCCTTTTGTGAGAAAACTAGAAAAATGGTTCTGGGATTGTGTAATTGCCATACCAGAAACTGCAAACACTGTAGCTCCATCAATATGAACTTGCTTGGCTGCAATCGGATGACGCCAAGTGATGCAGTGACTGACAGCCGACTTTTCCCTGCAAATGAATTTTGTTTGTATCAAACAAATGAATGAAGAAGAAGACTTTGATTGAATGGGGAAGAAGAAGAGTGTTGGGTAGTTTTGTGTTTAAACATACGAGTCAGGAGCACAGACGAGGACATTGTAGCGCTTGGTGGAGACCAGGACGTGAACCAGAGCCAGAAGTCCCGGACCCTCGATTCCGTCGTCGTTGGTTACCAAGATTGTGGGTTTGTTGTTACCGGAGCTGACATTGTTGCTCTCCATTTTCTTGGTCTCTGAATTTTGGTACTTGGTATTTGGACGACAAGAGAATGAGAAGGAGAGAGTTTTAATTTATAAATAACAATTAATACTAGTAAGCGATGGCTATGCAGATATAAATTATAATGCAATAGAAGAATAGATTCTGTGTTTTTTTTTTTAATATTTATTTTTTGTTTACAATTTTTTTTCGATTATATTCAGATATTTTTAAATTTATAATGCACAGATAAAATTAACAGTTCAGTAAAAAAAATGATTAGAAGATCCTATTACGTGCAAGAGAAGAGGTTAGTTGAGACTTGAGAGCACAAAATTGTTGTATTGACGGATTCAAAAATTTATTTTTATGGAGAATTAACGAAGAAAATGTTAAATATTAATAATTTAAATTGCTCATTAAGGTGCGTTTTTATCCCTAACTTAAAAACTATCTCTTCAAGATATTTTATCAAACAATTTTACCAAATCAATTGAGAAAGAAATTAACAAAGCTACAAAAATAACCTAGATCTAATGGAGAATAATAAACATGGGCTCATAGACTCCATTGTGGAACCACCAGTGCACATATGAGAAAGAAACTACATCTTTTCTTACCACAATCACGAGTGAGTCTTCAGTGGGCATCTCTCACATGAGGTGGGACCCACCTCATGTGAGAGATGCCCCACTGGGACATGCCCCATACAAGATTTATCCCCACAATCACCCATGTCTAGCAAAATTGGTTTAATACTGTTAATAATAGTATAGATTATAAAATGACAGGCACACCATTTTTTTTTACAATGAGGCTAAGACTTTGAGGTGAAGAAGGGATAACTTAACTCTAATCTTAAGTGTAAGGTTATTTTAGAATTATAAACTCTCATTTATTTTTTAATGTCGAAATTATGACATCACGTAAAGTCAGTTCATAATATCATGTAAAGTCCGTTCATGACTTAAAAAAGTATACCAAACTCAAATCGGTCAATCAAACCTGCATTTTTAACAACTTGACTATTTCAAATTAATTAAAATAATATTTTATTTCACAATAGAATTCCCTTTCAATTAAATAGAAACTTCTGCATTTCTTTTGTCCCCAAATTTGCAAATTTGCTTACCATTCGTGTAAACAAATTTTAAAATATTCCTGGATTATTGAATTGGCAGAAAAGAAAAAAAAAAAAAAAAAAAAAAGAGTAGAGACCAAATGTAAACATTCCTCTATTATTGAATTGAGAAACATAAGTGGCCAAAAAAAAAAAAAAAATTGAGAAAAAAAAAAAAAAAACCAAGACACCAATGACTCGATGAGTGCGTTTTGCTTACGCAGATCAGCAAAATCAATGTTGATTCCTCTATATGAAAATTACAGGTATCCGCATCCCGCCGAAATGTCGCTTTGCATTATTTATTACTTTTTCTCTAACTATTAATTTATTCCATATTTTCAAATTTAATATATGCCATTTACGTAGTATGGAGTCCTATGGACTATGCCTAACTCACTACTTCATTATTTTGTAAAGCTTTTAGATTTTTCGTCCTACATTCGATACTGGAATGATTAATGCATGCTAATTATAAAAATAAAAATAAAAACAAAGAATGAGTCATGCATAGAAAGTTTTCACCTAAATATAATATTATGTAGTAGTGTAAGTAATTCATTTAAATTATAATATTGTATAATTATTAAAATAATACCTTAAAATTATATATATGCTATAATTTAAATAAATTAATCACACCATCACTAATATTAGGGTGACAGTAGTGTGACACATAAAAACGTCAAAAATCTTTCATAATTGCATATTGATGATGTTGGACCAGCTTCCACTACGGTCTAAGCCTACGGTTCATTTTTGGGTTGTTTATTAAGTTAAATATTTTGTTTTTGATCGAAAATAAAGTTAAATTATTAGAGATGGCTGCTCAACTACTAGTTCAAAAAACACTGCTCCTTAACTAAGCATCGATAATTGAGCAAAAGGGCTGCTGCTGGCTTTGGCCCATATTTTAGTTCATATTGAAACCGGGCTGGCCCATGATGGCTCATTCACACACTCTTCTGCTGCCCAATTTCATCTTTCAAGTGCTTTACATGGGCTCTATTTTTATCTGGGCCCGTACTATTCTATGCACTATAGACCTCTGAGTCTGGACCCAATAGTCAATACCATTTCAGTTTTCTGTTGAAGAATTGATTTCTTTAAAGATGTGATTCAATTTATCATGTGAGAAATCATACGAGGATTATCGAATACAACAATTTATTAATGAGTTATTGTTCTAATGGTATTTCTCTTCATTTTGTTTTGTTTTCCAACTCATGATATTTAACCCATAAGTTTCAATTAAACAATTGGTGGTTTTGGGAAAAACAATAAGCAGATCGATCGAGAAGTCTATTTCATCACAGGTGGCATTGTTGTAATTGGCTGTAGTTGTTAGCTAGTTTTGCCACTGTAGATTGCAGGGCGTGCTTAATTAGTGTTATAAAATCTCAATCACCAATGGATGACTTTTTTTTTTTTTTTTTGTAACTGATAGTGTCCTGGGTCAGTTTTCATACATCAAACTAATCTCTTGAGCCGGTCAAAAACATGCAATCCACGCCGTTGCAGCTACAGCCAGGCCTAAGGGATTTACAAAAAATTTTATCTCCCTTGCTGTCTGACTCCAATGGTCGAACTGAAGACTCAAACTCGAGTGCTTAAGTTTACAGCTACACCTTCGAACCAACTCCTTCGACACTTGGGAGTTACCAAGGGTTGTCTTTTGGCCACAAATGATAATCAAGAAGTTGTCTCCTCTGTTATATATGTTGCGTTTCAAGATTGATTCCAATTTGTGGAGTGGTACAAAAGATACTAACTATTATAACAATTTTTAGAATTCAACTAATATGATAATATTTTATTTATTTATATATAGAATTGTTCTGAATTTTATTTATATATAAAAAATAGAAAATTTAAATTTCAAATAAAAAACCTTATATCATGTTATCTGCCACATTAATTAATAAACGAAAGTTAAGAAAACAGTTAGTTAGATGTCCTTCTAGGTCTCTCTCGTCGAAGACTAGACTGTATATTCATATCTTAGCTAGAAGTCTTCCCAAAGTGTTCATCACTTAGATATTCGTGTACCTATTTTTTGTTTAGTGTTGGTAGGTGCAGCATACATGTGATGGTTGTTTATGTTTCAATCCTGCATTATGTTTGCTTTGTACTATTTTTATGATTTCCAAGATGGATGTTTGTCGGTAACATTGAAGACAATACTAGGTTAATATTATATTGCTAGGCACCTGCATGTGCACCTCTACATTATTATGCTTATGGACCCCCTCATCCCTATCTTACTTCACTAAATTTTCAATTCTTCATGGCTTTAATATAATTAATCTCCCTGTTTTTGACCAGATATTAGATTGCATGGCAATTGGCAAAGAGGGTCCCCAAAAGAGGTCATAGATCGAGAAGGCAAACATTAAAGCAAATCCATAATTAAACATTTAAACCTAACTCTTATCTCAATAGATGCTCTGAATTTGGTCCAAGATGTATTCCCATGTCATGTACCTCTTTGCCTAGCCTCATATATATAATATGAATGTTTTTAATTAATATCATGTTAGCTAGGTTAGCATTTCGTGTGGATTTATTTTGTTCATGACAGATGTACATTTAAGCACCTCTAGCTAGCTAAGCTAGCTTTATGTACCTAACTATTGGCCGGCTAGCTAGGACTTGCATGACCCATATATGGGGACCGATTCACTAGCTTGGTTGTGAAACATGATTTTAGAATTTAAATAGCTAGGGATGTAACTTGAACACTTTCCTCAAGTACCCATCATAATCTAACTTGAACAAAGTTATAAATTATCGATTTGATCAAATTCTGTATTGAGTTCGGATTGGAGATTCAATCCACCCGAACTCAACTAAATCATAAGTTCACAACACTATTCACAAGTTGGGCTTTTTCTAACCATATTAAATTGAGTTCATGTCAATTGCTAACCCGAATTAAGAGTTTCGGATTAGCCTCCAACCTGAATGCCAAATTTCAGTATATAATGCGTGTACTAGATCAAGCTAGAAGGTCCAGTTTGATAGGAGAGAATTGAATAATTAAGCTCATTACTGGTGTTAAATGTTTGTCATAGAGCTAGCTAGCGATGACCATATGGACCACGTACCGTATATATAAAACTTCATTAATGCATATGGGAATCGTCTTAATGTAGCCAACTCAAATAATGATGCTACAAAGAACAGTACACTTTGCAGGCTCACCATTTCAAACCTTGTCAACCATTCATTCCCAAAGAAATTTTGAACCCCCAATATGTACCAAAGTACGTTTTCTCAAGTACAAATTTGTTTATAGGATTAATGGTAAGAGAAACACTTTACTTACATATCTTTGCTTGATTAATAGGATTCATGCCTTAATTTTGGTCAATCAACTGGATGTTTATCTCCACCCCTGGCAACTTTGGTGCTTTGCTATAAGGTTAGAGACTGGTCATGCACACAGACAGTGTCATATTTTCAGAGAGAAGAATGTTGTTGCAGATGGCATGGGATTGTTGCTTTAGGTCATTATGTAGAGTTGGGCCTCTCTATCATAGAGACTCCTCTTTTAGAGGGTTTTAGATGTATACATTTTGACAACTTAGGAAATAGAGATAATAAATCTAAAAAAAAATGCAAGTAGCTAGAATCCAAATTCAATGGGATAACAAAGAAAAAGGAAAAAAGTTCACAATATATAAATGAAAGTTGCCACAAAATCTAAGGTGATTGAATTTCATATCATAAGAAATAAATGATGTAACAAATTCATGTGTTATACATATTAGATTTGATATCTGATTTCCTAATCGAGCCTAAATTACATGACCAATTATTAGGTACCAATACAAAATTCCTACTAATTACTCACCGAACTCAAAAGTTTCATAACTCTTAGGATTTTGCAACACTCTTCAAGGTCTCGAATTCAAATACCTTTATTCCAATATCGTTTGATAATATATATGTATATGCTACAGTCACCGTCTGCCTGTAGAAGAAGGAAGGAAGAGGAGGAAAAAGAAAGCATACAATGAAGTTTCTATAGTCCCAGTCCAGTCCTCACAAGACCCACCATTTTCCAATTCCAAGTTTTCAACTGTGCAACGTCTTTCACAAGATTTTGGTGATATAAATTTAATTTTTTCCCCCCAACTGAAAAATTCCACATTCCCATTTGTGCCACAGAACCATAAAATATCACATTTATAAATATAATTTTAAAATGAATTAAAAAGTTAAATATTATGGAACTTGGTTGGTTGGTCCATGTCTTGCAAGCTGTTAGAGAAGCCTAAAAGTGGTTGGTTTAACAGCTCGTGATGAGATAGAAAGACGAGAGGGTGAAAGAGATAGAAAGACGAGAGGGTCTTTTGTCAGGTTTTGTGTTGGGTTGGGGGGTTGGATAGTGAAAATCTTTCAATCTTGGCCTTGTTGTCTCTGATGACTGATGACTTGATGAGTAGTTGTAGTTGGCAATTAAGTCTGTCCTCTTATTCGACCAAAAAAAAAAAAAAGTCTGTCCTCTTGATGGACTCTCCAAGGCCCTCCTGTGTTTTTCCTCTTCTTTCCTCCACAATAAACAAATAATTCCATTTCTTTCCACCATTTTTCTTTTTTATATTCATAGCCTATTTACATTGGATGAGTCATCTGTCATCTCTCTCTCTCTCTCTCTCTCTCTCTCTCTCTCTCTCTCTCTCACTGTATGTGAGATAATTGAAACAAGAAACATAGTATTGTGAGAAAAAAAGAAAAATTAGCACAGAGAAATAGCTAAAAGTAGAAACAAGGAATGAATGCTGCTACTGCCCCTGAACAAGAGTACTCTGAGATTGTTGAAGTTGATCCTACTGGAAGATATGGAAGAGTAAGCTCCTATTCTTATTCCCCTCTCTTTGTTTTGCACCCCCTCTTAGATGTTTTATGTTCTATATAGAATTTTGAGTCTTGTTTTTTACTCCAAGTTTGCTGCTTTTTGCAGTATAATGAAATTCTTGGCAAAGGAGCTTCAAAGACAGTGTATGCTTCAATACCCTTTTCAAATTTGTGTACAAGTTTGAATTTTTTTGCAAGTTTCTGGGTGGCTGAGGTTGTTGATGTTCAAATATGTATTTTTATTCATTTTTGTGTATTGGTTGGTTGCTGCAGCTATAGAGCCTTTGATGAGTATGAAGGGATTGAAGTAGCATGGAACCAAGTGAAGCTTTTTGACTTTTTGCGGAACCCTGAAGATCTTGAGAGGCTCTACCGCGAAATTCATCTGCTCAAGACCTTGAAACACAACAATATCATGAAGTTTTACTCTTCTTGGGTTGATACAGCTAACAGAAACATCAACTTTGTCACTGAGATGTTTACGTCTGGTACTCTCAGACAGTAAGTTCTTAGTTCCATTAATTTTGCCTTATTTTCTGATGGTGTCTCTAAAATTTGTTGATTATTCAATGTGGGTATGTTTGGTATTGGTTTTTATGGATAGGTATAGGCTAAAACACAAGAGGGTTAACATCAGAGCAGTGAAGCACTGGTGTAGGCAGATTTTGAAAGGGCTTCTCTATCTCCACAGCCATGACCCCCCTGTAATCCACAGAGATCTCAAGTGTGACAACATTTTCATCAATGGGAACCAAGGTGAAGTCAAGATTGGTGATCTTGGCCTCGCGGCTGTCCTCCGTAAATCACACGCTGATCGTTGTGTTGGTAAGTGTTTCAAGTTGCCTAAAAGTCTTTTCAGTGATTAGAATATCTACAATTGCTTAACAATTTGAACTTCTGAGTATTTGACCATTGAAGCATATGTTCTAATTTATAATGAACAGCTGCATAATTTTCTTTTTCTCATATTAAACATGTAATCAAATGGAGTTTTTTTGCACTTTGAGATAATCTCATATCCTTGGTTTTGTTCCTATCTCTCTCTTTGGTTTTTGTTCCTCCCTCAGGAACACCAGAGTTCATGGCTCCAGAAGTTTATGAAGAGGAATACAATGAGTTAGTTGACATTTATTCTTTCGGGATGTGCATCTTGGAGATGGTTACCTTTGAATATCCATACAGTGAATGCACTCATCCTGCTCAAATCTACAAGAAAGTTATCTCTGTAATAACTCAAAACTCTCAATTTACTTTTCCAGATTGGTTTCTGTTTCCACTTTCTACCAATTGATTTATGCATTGAATTTTTCATATAGGGGAAAAAACCAGAAGCCCTCTACAAGGTAAAAGATCCTGAGGTGCGGCGATTTGTTGAGAAATGCTTAGTAACCGTGTCTCGTAGACTCTCTGCTAGGGAGCTTTTAATGGACCGTTTTCTCGAGGATGATTATGGATATGATTTAAGGCCAATAGAGTATCAAAGGGATTCATATGAAGTAGGCCCTCTCCTAAGACAACCTCACTCTGGACTTCATCACAGCAACAGCTCTTTGACCAATGGGTATGCCAATTATCTTGGTTATGAACCTGAAAATGATTTGGATTACCATTCAGTTGATTACAGATTGAGTGAAATTGATCTCTTCGCTTGTCAAGAGGATGAGCATTTGGGAAATGTTGACCTCACTATCAAAGGGAGACGGAGAGAAGATGATGGCATCTTTTTAAGGCTCAGAATTGCAGATAAAGAAGGTGAAAGTTTCCGTCTAATTCCTCAAGTATTCTAAATACTATTGTTGTTCTTTCCCCTAACTTCTGAAATAAAACTAAAGTTTCCTTGTCTCTGCAGGCCGCATTCGAAACATCTACTTCCCATTTGATACTGAGACTGACTCGGCATTGAGTGTTGCTAGAGAAATGGTTTCTGAGCTTGATATCACAGACCAAGATGTGACAAAAATAGCAGAGATGATTGATGGTGAAATTGCTGCATTGGTACCAGAGTGGAAGAGTGGACTGGGCATAGAAGAAAGTCCCCATTGCAGTAATGCAAGTTTTTGTCAAAATTGTGCTTCATATGGTTCCATTTTGGATTATGTATCATCAGATAGTCCAGGTGTCAAGCACCTCCAAGTTCTTCAGTGTTCTAAACATGGATCTGCTGCTGTCCATGGCCGTTTCGAAGAGATTACCTACCAAGTTGAAGGGTCAGAGCAATGTATTACAGAAGGTGCACTTAGAACAACATCAAGCCATTCTGATGGCATGCGCTATGCTGATATCTGGGCTCAGCGAGATGGACCAGAATCGAGCTCACAAGACTCAAGAGAGATCCATTGTGATGAAAATCAAGAAACAATGGATGTAACAAACTTTGGAAAGGAAGAGAGGATTATAACTATGGACAACCAGAGCAACTCCAAAGAAATAACTTGTCTCTCAGCAAAACTTTCAGCCACTTCTGATCCGTTACATGATTATGAGAACGAGCTTCGTCAAGAACTAAGATGGCTCAAAGCAACATACCAAATGCAGTTGAGGGGGCTTAGGGACCAACAGCTAGGAGTTAAACCAAAAACTTCAAGCCTCAGTCCAATTTCTGATCACTCGGACCACAGGGAACATAATGGAGCTTTATTTATGTCTTTGGTTTCACCCCAGCAGACCAAAGAAAACAAAAAACCTTCCCTGAAATCCTTCACCTCTGGGAAGCATTTTAGTTCATATTTTCCAGTTGATGCTGAAAAGAAATATTTGGCAAACCTAAGTGTCCAAAATTGTGAGACAATTGACAGGCCTTACAGTCCGGAACAAATGATCACTGCAAAGAGTTTCTACGTAGGAGCATTGCTTCCACACTCTCTTCACAGGGCAACTTCTCTACCCGTTGATGCTATTGATGTTTAAAGCTGCCAACTTCTCTAATTCTGTCACCAGGTTTAAACCACACCTTGAAATAATACTAGGAGCTGCCTTTTTTCACAGATACGAAAAATGAAATGTGATGGATTTTACTTGTACAAGCAGAAATGTAATTTACAGCTTGTAGGTTCTGTTCCCAGATGGAAACCATTCCGGTAAATATTTGAACTGGACCTATGTACATTACCCACTAACATGAAATTAATAACTAGCCAGGTTCCCTGAACTTGAGTGTCTCAACTCTCAATGGAGATTCCCAAACAAGGTCTTTACAACCCAGATTAATGCTAGCTACCTTCTCTTTTCTACCTTTTGGGTTCTGATGATCTAAGTCATCGAACCAACCGGTAACTGCTACCCTAAGTGATCTAGTTTCTTTTCCCCCACCCCTACGTTCCTTTCTTTGTCTGCTTTTGACAAGTGAGCCACAAAATACCACTTCAAGACAATTGTAGGGCGGTAATTCTAAGAACAAAAGTAGAATGTGGTCCAGCTAGTCGATCTGCTAGCTTCCACTGGCATAAATACCAATTAATGGACCTAAGTGCGGCGCCATGTGAATTTTAGTGTCACCAACTTGTCCACTTGTGCTAGATATTTGAGAAATCAGATTGTGATGCCACAAATAACATGGTGCCTTAAATTGAGCAGGCAAGTGCCTGCCATATACACTGACTGCTGCTTCGTTATTTTCCTCAAAATGAAACAAAAGGCTCAGAAAAATTAGTTACAATAGAAGAAGTGGTAAATGGAGTCTCACTCCTCCAAAAATTATTATGAAAGACAAAATCAACTCTCAAACTCGCAATGGTAACTAGAGTTTGCATGATTGCATCCATGTCCACAGTCCACGCATGGAGCATGAAAAAGCTTTTTGTCTTAAAGAGGAGTGACTGTACAATCACACACGTAGATAGATTCCCTTATCACTCTCTTTCTTTTTGATACAAAACAACCTTCCCATGTTGGGTTTAGTATCACAGTCTTTCAAAAAGCATGAAAAGGCAAGCCAACCGTACAAAGCAAATGCATCATCACACGTAACACCACCTTTGCATTCAATATTATCAAGCTCTTGTCATCTTCACCCCCTAACTTCCACTTTCTCATTTAAACTTCTCTGACTTTTTCAACTCATCAGCTGAAGAAAACATAATTTATTGTTCTTGACATGGCACCTATTTATTTATTTATTTATTCAACATCGTATGTATTGTTGCCTCTTACATTCAAGGTATCAAAAGCATCCATTTTGTGGTATTTCTCTCCACTTGGTTGAAGTTCCAAATTTTTAATTTTTTTTTTTTTCGGATAAAAAATAATAAATGCAAAAAGGCAAAAGAAAGAAAGGAGGAGCATATACCACTTACCAAAAAGAGAAGAAGCAGACACCACACAACCGCATTATGTGCACCTTGTTGATAGGTATGGCCTTCCTAAATTGATATATAATCGAATACCAACCCTATGTCGGTGGTGCAGACTTTTGCTCAAAATAAGAGCCAAAGAAGTAGTACCAATTATTTTGCACACAGATGGAATATGGAATATGGAGTGAGAAGATCCCACAAGCCCCACCTAAAAGATTTCATTCTTCCAAAATTGAAAATTTAGATAATATTACAATATTTCAATTTAAAATAAGGGTGAATTTCTTAACAAAAAAAAAAAGGTGAATTTATATTAAAGGTGTCAAACGTATCAGCCTTGCTTATTCTATTTAAAATTGTCTAATTCGTACTTCAAGCCATGCTCGGATTGGCCTAATTAATAACCGTATTGTGCTCAGCCCAACCTATTTATTCAAAATATTAAACCAAGCTTGAGTCCAAATAAGTTGAATTGATAGTTTAATATTGTCTGGCTTATTCTATTTAAAATTGTCTAATTCGTACTTCATGCCATGCTTGGATTAGCCTAATTAATAACCGTGTTGTGCTCAGCCCAACCTATTTATTCAAAATATTAAACCAAGCTTGAGTCCAAATAAGCTGAACTGATAGTTTAATATTGAGGTGGAATTTTAGTGTGAACTGTGAAGAGGTCATAAATTCAAACCACTTTTATGGCAAAAATAATTTGTACCAAACGGGTCAACATGTGGTGGGCTGGACTTGGCTCATGTCAAATTATCTCGTGCTCATAGCGTAGAGGGCCATTTCGAAACGGGTTGAGCTCATATGGTGCTCGGGCTGACTTGACAAATTTGACACCTCTAATTTGAATAAATATTTAAACTACCTTTTTATTTAATCATAGCAACACTAAAAAAGAGAGAAGAAATTAATTTAGGCGAAAGCATCATTCCATCGATGAATCGGTAACTTCACTAATTGATTTATTACACAATTTTTCTTTCTAAAAATCAAATTTTGCGTATGAGATAATTGAGATGCCACACGACAAGGAAATATTAATACAGAGCTACAGACTACAGTCCGTGGGTAGAGTCGTGGGTTATATATTTGATGGTGGGCTTTCCAAAATAATTGACTCATTAGAGGTGGAGCCCAATGATATTGGATCAGTCTGACAAGATCCTTTTCAGTTTTACGATGAAATTGTAGCAGCTACAGAGGCTGTCTTGGAGTGTAGTTGAACACTTGAACATGAAAGAACACCATTTTTGTAGGAAATATACTTTCTGTCATTTGTCACTTTGAGAGAATTGTTATGGATGCAGATGTCATTCTCTGTTCATTTTAAGCTTATTTGACTCTGTTTGATATGACTTCCCACCCAATAACCTCTTCTAAGTGATAATTCCAACCAATCCAATCTAATTGGGCCAGTCGGTCCGGCCCACTTCTCTGAAATAACTTATATGTGGGCTTGGGCCTTGATTGGATGACTGTACTGCTTATTCAAATTGATCATGAGAGAAAGATTGCTAGTGCTAGAGGAGTCGACGAAAAATGGTATATTGGTATGTATATCCTTTATTTGTGTCACTTTTCAGTTTTCAACAAATTCTAGATATAATTGCTTTCATATTTTGATAAGAGGGCTGCTATTTGCACACTTTTTTTTGCACACCTTTTTTTTTTTTTTCCTACACACCCCACACACTCACCTCAAATTCAAAATCTCTCAACACACACCTAACCTATTACCAAAATAACCTCATTTCATTACACATCTCATCCTTCTCTGTCAACACACACCAGCACACACACCCCCATCATCTCTCACAAGCTCTCCCTTTCTCTGTCAATACACACGCACCACCACCCTGCACCAGGAAGCACCACCCTGCACCTCCCTCTTTCTTTCTCTTTCCTCTTCTCTGAATGGCGCACAACCACCACTACCACCACCTTATTCTTCCCCCTACCTGAGCCAAAACAACCACCACCACCACCACTTTTTTTCCTCTCTCTCTCTCTCTCTCTCTCTCTCTCTCTCTCTCTCTCTCTCCCTCTCTTTCTCTCTCCTTTCCTCTCTCATTTCCTCTCTCCTCTCGCCCAAGTAGACAGCAAAAAAAAAGGGTTGCAGGTGGTTCAGCAGACCAGTGTCGAACTTGTCGGTTTCGTTCTGCATGTAACTACCGAATGAACCAGGTTTGTTCAACGGTTACTTGTCGAACGAAACCAATGAGTTCGGCACTGGTCTGCCGAACCACCTGCAACCTTTTCTTTTTTTATGTCTGCTTGGGCCAGAAGAGATAGGAAATGAGAGAGAGAGAGTGTGAGAGAGAGAGAGAGAGGAAAGAAAAAGGTGGTAGTGGTGGTGGCTGTTTTGGCTTAGGTAGGGGGAAGAAGAAGGTGGTGGTGATGGTTGTTTTGGTGGTGCTGTGGTGGTGGTGCATGCGGAGAGAGAGAAGGAAGAAAGTGGTCAATGGTGGCTTAGGTAGGGGGAAGAAGAAGAAGAAGAAAAAAAAAATAGGGGAATGGGGTGTGAACTAGAGAAAAAAGAGAGGGAAAGAGGAGAGGGGCTGTATGATCTTTTTTTTTTTTTTTAATAGGGGTGCAAAAAGAAAAAAAAAAAAAAAAAGAGGTATGCAAATAGTAGCTCTCTTTGATATTAATGATGTTGGAAATCTTCAGGCTGCCACATCAGTTTTGTGGTTGATTTTTCTGGTTAAGTCTTCTCTACAAAACGAGCAAAATTCATTATGGGTTCTTTGAGAGGGTTCTTTTCAAAAAATCTGATACTTAAGTCAGTCATTTGCTAGTGTTTTAAGAATTAAGAGTTTCATATACCTTATTTCAATTTCACTTGGGGTGTTTATAATGGTTCTTCAAACTAGTAGTTGTGACCCAAGTGGTTATTCAATCTCGGTAACCACTAGCAACTTCTCTTGGGAAGCTAGTCTACTGAAACCACATTGTTGATCTTTAGCCTCTTCCCGTCTTTACTAGGGAATTTCAGATGAAGGGAATTATTAGGTGGGCTTCAGGTTTGGTCAAGCCCAATATCCATTTGGCTTGTTTAATAAAGACCTAACCTGCCACATAGGATTCGATCCACTATGGCCCATCAGATCAGTACATAAATATTCTATCCACCCTGGCTTGTTTGGCTTAAAAAATCTCTCTTTCTTGGCGCTCACCCAAGTACATAAATATTCTATGTTCTAATATGCCCATGTATGAGTATTAATTTATGCTTGTGATGACTGCTGACACAATGGACTTGGATACTAAAGCCAAGGAATGGAGCATATGAAGGAAAGGAAAAACAAGACCAATTAAGAAAATATCCATGAAGGTACAATGGACTTGGATAAGACAACACATGCTGCAAGCATGAGGCCAACACTTATGATCTTGTTTGATGCATATGATTAGATTAGATATGTTAAATGGTTTATGTATATTTAATAAATAAATTTATAATTTGAAGGAAGAAGATTGATTGATCATAAAGAGAAACTTATCTTTTTTAATATGCACAAAAATAGTGGGATTAGTGAGGATAAGTTTCCCTCATGACCAACCTATTTTATTTCTTCAAGTTATAAGATACCATCTATTTTCATCCTTAAATACACATAAATCTAGCCATTTATCATATTCAATCTAATCCAACTCTATGCATCAAACAAGGCGTACTGTTGGCGCCTGCACCATGTTGCTAGCTAGTTATGGAGACTAAACATGATTGACCTCTATAGTTTTGGATTTTATTTTAAGGCTAAAGTTCACATTTAGTCTATGTAGTTTGGGCTAGGTTCCACTTTGATCCATATAGTTTCAAACTTTCAATTGTGTTTTGATTTTGGTCTTGTATTTTACAAATCGTTGCAATTCAATGACATGTTAGCATTTTCGTCTATTAATTCGTGAAATTGATCACTGAACTGCTAACAGTTTGTAAAGTATATGACCAAAGTCTCAATGATTTGTAAAGTACATGACAAAAAATGTAACGAAGACAATTTAATGAACGAAAATGCTAATATGTTCTTGAATTGTAACGATTTGTAAAGTACATGATCAAAACCAGAACAATTAAAACAACAAGGACCAAAGTGGAACATAGCCTAAACTAGATGAACCAAAAGTGAAATTTAGCATTATTTAATTTCAAGATATTTTTTTTAGAGATAATTAGGCTTAGGTCTTTTAGAAAAACAGTTTTTAAATGAAGATTGGAGGTGTTTTAAAATTTATAAGAAAATCATTTTAATTCATAATAATTTATAAGAAAATCCTCTTAATTCATAATAAAGTTCTTCCTCGATTTGAAGAGTATTTTCCCTTATTTAAAGGGTATTTTCCCTTCTAGGGTGTAGAGTGTGTTTTGTAGAGGCTGAATGTTAGATTTTAACTTCGAAATTTTGGGCAAAGCCCAAAATTTTGGAATTAAAACCTAACATAAAGCCGTCAAAGAAGAAAAATAAAAGAACTTAATTAAAATCCTAAATCACTACCGGTCTTAATCTAAAAAAGACTCATAAAATTGACTGAACTCTAAATTTTTTTTTTTTTAATTAAAAATTTTAAATTCTTTTAAATATTTAGGGCATTCATCTTGAAAGAGGAGTATAATGGCTGTTAGAATTTGAGGAATATATAATCACTTTAAATAAATTGGAAAAAATAAAAGTAGAAATCAAATTTGGATTGAGACATGGCCTTTGCTATTGCCAATCAATCACCAAAAACAGCAAGTTCATATTATAGGCCCAGAGAACTGAGCGAAGCTCATCGTCACTTTGTCAGTATTGTTTTCATATTCACCCAATGCCCAAACCCATGCAAGATCCCTTTGTCTATGCACGTTCCTTCCACGCGCTCTCTCCATGGCGCGTGGCTCAAACATTGATCCTTAAACTGTTTGTTAATCCTTAACTGGGAGCTTGGAAGTAGTACAATCAAACTGTAAAAACAGCCTCCAAACCTCGTCCCGCTCCCACTCCGATTTCGCCACGTCGCCAACCCGACCCGATTAGACTCGGTGAGCATCTGACGTGGACTCATCGAGGCCGTCCATTCCGTCGAGCCGTGCCTCGTGCAGCTAGATTTGGAGGGAAATCTGAGAAAATAAATAAATAAATGTAACGCATAAATGAAAAATCCAAGAGGAAAAGAGAAAAAGGAGAAAAGAAAATATAAATACAGAGCAGCATGGTTGTGTTTTTGGTATTTACAAAGTGGCAATTGCAAATATTTACAATCCAAACCCAGCCATCCCCCCCCTCTCTCTCTCTCTCTCTCTGCCCCTCAACCCCCTCTCTCTGATTCGGAGAATTGTGTCGGCGATCGGACGTGTTCGAATCGGTGAAGCGCCGGTGACGGAATTCCAGGGCCTTCCGGCGAGGTAAGATTTCGTGAAATCTTCCTTTGCCGTTTCACTGTAAGGTGACGTTTTTGGAATTTGTGAGATTGAAATATAAGCATTTAGGTTTCTTTTTTTGTGTGCTTCAGATCTGGTAGGTTTTGGTTGGAGGGTTTTCTCTGTGAGGGAATTAGGGCTTCTGTGTCGGATTTTGCTGAATTTGGGATGATTTGAAGGGGAAGTCCTGAAAGTTAGGGGTTTTTGGTTTCGGGTCGTTGATGTAGATGGACGAAGGTGTGAGATCTGTTGGCCCTTCTGGGGTGTTGGTGAAGAACAGAAATTCTTCAGGTTGCTTAATTGTAAGAAAGAAACCAGACGGCTTGAGTGGTGGTGTTGGTTCTTCGAGTTCTAGGAAGGTTTTCGAATCGAAGAAGGAGAAGAAGAGGTCGAGGTTGGTCTTGAGTGATTCGGGGTCCAGTGATGAGCTATTGGTGCCTCCTCGTAGAAAGGTGGGACCTGAAACTATTCGGGTTTGTAATGGTTTAAGAGCTTTCGAAAAGGGCATTGTAGAAGGGAGCGAAATTGGTCAGAAGAGGGAAAGATTGGAATATGTTAGGCGTAATGAGGATGTTCTGATTGGTAAAAAATTTTTGGATGAGAGTGGAGGAAAGAGAAGTAAATTGGAGGTGTTTGAATTCAATGAGTATGATGGGATTGATGGGGAACTGATGCGAAGGAAACGGTTCGGTGATGGTGTAGTTGATTTTGGGGGAAGAAGATTTCCTGGACCAATGCATGTGGCACGAAGTGGCATTAAGAGGGAATTTGAGACTGGTTCAAGTAGACATGTTGTTGACAAGAGAAAGAATTTATATTTTGACAGGACAAGTAGCTTGAACCGGGGAGATCATACTGATAGGGGTAGGTTTGAAATGAATAGGGATGTAGCTCAACTACCCTTATTGAGAGACAAGTTCATGGGTCAATCAGATGAACCCATTAGGCTTCAGGGTAAAAATGGTGTTTTGAAGGTGATGGTGAAGAAAAAGAAGAATGTGGGTGGGCCACTGGAGAACTATAATTTCCACAAATCTGATGATAATAGAAAGGCTCCAAGGAGTGAAGATATTGCCAAGAAGAATGTTATTGTCCCTCCATTTTACTCAGAACCAAAGCTTATTGAGAAACCAGCTTCAGTTCTTAGGATAGAGAAAAACCATGTGAATTTGCGAAAGTCATTGCCCACTAAGAGCAGTAAGGGCTCCGACTGGGATTCGGAGGATAGTGATACTTCTTTGAAGCCAGGACCAAAGAATGTGGAAGCATCTAAACGTATGAATAAGGCAGGTTGCAAAGATGAAGATGCTCCTTCATGTGAAAAGATCCCTCCAACCAGAATTAAAGAAGGTAAAGTTAGACGTGGTAGTGGAACAGAGAAGCAAAAGCTACGTGAACGGATAAGGGAGATGCTCCTGAATGCAGGCTGGACAATAGATTATAGGCCTAGAAGGAACAGGGACTATCTAGATGCTGTGTACATTAACCCATCAGGTACAGCTTACTGGTCCATCATCAAGGCTTATGATGCACTTCAAAAGCAATTAAATGAGGAGGAAAATGAGGCTAAAGCTAGTGGGGATGGTTCATTTGCACCTATAACTGATGATGTACTCAGCCAATTAACAAGGAAAACTCGAAAGAAGATGGAGAAAGAAATGAAAAAGAAGCAAAGAGTTGACAGTGACAGTGAGAATGCAAAAGGAGTCCGTATGAAAAAATCTACAAGTGCCAAGTATGATCCAGAGAGCATGGATAGTGTTAGTTATGAGGAGAAACTAAGCTCCTTCTTAAAGCAGGGTGGTAAGTCGTTCAAGGGTAGAATGAATGAAAATGGTTTGGCCAGTGTAAACTCAAATGGCCAGAATTCCTCTCATCATTTACATGATAGTGTTGAAAAACCGTCCTCTGGATCTAGTTCTCATATGCCACATGGAAGGAAAAGTAGAAAGCTTGGACGATGTACTTTGTTGGTTCGCAGTTCTAACAAGGGCCTAAACTCCGAAAGTGATGGCTTTGTTCCATATACTGGAAAACGGACATTGCTTTCCTGGCTGATTGACTCTGGAACTGTGCAGTTGAGCCAAAAGGTGCAGTATATGAATCGCCGAAGGACTAAAGTAATGCTGGAGGGTTGGATTACAAGAGATGGGATTCACTGTGGTTGCTGTAGTAAAATCCTCACAATTTCAAAATTTGAGATTCATGCCGGAAGCAAATTGCGCCAGCCATTTCAAAATATATGTTTGGACTCTGGGGTTTCACTTCTGCAGTGTCAGATAGATGCATGGAATAGACAAGAGGATATTGAACGCATTGGTTTCCACTCTGTAGAAGTTGACGGTGATGATCCAGATGATGATACTTGTGGCATCTGTGGAGATGGTGGGGATTTGATCTGTTGTGATGGCTGTCCATCAACATTTCATCAGAGCTGCTTGAATATACAGGTGTGCTTACATTATTTTTCTGCAGAGCACAGTATCTGGTCCCCTAAGTGATTCTGTCTATTTTAAACAGTCCATTTTCTGTAATTTGTTTACCTTGGGATATATTATGGTTCATTGTTTTTTTTATTCTCTACTTATCAAGTCCTGTGTTTACTTTTGAAAGAGAGGATCTAGAGATTGTAAAAGTATGTTTAATTTTGAGATCTTAATAGGAATTTTAGCATTTTGAATCATGGAATTGGGTTTGTGTTTGTGTGGTCTGGGAAATACTGCTGACTGTGTTTGTAAGTCTTGACACTTGAGGGAAACTTACACGATTTTGAAATGGTGAGCCTATGGGGAATGATGCCAACGTGTCTTTGTGAGTTTTTCCTTTTAATGAGAGAGAGAGAGAGAGAGGTTGTGCTTAATAGTTTTGGCACATGCAAATTGGTTTATTTTGATTGTTTCTCTTTTGTTTAGGTATTTGAATATTGGCATCTTTTTGCAGATGCTTCCTCCAGGTGATTGGCACTGTCCAAATTGTACGTGCAAATATTGTGGGATAGCAAGTGAGAATGTTGCTGAAGAGGGCGATACAACTGTTTCTGAACTACTCACTTGCAGCCTCTGTGGGAAAAAATGTACTCATAATTTGTTTCTTTGCTTCTGAAGTGCTTGGCATCTGTTTATATGCTTTTTCTGCCATTTCTTTCAGATGCACTGCCTGAAATATAATTTTCTGCTTTTGTAGGTCACATATCATGCAATCAGGAGATGGATGCTAGTCCTGCAGATTCCAATAGTGTAGACTCTTCCTTTTGTGGACAAAAATGCAGAGAGGTATCACTTAATAGATTTAAGTAGTTTAACTAGTGTACATCAAGTTTATAAGTATTGATTTAGATGTACTAGTGTTTCCTATTGTATAAATTTGTAATTGATGTAAATTAGTTATATTTAGTGTTAATTAGTGTTGCTTGATGCAAAGTAGATTTGAATTAGTATGTAAATTATTGTCACAGATTGAAAATTCAATGAACTAAAACTGCTTTTCTACTTAGTGTAAGTTTCAAGATCACACTTGTATTGGTGCACACTTTTCATCTTATATGATAGATTTTTCATATATGAATATTTTATAAAGCTTCTTAGTGTAATTGATGCAGCATTGATTAGTTTTAGAAATCAGTTCTTAAAGTTTCATCCACAATCTCCATATTTTAAAGTAAATTTCCATTGTTTAGGACGATTATTACTGATATTTCCCCCAATATGGATATTTTGGTCAATATTTCTGCAAATTTCAAATATTGATATATTAGTAGATATTGACATTTTCATCCTTGTGTGACATGAAGTTCTTTTAGAAAGTAAGTAAATGTAAATTTGGTAAATCGTTTACAAAATTGTTTGTTCCTTGACAAAACCTTGTATGGCTTTGATTGATATAGAGATGATGTTTTTCTTCCCCTGCAACCTTTGTAACTTTTGTTCTCTTTTTTAAAGGAGCTGACTTAAACTTTAATTTTGTTGCTTCTTTAGCTCTTTGAGAATTTGCAGAAGTATCTTGGGGTCAAAAATGAACTAGAAGCAGGATTTTCATGGACTCTTGTTCATAGAATGGATGAAGATCGAGGATTTCCTCAAAGGGTCGAATGCAATTCTAGGCTCGCTGTTGCTTTGACTGTTATGGATGAATGCTTTTTGCCTATTGTTGACAGGAGGAGTGGGATCAATTTAATTCATAATGTTCTTTATAATTGTGGGTAAGTGCTGATCTCCGTTATTGTTGATTTGGTTTTGAGCTTTCACTTTGTGATTTTTGTGAATATGACCTTTTTATCTCATCTGGACCTTGCTACACCAGATCGAAGTTGTTTTTTTGGTGGGGGGGTTGAGGGGATGGGCACAATGGTGTTGGTTATTTTTCTGCTTCAAGTGTTTTTACCTTTTCAGATTTAATTAATCCAAAAATATTGAAATTCAACATAAATTTATGTATGTGTTGTGTTATGTTTACAATAATAACTTGCTGACTTTCCAAGATTAAATTGTAAACTTCATTTTCAAGTACGGTATTTATATGACCTTTTTTGTGTAACATAGGCTGCTAAGCTTTTGAGTAATGAATTATTTTGGCCCCCTTTTTCTTAGATCGAACTTCAATCGGCTGAACTACAGTGGCTTCTACACTGCAATTTTAGAGAGAGGTGATGAAATAATTTCTGCAGCATCTATCAGGTATATTCTCACATTTGATGGCCATTTATATCATTAGATGTTACACATGCCTTTTATCGCTTTTTATGCAGCAATTTTTCTTTTACATGCATTGGTTAAGCATGCCCCCGTTAATCATTATTTTTTGGTTTCCCATTTGTGCAAAAGAGTTAATCAAGTGTCCTGGGCTATTTTTACTTTCTATACTATCATTAGTAACATAATCAAGCATCATGAGTTATTTTTACTTTTTATTCAATTTTTTCAGTAACTTCTATTTCTTTTAATATAATTTGAGTCCATGAATTAGTCGGTGCAGTGCTATATGATAATTTGTTATTGTTGAATTTAATTGGGGTCCCTAAAATTACTGTGCATGTGTACATTTGAGCTTCACAATAAATTCAGACCATTGCATTGTCTACTGTTTAACTGGGTTTTGGTATGAGGGAAGAGTTCCCTCTTATATTGGTCCTAGAGATCTATGGTTCTCCATTTGGTTTAGCATGAAAACAGATTCTTACAATTATGTGGTTTACTTTCTGTTTAGGTTTCATGGTACCAAGTTAGCAGAGATGCCATTCATCGGAACTCGCCACATATATAGGCGACAAGGGATGTGTCGTCGGCTTTTTTGTGCCATTGAATCGGTAAAGCTATGAGAAACATGGTCCTTTTGTGATCTTATCTGCATGGAAAAGATACTTTAAACTCTTGAACTTGCTCTCTCTCTCTCTCTCTCTCTCTCTCTCTGTGCTGTGGTCTGACCTGCTATGTTTTTCAGTATGCCACTGATTGTTCTTGTTCTGTATATTTTGAAGGCTCTCTGCTCTCTCAAGGTTGAGAAATTGATTATCCCTGCAATTGCTGAACTCATGCATACGTGGACAGAAGTTTTTGGTTTTATTCCTCTTGAGGAATCATTCAAGCAAGAAATGAGGTCAATTAATATGCTAGTGTTCCCTGGTATAGACATGCTACAGAAGATGCTAGTGGATCAAGAAAATGAGGGAAACATGACAGCAAGAACAGGTTCTATATCTATTTAAAGGTGTTTATTGCTTTTCTTGATCACAATATATTGTCCGTTCTCTGACTTTGCTTTTCCTTTCCACCCTATTTTTTCACCTTGCAATAGGTCTAAAGAAAATGGAATGCATAGGCAACGATTGTATAAAGCCTGGGGACGGAAGCAAATCAGATCATGGTTCTCCAGCTGGGCCCGATCCTCGTGAGTTGGATGAAGCTGGTTTGCTTCATATTAATGAACCAGTTGATGAAGCTGCTGCTATGGAATCTGGTTCTCGATGTCTCGGTGTCTCCTTAAATGATACTCCTGTGATGAGTGGTTCTTTGGATGCTTCTGATGAACTTAAAAATTTAGATTCCACTGAAAAGAGTATATCTTCGGACTCTCCCTCAAGTGCCCAATTAGCTGGATCTACTTCTGACAGGAAATGTCCTCCTAATACAAGCCATGAAGCTCTAGAGACGGAAAATAAACCAGTGCCGGATTCTCCTGTTGAAGATAAAATGCTGTCTACCTCTCAGTGTCCTGGTGTTTCTTTAAATAACACTTCCATGTTGAGTAGTGGTTCATTGGATGCTTCTCATGAACTTAACATTCAGGTTTCAACCAAGGGGACTACTTCTTCTGACTCTGATTCAGGTACCAAGTTAGCTGAATATGCTTCTGATGCCAAACGCCAGTCTCCCAATGATACAAGCCATGATAAAAAGGTGGAAATAAAACCAGTTTTGGATTCTTCACAGACAGATAATTCTTCAAAGTCTCTGAAAGAAGGTGCTCTGGATGATTCCCATGAAGAGCATGTTGATGTTGCCTGTCTTGAGCCTATTCCTTCTTCAGGAGACATTTTTGCAAAGAACCCTGCAGAGGAAATTATTGGAGATCCAGATTCCAGTATTTGTGATGCTAATGAGAGTTCCTTGCTAAAAGAAGGTGATTTGGATGTTCAATTTGATTGTGAGACTAGAAATGAATCAGATGTAGCTCTAGAAGTTGCTTCAGATGTAGCTGCAGAAGTTGCTTCTGATGCAATGCATTGTGAAAATAGCATTCTTCAAACCTCTAGTGATAGTTCCAGGGCTGATTCTGGAAATGCTGAATCTGGTTCTGTTTGACATATTGAAGGCATGTTTGCTGAATTCTGTATGCCAGTCTATTCTCTCCCAGTGTGGGAATGCCTAAGTTCACAATTTTGCAGGGCGTTGGAGCTAGTGTATGCCCTATTTCGGAATGCGTGAATAAGTGGTATTCATTACAACTACAAGGAAATTAATAGCCATTTGCCTTGTTTCTCAGTATGATTTTAAGGTTCTAGTTCAACTTAAGTGGACCTCAAGATTTTTTATCCTCGAAAGTTTCAAGAAGTGCCTTTGTTGCATCTAGGATGGTCTCATGTACAATTAAGTCTATGGTGAATTTGCTCCTTTGAGACACCACCTTGAACGTTCTAGGTATGCCAGCTAATATACTGATGCTGCTTCATCGTGTGGATGTCTGGATCTGCTTGATGTGAAGTTTGGAGTTTCTCCAATGTCAGCTCATCGCATGAAATAGGTGGTTTCAGAAAAATTTAGCAGGTTTTTTCATGTTATTATAACATTTGTTCCTAGTGCCGGTGCAGCAATTGGTAACACACCTCAGCCACAATTTTGGTTGCCCAACTGTTTGGCAGCAACGAATTTCTATATTGTCAAGTTTTGGAGCTCAGATCAGCTTCTCATTCAAAAAGTAAAGCATGGGGCTTCACCATTGAATTTTTTAATGGTACATGTGGATGATGGTCAAGGTCTGGACTGAAAGGGAAAAAGTTGTTCTGCTGTTCAAAGGAGTTGTTCCATGCATTTGATGAGGATTTTCCATAAGATGTTTGAAACACTCATTAGTTTTGTAGATTTATTGGACAAAAATTCACATTGCTCATAAGATTATGAGCAATATTTCTGTGTATATGGTTGTTTCCCTTAACTTTAAGCTCTTAAGTTTTGTTTATTTTAGTTTCTCTTGTATTCTGCTCTATTCAAGGCAATGTTAATGTTTATTGTTAAACGGGCCATTCAATGTTACATTGTATCCAGGGGGCAACATAGAAGGGAATAAAATGGCCCCTGCAGACTTTTGAAACAAAAAAACAATAGAAGTTGTAGAATATCAATGTGTTGAGTATAGCTTGGGCATGTTCGTCACTTGCAAATTATGTTCTTTCTTTTCTTATATTCTATTATTTTCATGAATATTACAGTTAAATCAAAATACCACCTAACTCAAACCTCGCAATCACATTTGGATTATTATTTTTAATTAATTAATATTGCTTAGCTTTTTTTAGTTGGGAAAGGGTTTATTTGAGCAAAATTATTTTCTTATCTTAGATTCTTTACCCAACTTTCTGTATAACCTCTTTTACTCACATTCACACTTGGAAGGCAATGCTAACTGAAACACCACTAATTATTTGACAATGAAACTCTACCAATGGGTTCTAAATCAAAATTTCAATTTTCAATACTTATTACTTAAACGTATATATTAACAATAATTTGTTATGTCAGCCTCAAATATGACAATAACAGAAAGATGCATTCATCATTGTAAATTATTTGTAGCACTCTTAACACAAAATATGATATGTTCATTGTAGCATCTCCTTAATAGAACCAAAACAGGTATTCTGAGTTGAAGAAAAGTTTTTCCAACATATGCCTACTTAACTGCCTTTCAAAACAGTTAGGCATCTAACCCAAAAAAACATGGACATATTTAAATATAGAGAAAATTGCACCATTGGTCCACGATTTTTTTTTTTCCTTTCCTTATTAGTCTATTAACTTTGTGACGTTTTTCATTGTAGTCGAAACCGTCAAATTAGCACAAACGGCTGTATATTTAATTATGGAATAATGCTATATTTACCACATTCTTATACCACATTTTTATACCATCTTATGTGTCATTACTTTATTGGACAGAGTTTTTCTTTTTCTTTTTGGGTTTTTATTTTTATTTTTTAGTATCCAATGTATGAATGCCATATAAGTTGCCACATAAGGTGGTATGAAATTGTGATATAAAAATGTGGTATATCTAGCACTACTGTTAATTATGTGTTGTGCTCATGAGGCACTTTTGTGGTCCTCTAATTCTTTACTTTGTTTCATATTGATCCATTAATTCTTCACTTAATCCCAAATCGGTCCACAATAATGCCCCCACATATGTGACACATGACTAAAATAGACATTCATTTATGTTAATTTGTCAGTTTGAACTACAATGGGAAATATCACAAAATTAACAGACCAATAAATAACAAAAAAAAATCGTGGACCAATATGAGACTTAAGTGACGAAATAAATGGACCAATGATGCAATTTTCTAATAAAAAACTAAGGCCCTGTTTGGTAATAGATTTAAAAACAATTTTTTAGTTTCAAAAACACTAAATCATTTTAAAATTTAAAATTAATCATGATTTTTAAAAATAATTTTAAAATAAATACCAAACGGACCTAAGCATCCGGCACAGGTCTTCCAATGAGTTATACATGAAATTATGGACGGTAGCGTAGCATTCATGACTGCCATAAACAAAAGGGGGAGGGAGTAAAGGCAATCATAGGATCAACAAGTACCTATAACAACACACAAGACAATAGCAAAACCAAAATAATAAGAAATGTGATAAAAGAATATAAAATAACACAAAAACAAATTCATATATTGAGAATTCAATGTTTAAATCATGTTTCTAATCTCTACTATTACAAAAGCCGGGATAAGTTAACTCATGAAAAGCACATGCTTACAAAGTTTTTATGAATATATTTTGGGATGTAGCAGCATTCAAAGAATGTGTTATACCATTCATACCAATAACTAATTATATGAAGATTTAATATATGTATAATAAACACAACTTAAAAATTTCATATTGCTTTTTTTAGACACTATTGAGATTATTCTGAAAATACATTTGAGATATTGGTGAAAATTAAATAGTTATGTTTCGACTTTCCAATTATAAAATCTTTTGTCCATTTTTAATTGTATCTCAAACTACTGTTTTGTTAGGCATGTTGTAGAATACTAAATAAGCTCTATAATGTTGATCTTCATTGTTTTGAATTACAAGATGAGGTGAGTTTGGATATAGATTTGGATTTGGGATTCAAGCCTTAAGCATCTTTGTACATATAATTTTGATATAATAAGAAAGTCTTTTGCATTTGCAAGCACAACCATATTGCCATGTTGTCTCTTGATTTTTATGGTCATGAGATCCACTTCCAATAGACGTGCATACATGTAACATAACACAATGGTCATTAAAAATGCTTAAAAACCATTGAATGGAATGAATGGATCAATATTGCTTTGTCTAGGATTTCATAGATGGAAATGCAAAGGGAGCCAATGGACATGTACACAGGCGTAGTCCCTTACCTCTATGGTGTGCTTTATTGACTCAAGCGTCGTGAGCGGAAGTTTCACAAGCTGGAAATTGAAGAAGTTCCACATGATTTAGTTCATTGAAGAAGATTTAGAAGTGTGGATATTGCAGTTATCATCTCAAAAAGGTGGAAGAATGTTTGGCCATGTAATATGTCTTTGATGATTTGATCCATGATTTGATGTTTTTTTAATGCCAATTCTTGTGCTTGCTAATGTGACTCAATGGATTGTATATTTGTATGCGTGTATTATATTAAAGTGTGTTTTTATCAAATTGTTCACTAATATACCTTGAATTTACCTTGTATGTTTGTTTCTTATTTTATTGATGATCATCACACAAATGAAGATATATAGTAAATGATAAAAAAGTCAATTTTGAAAACTTTATAATAAAATAAGTCAAAATGTTAGATATTAAAAAGATCAACCTAAGTTTTAAAAAATGAATGTAAAAAAAAAAAAGTTTAAAAAATGATAAAGTTTAAAAAGTGTTTGTGTCTTTAAGGCCCGCATTATAATTTGAGATAATTAAACTTGGATCCTTTAGAGAAACAGTTTTTAGATGGAGACCGGAGTTGTTTTAAAATTTATAAGAAAATAATTTTAATTCATAATAAAGTCTTTTAATTTATAAGAAATTTTTTTTAATTCATAATAAAGTCCTTCCCCATTTGAAGAGTATTTTCTCTCCTAGGATGTAGAGTGAGCTTTGTAGAGGCTGCATGTTAGATTTTAACTCCGAAATTTTGGGTTAATGTGTAGAGTGAGTTTCGTAGATGCTGCATGTTAGGTTTAACTCCAGATTTGAGCGGAGCCCAAAATTCCGGAGTTAAAACTTAACATAAAGCCGTCAAAAAAGAAAAATAAAAGGATTTGACCTTAAATCACTACCTGTGTTATTCTAAAAAAAACTTATAAATTGGACTGGACTGTAAGTTTCCCTTATAATTTTAGAGTTTATGGTTGTATTTTTATACTATAAGTGGGCAGACCTATTATGCATTTATGCTATTTTTGATTTTTGGATTTAAAAAACACTCATATATTTATTTATTTTTTTTTTTTTGCCCAGACACTCATATTAAATAAACAACCACATAGAGGAATTCATTTTTGCTCACCACCTTTAAAGCATTATTTTCTAATAAAATTTTGACAAGTGAAGTTTTTAAAGATAAAAGTAGAAGTTAATGACAAAATTACTTTTTTTTTTTCATTAAATTTTCAGAAAATATGAGTTGTCAAATTTGTATTGGAAGGTAACCACACAGAGTTTAGGGTGTGTTTGGACTTTGGGAAGAGTTCAAACAAAGATTAGTTTACCAAAGTACACCGACTAAAATCTTATAACTCTGGCACGGCATTCTATACAAGTTTCCATCTCCGCCACCAAATGGAGCTATCAGCACCACCTGGTATTCTAAGCTATAATAGCTATTCATCCCCATCTCCGCCACAAAAACCGAAGGTTAGCTTCGCGGTTTCTCGGACATTCACACTCGCTCGTCGTCAACGCTCACTTTCTTCACTAAACCGCCAGCTCAAACGCATGGACTCTCAGACAGGCATTCCCCGTGCCTCTCTGGCCGAAAACAATGGCTCAACTCTGACCGATTCCCCAAACCCAGTTAACTCAGGTAATCTTAATCCTAATCTCAGTTCTTAAACTGGGTTTCAATTTTGATGTGATTACAATATGCTGGTGAAACTCTCTTAGGGGCTCGAATTGGGGAGGTCAAAAGGGTGACCAAGGAGACCAATGTCTCTGTCAAATTAAACCTGGATGGCACTGGAGTTGCTGATTCTAGTACTGGGATTCCCTTCCTTGATCATATGTTGGATGTCAGTAATTTTTTGCTCTTAGCTTTTTTAATCATAAACCTCAATTCAATCTTAAAAGCCAATTTAAAGTGTTCTTTTCATCAAGAAAAAGGAAGAAAAACTTCAATTCGGTAGTAAGAGGTGTGTTTGGGATTGCTTTTGCAATACCAAGAGCGTTTCCCAGATACCCAAAAGCATTTTTTTAGTGTTTAGATAAAAAGTTTTGTTCTTTTTGGTTAGAGGAACACTTTTTAGTTTGGTTCAGGCAATATTTTTGTTTCATTTGCTTTGTGTATGATGCATTACTTATCTGTTGTATTTATTTGATTATAGCAACTTGCTTCGCACGGGTTGTTAGATGTTCATGTAAGGGCTACTGGTGACATCCACATTGATGATCATCACACAAATGAAGATGTTGCTCTTGCTATTGGAACGGTATTGAAGAAGGCAGCCCATCTTGATGTTAATGTTCAGGACCTACTTTTTGCTAGCTTCTTTGTATTGATCCACATGTCTAAACAAGCTTTGTTTGGTCTACAGGCTTTGCTTCAAGCACTTGGTGATAGAAAAGGAATCAACAGGTTTGGTGACTTCTCTGCTCCACTTGATGAAGCACTGATACATGTTGCATTGGTATGTTCTGTGCGATCATTTGTTTAAAATAAATTATTAATATTGACAGTTGGAATTTTTATGTTAATTCTTAAGGTTAACCTTTAGACTCATATAATGTTTGAGAACAAATTTGATGCTATCATCAATTGATATGATAATGTGACTTCAAGTAACCTATGCCTTGCACTGTCATAAATTCATATAATATCAATAAATGAAACTGAGTAAAGATTATCTTTGGGGCTGAGCTTCAAATCATGAGATTTTGATTTCAAATACATGAGGTGATCTTTTGCACCGATTAGCGCTAACTATTCAATATACTTCTTGTTGGTAGTATCCTTGATAACAAGGGAAACCCCTAAGTTTGAGGGCCAATCTTGATGGGGTTTTGAGACTACAATTTTATTTATTTATTTTGTTTTTTCAGAGGAATAGTTGTTTAGTGGTTTATTGTATTTACTTAAGGTTAACTCCTTTTTTAAGTACTATATTCCAAAGTAAGAAATATTTGCTTAACTAGAGATTTTTGTTCAGGATTTATCTGGCCGACCACATTTGGGTTACGATCTACAAATACCCACTGAGAGGGTTGGCACATATGACACTCAGGTAAACTACCTTTCTTTGTTTGCTTTTAAACCTAGGCTTCAAATTCCTGCTGCATATGTTGTCTATCTATAGAGCATTGCATTTGATCTTCAAATTCTTGCTGCAATATCTCCAGCAGAGATATTCATTGCCGGGAGATATTGGTTTGATATGATACTCTATTCTTATAGTAAAGACTTGACTAATCTTATATAGTGTGTTTTTTCTTTTGGAAATTTTTATTTAATTTACTAATGGTTGTTTAAACTCTCATTTTCATAGCTGGTGGAACATTTTTTCCAGTCTCTGGTGAATACTTCCGGTATGACACTTCACATTCGGCAGGTACTATACAGAGCTTCTTAAATAATCCAAATATTTGTGTGTTCAGACATAGCTCCAGTTTTAAGTTTTTGACAGAATTTTCTAATTTTGGTTGGACACAGCTTGCTGGAAGAAATTCTCACCATATCATTGAGGCAACCTTCAAAGCATTTGCAAGGGCTCTCCGACAAGCGGCAGAACATGACCCTCGTCGTCTTGGGACCGTGCCAAGGTTTGATATGAACCTATTTTAATTGAAATTGAGTAGTCTTTGAATGGATAATTTTTTCCATGGATTCTTTTCTTGCTCTTTGGTGAATCAACCATGTTATTCGATATGTTATTTACTCTATGGCATGTGAAACTCAATCTGAACTTTGTGGAGCCTATTATGTGCAGTTCAAAAGGTGTCCTGTCACGTTCTTGAAGCATACATCAAGGGAATTCAGTTTGATGGTATCTCATCATTTTCTAAAATGATCGTCAGTCAAAGCTCCACCATGTTAAGACAAAGCAAGTTATGATCAGATGCTGGAGTGTTAATGGTTACAGTGATAGATGTGGTGGAGATTAGGATTCATCTACTTTCAAGTCTTTCATACTTGTCACTTCCATTAAGTCCCTATTTATCACTTTTTTATGATAATTTTGGTATCTTTCAAATTATGTTCATATTGATCACACTCTTATATGCTATTCCTCATTGTTGTAAAAGTTCTGGGAACTAAGATGCTTGTTTAGTATATGGTGGTTTCGATGTGGCAAATGGCCTTTCCTTCTCTTGCCTGAAAGAAGTTCGTTTAAGAGTTAATTATACTTACATCCCCTGAGGTTTATCGTCTTTTCACATACACCCTTTGGGGTTTCAACAATTACACATACACCCCCTGAGGTTTCAAAATTGTTGCACATAACCCCTTATAGTGAGACGAAAAATGATGAGAAATTATGCAAAAAGGCATGCTAAGGGGTTAAATGACCTAATAAGATTACTTAAAATGTAAGGTCCAACCTCAATACAAATATTTTCTTTTTTGTTTATTTATTTTTTTTCTCTTGTAGGGGTTATATGTAATAGTTTTAAAACCTCAGAGGGTGTATGTGTAATTTTTGAAACTCTAAGAGGTGTATGTGAAAAGACGATAAACCTCAGGGGGTGTAAGTTTAATTAACTCGTTCGTTTAAATATCTTTGCTCTGTTTCTTGCTACAATTTGTCTCTCACTTTCTTTTGATTTTTTCTTGTTTTCAAAAAGAAAACAATAGAACTCCAATAAGTGTATAAGAAATCCATCGAGGTAAATAATGAGAGCAGAAAATGTCAACAAACAAATTTCACTATATGAATATTGGACAACAAGTGAGTTCAAGTTGGTTCTTAGACTAGAAGAATGAATGGAGGCACCAAAATGAAGCTTTTTCTCATCCTAAAACAAGCTAATGTCTTGCACCAAACTGAATGGTGGAATAGATACTTGTCTGCCCTCAGAAAAGCTGATGTCTCATAAAAATTCTTCAGCTGTATTCAAATCATTCAATATTTCAGACTTAACTGCTTCAGGCAATGGGGCAGATGGCCCTGCCTTTGAGTAAAAGCCAGCCAACGATCTTATTGCCTTTTCAAGCTCAACATAAGATTCCTGCAAGGGAAGCCAAGAAACTAGACTTGTTAGTAATTAGTTTACTAATTTAAATATTTGAGGAGATACAGCAAGAAAGAAGAAGAAGAATACCTCTTGAGCCACTGTTTGTTGTCCCTTCCAATTGCTCAAATACTCTCGAATTGATTCCTTTGCTGCATCTGCAGTACGTCTAAATTTAGCATTGTCCTTGGGGTCTTCCTTCAATGATTCACGCAGTGTCTTCACAACTTCTCTTGCTGACTTCAAGTAAGCCTTTGGCAACACTCTTCCGGACTTTGTTTTTGCATTAGGTTCGAGCAGTGATTTGATGGCACCCAAAACTCCATCCTTTTCCTCTTCACTATTCGACTTATCTTCAGCCCGAATTGGTGATGGTGCTAAGCCGTAGTTAATGGTTAGAATCATAACAATTGAAGCACCAGCACAGGCTACAACATGACGGCGACTTGATGAAACTTCTTGAGAGGGTAGCACACACCTGGATTGCACTTTATCTGTTATGTTGCAAAAAAACAGTCAAAAGAGAAAAGATGTGTAATGAGGTATCTGCATCAGGGGAGAAGCATAAGAAGTCTTTTTTTGTACTGACTGGTCAAGTCAAGCTTTCCAGGAAGACACCACAACAAGCATTACACAGAAAATGAACATGGGGTGGGTCATAACTCATAAGAGTAACCCATATGCTTAGAGGTTAATAATGTAGATGGGTGAATTTTTCGGTAACCATTTAGATCAAATAACCTTTCACCATGAAAACTTCCACTCTAGGACAAATGACAAAGCACAATCTGTTTCTACCATAACCTCAAGAAATGATTCTATGTACATGAAGAACTTCAGGAAGACAAAATTTGATACAGAAACAGTACAAGTATGAAACTTCCAGGCACTGAAGAAAGAAAAGACATTAGAAATTTTGGTGCTTACACTCTTTGGCAGGTTTCAAGGTATTCTCTGTTGATCTTGACCTGCAAATTACAAGGGGACATATCTTTGCTACAAGAAGAGCAGGCACACCCATTTTTTCTTCAATTAATCTCAGGAACTATATCCATTGCATTCTACAAATGAGCTGCAACCAAGTAATCAAAACAGCACCAATCTCTTGAATCGTGCTCAGCTACTACCCCATTTACACAGAATTGAGAATTTCACCATCACAAAAAATAGTAAAACACAGTATACACTCATGAATTCAGAATGCCATAAATGATTATAAAAGAAAGCAACTTAGTCCTGTTTACTGATATACTTCAAATAACACTAGTCAATTACATATCATAGTTGCTCAGAATTGGAGAGGTGTAAGCAAGAGAAGAAATTACTTGTTATTTGAAACGGAACAAGGGATTCAACAACTTGGTGGTCGCCTAGAGAAAATGTTCTTGTACAATCTCTGCCTCTGCTTCTTGGTTCCAAATGGTTTCTGTTTCTGATCATCTTTGGAGCCGTGGATTTTATCCAAAGAGGCACGGAAATAAAGACAATGAAGGGCATCTTTAGTTTTAGAAAGACAACTATTTGTGGTGGGTACAAATGGAATTTTACTATTATCCCTTATACTTATGCTGAGACCCCACATGCAATTAGATCAACGGTTATCACATCATCAAATAAATTCTACACGTAGGTATCTGCCGCACCTTATAATTGCCATCTAGGGTTTTGGGCTTTAGCAAATTCCTCCAAATCAACCCTTTTAAAGCCATCGTCTTCTACCCTCCTTCACCCGGCGCGCACACACACATACACACGCAGAGTCAGAGAGAGAGAGCAAAAGCCAAACCCTAAGGCTGTAGCCATGGTGAGCCAACTTGCTCCGATCTTCTCGTTTCAACGATTCTCTTCATCTTTGATTTTATAATCTCATTCTCCTTATCTTATTTCGATTTTTTTTTTTTTTGTGCAGGCTCTGGTAGCAAATGAGGAGTTCCAGCACATTCTGCGTGTGCTGAACACGAACGTCGATGGAAAGCAGAAGATCATGTTCGCCCTCACCTCCATCAAAGGTATTGGTCGCCGTTTCGCCAACATCGTCTGCAAGAAGGCCGATGTCGACATGAACAAAAGGTTCGTTTTTTTTGACCTTTTATTTCATTGCAAAAATTATAGTAGATCTATTTAGCTCGATGTGACTTAGCAATGCCTGGTTCATTTTCATTATAAGATATAATCATATACTTAAATTTTATTTATTTTGTGTTTTACAATCATAACAATAGTTAACTTTATATTTTATCATTAGCCAAAACATTTTTTTGGTTGTTTGAAAATTGTCGTATCGTTTTGATTCTGGAAGGACTGATTCATTTTTATTTTTTTTTTAAATCAATTTGAATGTGTGAATTTCTATTTGAAATTTTAATAATTGACCTGATTTTGTGATGTCGGCTTGTGAATAGCACTCCCCTTTGATCATCCATCTTCATATTACAGTATATGGTCCTGACTTATAAATGGGCAACTGCAGGGCTGGTGAGTTGTCTGCTGCAGAGCTCGACAATCTGATGACCATCGTGGCAAACCCCCGCCAGTTCAAGATCCCTGACTGGTTTCTGAACAGAAAGAAGGACTACAAGGATGGAAAGTATTCTCAGGTGGTGTCCAATGCCTTGGACATGAAGCTCAGAGATGATCTTGAGCGATTGAAGAAGATCAGGTCTGATTTTTTTATTTTTTTTTAAATTAGAATTGTTATCGTTAATATTTTGTTCTGTGTAGTTCTGTATTTGTACTCTTCTTTTTATGAGTCTCGATTATTTATTGTTTTCTGCTTGAAGGTTTTCTTGTTATGAGTTTCCATCAACTGACCTTGTATTTTTTTTATTTGTGTGTACTGCTGGCCATCTTTGTTGGTCTACTGAGCTTGTGCATTGAGCTCCTCTTTAAGAGTTAAATGTATTTTGTTATTAGTTAGTAATTTTGTACAGTATGGAAATTGTTCAGGATAGAATTCGCCTAGATTATATATGGCTTCAACTTAAAACATTGTCTTTGAGAAGAAGCCAAGTAATTTGATTCTTGTTTTTGGTCTTGCATTCTCTTTTAGAGTGAGAAACATGTCAGAAATACAAATAATATGGTTGACCTGTACCTTCAAGTGAATGTTAGTACTAGAAGACTCTGTACATTATGGCTGGTTTATGATTAACTCAAACATTTTTAAAGTACTTAGAAAAAAAATTGTTATTGACTTACAGTCATTAACTGCCTTCTGTTCTTATGTTAGTGAAATGATCTGGCTTGTCAGCCTTGTTTGCCACCCCTGCCCCCTTTCTCCTTTTTTCTTAGGCCAATTAGCCTTGTATAAGCTCTTGATTTGATAAGAAAGTTGGTTTCCGTCATAGATGAATGATGTCAGTTTCTTAACTTGATTTTTTATTATTCACCTTTACTCTGGATTTTTTCTGAAGGATATCATCTCATAGAATGGCTAGTAATTTATCTATTCACATGACATAGTATCCATATGCAATGAACTGAGAAGCCTCAGTCCCAAAAAATCTTAGAAGCCTAATAGGTCAGGGCTGGCTTAATGTAGAGGTTGTCCTTTTGAGTTAAACTTGGGCAATTTATGTATCTGATTTTACTTGATGTTTGTTTTTGATATCTGTGATCAATTTTGATGCATGCTTGGATTAGTGACTGATATTTCTTTCTCAATGTGCAGGAACCATCGTGGTCTTCGACACTACTGGGGTCTTCGCGTGCGTGGACAGCACACTAAGACAACTGGTCGCAGGGGGAAGACTGTTGGTGTTTCTAAAAAGCGTTGAGGAAAAAACATTTGTTCGGGCTTTCTTGCATGTCATGTTGCGCATTTTGTTTTACTTTTTAAGATACCCCTTTAGTTTAGCACCCTCAATCTACGTCAGTTTTGATGGATTCATGCAGTATGTCTAGTTGTCTTTTTTTTCCTTCTGACTGCTTGGTCTTGGTGTTTGAGGATAGTATGTCATGCAATGGAATTTGACCATTTATATTACTTATTAGTGTTCTCTCAGTTATCTTTTTGGAATTTGAGATTGTTAATTGCGACGCCGTTCTTTTATGCTTTTTAATTGAGATGTGTAATTCAAATCGAAACCAAGTATAAATGGTTTTGGCAGGCATGTTTCAAATTACTATTGCATCTTTTGGTGCGAAAAGCTAAAATGCTTGTCGCCTCAACCTCCAAACAATGAAAGTTCAGTGTAGTAAAAAATTTATAATATGATCTTCCTTACCACCACCATTGGATTGTTGCACTTGCATTTGGACTTAGATCTTGAACCTTGGATGTTGGACCTCAAACGTCGGGATCTGGCTTCAATGGGAATGTCTTATGGGGTATCCTTTCGCATTTGAGGTGAAATACACAATGTTTGAGGCTCACCTCATTATGAGATTCCCCATATGGCCAATATCCATGTCCCATTCTCTCAAACTTTTGATCTCAAACACCAAACTTTGAGCTTGGTGCTTGGGTTTTCAATTTCCTACTATAATTCTATTTTTCTAATAAATAATCAAATTCCATTCTCTAAAACAAAAAGGAAAAAATTTTCATTTTATGCCCCTAGTTAAGAAAAACTTGCTCATTGAATTAAAGGAAGGGGGAGGGGGGGGGGGGGGGGGGCTATTCAGACCACCTAAAACCACTGTGTTGACCATCCCCTCAAATTTTTGTCCCATTTTGCCCCTGCATAAAAAAAAACTCAGTTTTTCAATTTTGGCCGACCACCCCTCCCCGCCGCTGGCGCAACCCCACGAGGGCCCCACCGCGCGACCCCACCCCTCCCTTTCGCCGGTCGACCCCACCCCTCTCCATCGTCGGCGCGACTCACCCACCCCGATCTCCCTTCTCTCTCTCTCTGCAGTCTTCCTTCTCTCTCCCCTCTCTGCCTCCCTCCTTCACCGAACCACCATGGGTGGCCAGTGGGACTCCATAGATCTCCAGATCGGGGGTCACGTTGGGCACCCATGGTGGTCCGGTGAGGGAGGGAGGCAGAGAGAAGGGAGAGAGAGGGAAGAAAAGGAGAGAAGAGAGATGGGTCGCGCCGGCGATGGGGAGGGGTGGGGTTGACTGGCGAAAGGGGAGGGGTGGGGTTGCGCTGACAGCGGAGAGGGGTGGCCGGCCAAAATTGGAGAAATAAGTTTTTATGCAGGGGCAAAATAGGAAAAAATGGGCAACAAGTTAAAGGGGTGGTCAACTGAGTGGTTTTGGGTAGTCTGAATAGCCTCCCTTGTGGAAGTCACCAATTGGGCTTGTATTAACATCTAAGGCCCAGATATGCAAAACCTGTCCAGCTTCGAGTCTCTGACGTCCGACCTTTTTCCAACTTTTCCCAAACTCCAACCATCATCTTCGTTCCTCTTCTCTCCAGCAGGAGTATACTTAATGCTGTACTTGTTCTCCTAAATATCATCACCATTATTCATTTTGTCCGAAACCCCAAACCTGAAGATGGCCGGCGGAGGTACCCATTCCAAGGGCCCACTCCACAAGCCATCTTCTTCTTCCTCAGCCTCCAACCGCAAATCTCGCTGGGAATCCTCACCCACTATCGCCGCCACCACCACCACCACCACCAAAAACAATAACCCACCCGACCCAAAACCCGCCAAGCCTACAACCGGTCCATCCCCCAGACCCGGCCCAACCTCGAGCCCGGCCAATCCCAAGCACCCAACCGCCCCCTCTCCTGGAGCACCATCCTTTCCCTTCCCCGACCCAGCCTCCTTCGGCCCACCGCCTCCGCCCGTCTATGGCTTTCACATGCTCGAGCGCCGCACAATTGTCCTCGCTGACGGTAGCGTTCGATCGTATTTTGCTCTCCCGCCAGATTACCAGGACTTCCCTCCGCATGTGGACCCTGCCGGTCGGTTCTTGCCTTTTGGGCCTGGTGGGCCTCCCGCCCCGGATTACTGGAACTCGCTTGGGCTTGGTGGGCCGGCAGAAGTGTCGGCGAAGAGGAAGTACGGCGAAGAAGAGGAGCAGAGGGATAAAGCAGCAGCAGCAGAAGAACTCGCGAAGCGCCGGCAGCAGCAGCAGTTTATGCAGTATGCGAATCCCAATAGGTTTCCGGTGGTGGGTCCCGGCGGCGAGTTTCTGGCGGGAACGAGCAGCCCCTTTAAGCAAGGTGGTGATGAGCAGAGGGCTGCCAAGTACATGAGGATTGGTGGTGGGGGTTATGAGAGTAATGTGGGTTATAGGCAAGGTGGTGGTGAAAATGTGAAGCTTAAGCATCATCAAGTTGATCAGAGCGCGTTAAAGAAGGCATTCCTTCACTTTGTGAAGCTAACCAATGAGAATGCGGCGCTGAGGAAGATTTACTTGGAGGATGGGAGGAATGCGCCCCTTCATTGTCTTGCTTGTAACAGGTCTCATACAAATTATTTGCTCTCTTTAAAGTTTGCTACTTTAAAGTTTGCTCTCTTTATATGCTCATTGTTAATGATAGAATGTTTGTTACATTGTTTTGGGCATCTTTGTTTTAGAGTGGGTACATAGGCAACAAGCTCTTCTAGCTGTTAAAGTTTAGGATAAGTGGACATGAATGAATTGTACGAACTGTGTCATGTACATTCCCCCTTGCCATGTATTGATAGTATCATCTATTGGCCTATTGGGTGTGGTACTTATAGTGCATACGTTTTGAAGGAGTATGGAGGGAAGAAGGGAGCAAGGGAGGGAGTTTTGATGTTTTAAGTGATAAGGATGCCTAATAAAGTAATAGCATAAAGCAGAGAGGTCAAATATTGTCCACATAGGTAACAATAGTGAGTTTTTTTTTTTTTGGTTTTTGTTTTTTAAAGAAATTTAAGTTGTATATAATGCTATTCTTGTTGTTGTTAACACAATGTTGGTCAAGTTTAGGTGAAGTTTCAGGATAACTATGTGTTGCTCTGTCTTTGTGTGCAATTTATCTGTAATCTTCTAGGATATGGTGCTTTCCATCTAATGCTCTAGCCATGTGTGCACACGGGCACGCACTTTGTGTTATGTGGTGGTTGTGAATCTAACTTGTTTTATTTTTTTTTGCTTGTTCTCTTATATTTGTCATAATGGAAGGGGCTATCTCTTAATTTATTACTGAAAAGTTTACTTTGGTGTGGAAGTCTTTGTTTCCGTATCTCTTTTAGCTTAAGGATTAAATAGGATAAGGAAGTTTTATTTCCTTATTGGTTGCACTTTCCAGCAAATATATTAAGCTTTAAGGAAAAGACGCTTCACTTTCGGTGGATAATGAAGAGCAGAGTCCCCTTTTCAAGGGAAAGTGCAGAATCCCACTTTGTTTTATATGAGAGTTGATTGTAGGTTTCTGAAAGCATGCTTACTGCCTCAGTGGCTAAGCTACAGCTTGTTGTATGGTGGTAGCTGTTTAAAGTGTATCTCCAAGGAGGTTCTAATTTCATATTTCTTGGTTGTGAGCGTATGAAACTGGGAGTTAATTGTAGAATCTATTGTATCATCTCTTAGAACTCTATATAGCTGACTTACATTGATTCCCATAAGTTAATTGTCTCATTTGTTTGATAAGTTAGGCTATTTTTTTTTTCGGTCTGGATGATTTAGGCTATTGTTTGATAAGTTAGGCTATCTTTTGATAAGCAGTATTATGGGAAAATGTGCTTTCATTGCATTTTCTGCTTATTTGGCTTTGGTGACTGCAAGGCCATGTCAAGAATTCAACAAATATATTTAGTCAAATTAGAAAGCTTTAGTGGGTTTCTGTTTCCTAGTTAATCAGTTGTCTTGATTAATACATGTCTTATTTGCTTACACTACTGATGCTTTCTTTTCTATATAATCTTCTTATTGGATTGGTAGGCACCTTGTTTAACGTTTGTGTTGGCATTTGATGCAAAGAGTTTGTTCGATTTCTTGTAATATAATTATTGGGCTGTGATAATACTTTTTTTTAATTTTATAGGAACAGTGTGAGAATACTGAGAAATGTGAAAAGAATCATCGGTGTTTTATAGGAACATTAAAGTCTTTCCTAGATGTACTGTGGAAATTCTAAATGTGTGGTTAGGAGGAAGAGTCTTAGTGTATTAGGTTTTTAAATATAATCTCCAAGAATGTTTGGAGTATCACCAGTCTGCTGCTTATTATGTAAGAGGAACTGTATTATTTTCTATTTACAAAATAAATAATCTTTGTGTAAATATCTATTGTTTTCTTTGTATATTAGGCTTTTCTTGGATTTCCTTTAGAAATCTGGACTCCAACGGTGATCGGAGTATCACCAGTCCTTTACTTATTATGTAAGAAGGGCTGTATTATTTGTATTTACATCATTACTTTCAGTAAATGCCAATATTTCTTGTATTCTTCGATGGTAAAGGTGGTTTCTTATTATTCCTTTAGCTTTGGTAATATAAGGTTGCCATATTTGTAAGATTTAAGGACCATTAGTTAGATGGTAGCTGAAAAAACCTGGTTTGTCTGGCAAGAGTTGATTTGAGATGAGCTTGCCTTTTGGTATTATTGAACATGGTCTGGCCAGGCTACAATTTGGATGGACTGAGCTTGGTCATTAGAAATATATTGGACTTGGTCAAGTATCAGCCCATCCCAACTTACAGGCCATTATTCAGTGCAATTGAATGGAAGTAGGATGTGGGCATTGAATTTGATCTTTGTGTTTTATTTCCATTAGAGGGTTGGTTGTCTATACACTTCTTTTAGATTGTTGTAAAATGTGTTTGTGTGTTTATGGTTCAATGTTAGTTTTTTAACTTACAAGTGCTATCTAACTTGTTTCAAAAAAGGCAATAAGCCAATAAGCTCTTCGTTTATGAGCTGTTGAAGTCTAGAGGCTAAGTTTTTCGATTAAGTCTTTTGTAGTTTGAAATTGTTGCAAATACGATTTATTTCTTGCTGGAATATGTATGAAAAGATTACTTATCTGTGCTTGGTGTTTAGTAGGATTTCGGTGGTTTAAAAAAGCTTTATTTTGAATTTCATTCATGGTATATCAGTGTAGAAACTTGTTTGGTCAGTTTCTGTCCTTTGTTATAAATAAAATTGTGCTTAGTTGATTGGCATTGGTTACACTTACACAATGTGTACAGTAACTTCCCTTTTCAATTTTCATGCATTCTTTCCCGTCATTGCTAGACAGAGTCTGGAAATGTGAAAGACAGGGATTTAGTTATAATGCGTTTAAGTTTATTTTATTAGTAAGTATTGCATATGTATATTTCCTTTTTACTTAACAAAATTAGATGCCTCTGTATATTTTGTTGCTGATTGGTTCTGATTGGTTTATCCTTGTTGACTTCTGAGTTCTGTCTGGAATCTGAATTGTGAACCATTCCATTTTTAATGATTGGTCTTGAGTTTGTGATTTGTGAACTTTCACCCATAAGCCACAGGCAATTGAAGCTGATTAGCATGTTGACTTTTCTTGTAGAAACAAATGATACTGATTCTCACTGTGGAATCTCTACAATCTTTATACTCATTTGCTTTGTTTCTTATATTCTCGCTTGCAGCTTTTATATTAATAGGAATTTAGTAGATGCTTGTTCATGAATTTCATGGGTGATGTCTTTGTTGCTTTACTCTTATTTCCACCGTTCCTCTTCAATAAGTTGACAACTTGACATTTCTTGCTCTTAGCTTTGCATTATTCAAGTTTGACTTATTTGCAGCGTCATGTTTCTTGTGTGAACTTTACAAGAACCCCTGCCTAGCCGGCTCTCTTTGCCATTCGGTGTACTACCTCTGCCTCCTTTGCTCCTTTATAATTTTAATCCTAGACCGCATGCCATCACTTTGCATGAATCATCCCACATGATTAACTTACTAGAACACTTGGACTTCCTGCGTGTATGAGTCAAAGAGACAAATTTTTGTAGGTGGAAATAATATTAATGTAAAGACCCGGGATATTAGTTTGTATTTATTTCTCCCCTGGCTTTTAAAGTAAACAGGGTTTGAAACCAAACTTTTCCTCAGGAGGATATCGGGGCAATTCAGGTGAGATCCAACTTTCCATTCACTCATAGGATCCAGGAGGGCTCCTCTCTTCTTGAGATCACTATGCTTCTCTTCCTTTTGAATTGAAACCTTTGTAGGTTTGTGGTTCAGTTGACCTAGTTTGTGTGATAGAGATTAGTGGTAACCTCCAAAAGTATTTCAGCAAAGCTTTAGAGGCCAACTTTGCTTACCTAAGGTTTATATGAAAAAATTTTGGATTTCTGCTTTGATGTTTGACTAGGAGGGTGTGGAACCTAAGCCCTCCTTTGCCGCTGACGTTTATTTTTTACTTGTTTTCTCCTTGAAATTTTCTGCATTGTAGTGGAATTGCATCCGCCAATGTGGTTAAAACTGACCCTTTTGTGTTGCGGTGTTGAAGAATTTAGTTTGCACTAGTTACAATAGATACATTTGTTGGCTCCTTATTTGCAGTAATTACACCAATACATGATTTTTTTCATATGGATGGTGCTTCAATATGTCGTCCAATCGTTGCAAATGAAAGAATGTGCTGCTAATGAAAACAATGGTAGTTGTTTTTCTGATGTTGGATAGGCTTGTGCTTACATTTATTTGTGCATGTCCCAAGCAAACAAAATTTTCCCTTTTTCTGTTTTAAATCATTTACCTTGTGTTAGGGTCTTACATTAAGTGAAAATACCAAGGTGATATCATTTTATGAGACTATGAAAATGAATCCTTGCATATGATGATATGAACTCATTAGAATATTCCTGGTAAATGCATATTCTTCATTCCCCTTTTTGAGTTCAAACTTATAGGGTCATAATGCTCTCTGAGAGGTAAACCTGAAATACAATGTTCAATTCCCTTGATATGCATAATTTCAGGTCTTCTAAAGATTTTCCAGATATGCATAGTCTCATCATGCACTGTTACGACTCAGATAGTGCTGACATGCGTGTGCGTGTGGATCACTTGGGCTTACACAAGGCCTTGTGTGCATTAATGGGGTGGGACTACTTGAAGCCTCCTGATAACTCAAAGGCATATCAGTTCCTTTCTGCTGATGAAGCAGCAGCAAATATGGATGATCTGATTATGTGGCCGCCCATGGTGATAATTCATAATACAGTTACAGGAAGGAGTAAAGATGGCCGCTTGGAGGGTTTGGGCAATAAAGCAATGGATAGTAATATTAGAGGTATAATTTACTACTTCATACTGTGCGTTATTTATGCTGTTTCTATCAGAATGTTCCTGGGGAAAGGTTGGATTGGACTCATGTCAAGTAAATGCTCTGCATGCATCCTATTTTAGCTGTGGGCCCCTTCTTTGAATCTGCAGCATATAATATATTCAGGGGACCATTTTTAATAATTTAAATATCCTTTTTAGGTGGAGCCAACCCTTCCTTAGATACAGTATACTGCCCCTCTATTCCATAGAATATCTCTGCTTGTCTCCCTCCTGGAGAATTAATTAGTTATTTTAAACCATTCAAACTGTCCCCATTTTACCAAAAAAAAAACCATTCGAACTTTGCCAGTTTTGATTCTTATAGGTTCCACAATGTTTACATATAATCTTACCCATAGTAGCAAAAGGATAATTGAAGGGCAAGACAGGTGAGGTAAAAAGAAAAATTGTGCATGCTAGTACCTCTTGTTTTAACGTCACCATTTACAGTTTTATTGATGTTATTTGAGTGTGGAAAGGGAAGTGTGCATGTGAATTAGTATTAGTGCCTCCTTTTTCATAATAGTTTGATTTTATTTTAGGGTATTTTTTCCTTTTTTTCCCTTAATATGTATTATATATATTTTCTGGAACTCGGGGATAAGTTTTAGAAATTTTGTTATGCAAAGTCTTGATCATACTGGAATGGCCTTAGAGCTAAGTGTCAAATATAGAATGCATTTCTACAACTTGCAGCGATTAGGCCATGTCGAGATGAGTTGTTGAATCTCATTCTTAATTTTTTAATGTTTCAGCCTATGGTTTGTCCTCTTGTTCGTGATAATAGTCATCATGTATGTACTTGCTGAATTGCAATCCTTTTATTTTTGTTGTCCAGTTTTAGCTGATGTCGAAGAAGTCTGGTATCATCCTTTTTTAATCTGCTTCTCCTCCCCCCAAACCGCGAAAGGACCCCAACACCTTTTTTATTTTTTTATCAGTTTTGACATTGCTAACCATTTTCTCGACTTTGGACGGAACTATTCCTAAATTCTGTGATGTAGTGACTTTAGATATACAATTACTAACCTCTGTGATCCAATCTAGTCTACAAAGTTATTAATTATAACCCAGTTAAGCTAAACTGTTGTATTCACATTTAATAGTTCATTTCTCTACAACCCTTCATATTTAATTAATTCGTTCATTGTAAATTTTGTGTGATGAATGAACTAAACCCTGCACATAGGCATGGCTTTTTCCCCATACCTGTACAGCTCTGCTATTTAGCTAAGAATAAGGAATGTGGGTTCGGATTTACCTGGATCTTGGACTTCTGATGTTAAAGTGCAAGGAATTATAGGGCCTGAAGTTGTTAGTTGTAGTTTGCTACTCTCTTGGTTGGCAGCTAAATTGCAATCCTTCTTTGAATGAATGTCTTCTTTTATTTTAATCTTTTTTCTGTAGATCCTATATGTTAATTGCCTATTGGAACAGGTTGGGTATTTGTCTCATGTTGGGTGATTTTGAGGGCGAAGAATATTTGTCTATGGTCTGAATTCCTACCCTACCTAAACCAGTATGCACTATCTGGCTTTTGTTGTGTAATTGTTGCCAGCCTGAGCATTTTTTCCATTTTACCTTGTCTGTGCACTATATGCATGTTTCAACCTGTTAACCTAACTGAAAACTAATGGCTTAAGTGGGTTTGGACAAGTTATCATATATTTTCCCCCCTTTTTGAGCACGTTGTTTGATACTATATGATAAACTTCTGATCCTCCAAGTCCATGCACTTGAACTCCAAAGTCAACTCGGGCTGCATGCTGAGAATGTGTTTTTTCTTTTTTTTGATATCTAGAAATCCCCCAAACCCGCTTCGCAGACCCGGGCTCGAAGGGGCATTGTTTGGCATAATGAGCAATGTTCTTTTAGATCTCCCATAGATAGAACCTAGATAAACTTGAAAAGAATTACTCTACATGTGTTTTGCTTGTTTAATAGGCTTGGTTTTTGCTAGTTTAGGTTGTTTCTCTCCAACTCTCTAACATCTGCTTAATCTGTTTTCCCCTCGTGCTTGGCTTTGTTATTCAACTGCAGAATGATGGAAGTTATGTAGGATGGTGAACCTAGCCTGATTGGAGAGTTGATTCCTTGATTACACGTCTGCATGTTGTGAATAACATATAGAACTACTACTTTTTGTGTTTTTGATAGTCTATCCTCTGTTTCTTTAGATTTTATACCTTTTTGGCTGATTCTTTTACGTTTTTATGCACATGAAAATAGATATTTGCAGTCTGGTGGCGGTAATGTTTGAGACTATATGTGCTTTTCTAATATATTTTCCTTTCATTAGTCACTAGTACATATGGTATATTTCCCTTGCACCATGTGAGACCCTCACCCATTAGTTCAGTAGCTATCGTGCCTTTAGACATTGGTCTGGTGGCCATCAACAGAACCATTTTCTTAATGTTTCCTAATGGTAGGGGGTGCTTTGAGTCGTGTTGGGTTTTTATAGAGAATCTGAAGCTGGCTTTTATGGCTGCCGGCAGCCATTCTCATGGCATTTCATATTTCAATTGTTACCCTGATAATTCTAAGGGCTTCATTGTGCACTTAGAATTTGAATAAAATAAAATAAAATCGAGGTCCTTGACAAGTTACCTGTTTTCTTCTGGCATTCCTGGTATACAGAACTTGGATTTGGCAGTGGCAAGTCAAAATCCTTGTACGGTAGAGATGGTCATTTGGGTATAACTCTGGTTAAGTTTTCGGGTGATGAAGCTGGCCTTAAGGACGCCATGCGAATGGCAGAATTCTTTGAGAAGGACAGTCATGGACGCAAGGGCTGGTTTCGTGTACAGCCCCCGGTGTTGGGCCTTAAGGATGATGAGAACAATCCAAACCTAGTGAAGTTGGTGAATGTGGACGAAAAGTTTCGAGAGAAAAAGCGGATCCTTTATGGCTATCTCGGAACTGCTTTTGATCTTGACAAAGTTGATTTTGACACAAGAAAGAAGGTTGTGATTGAAAGCCGGAGGGAATACAAATCATCCAAGTAGATTCCTGGCGACATTCAAGGTATTGTAGTTTTTTTCAATATATTGTGTCATTTACTATTTAAGTTATGTCATGGTGTGGAAGGCAATGGAAGCGATAAGTAATTTTTGGGCAGCATTCATAAATGTGGTGAGGAGTGAAGCCTTTAAATGCCTGCCAAAATACTTTTGAAAATGTAATGGTCTACCTTTGGTGGTACACAGGTTTTTCCCGGTACAGCTTTTGCAGTACTTAAAGTCACAAAAGGAGAAATTCACATCAACAAAGAGATTAGAGTGCTTGTATGACTCTGAACTACCTTGTCATCTGGCAATCACAACAAGTAATTGTGTAGAATAATTATGTAGAGTAAATGCTTAATAACTGACTTTGTTTGGACAGTTGGAATGAACTTGCTCAGCCAACTGGAAGTTTAATGTACCAGGACTAGAGAGTTACTTTACACCATTTCTATGTTAAATGGGATGATGTTGGCTGAGTTTGAGTGCCCAGGTTTATTTAATGACATCGCGCCAGTACAGAAAAAACTTCCATGGGACATTGGGATGATTTTATGTTTTATGTATCCATGTCTTTCATCACGAGAATTTGTCACGTGATGATTGTCACGTGATGATAGAGGTAGACAGAATGGGGTATAGGACTGTCTCATACAAGTTTTTCTCGTTCAATACATTCACAGACCGCATGCATAGAGAACTAATTCGTGTGCACAGTAGCAACCCTTGTAAAAACTCAAAATATTGCTAATGGGCTCAACAGTCCTATTGGCCCAAATGCATGCATATGTAACCATTACGGCCCCTAGAAAAGAAGACCCCTGATTTTGTTGGTAAATTGCTATATGCCCTAACAAATTTTGATCAATACATACCTCCATAAGAAATTCTCAAAATTTCCAAACTGGTCTATATTTCGGATAACTATTTGTCTTCATTTTGAGATGGATGTAGATGGGGGCGTCACCCTCATCTCAGGACCAGCTTAACTTATTTGTTTGGAAATGAATTGTCTACTAAACTTGCTTGTTTTAATCTTATTCATGTATTATAAATATTAGGTTATGTTTGATCCTATCAATATTTAAAAGTGTTATGATTCTATCAATAATGTAATGAGCGGAAAATTTATCCATTCACTTAATCACCCAGCAATGAATTTTAATAATCGAAACCGTTTATATTTTAGGATATTATTCAAAGATCACTTTTGTAAAAAATTAAACAAATTAAAAATTGTTTAGTCAATATTATTTTAATTTTATTTTTGACGGATTATATTTATTTGCACAGTTTAAATGATTTAATAATTACTAATTTGGTTAATTTTATTACTCTTTTGCTCAGATATCTCGTTGAATTTACAATAGAAAGCTAAAATTAAAAGTTAAACAGGACATAAAAGACCGAAGATTCAGATTTGTTGTTTCCAATTGTTCTGTTTTATTTCCATTTTTTTCATAAAAAATAGAAAGATTCTTTTTGTTAGACATGAAGGAGGGTTGTTGGTTTTAAAGTGTTTTTAGACCGTAGATAGTGAAGTTGTGATTGAGGACTGATGATGATGCGCATGCACCCAACCAAAGTGAGTGAGTCACTGAAACAGTGTACAAAATAATGTACACCTCTTCACTCTTGATCCGGCAATGTCTTTACTTTATCTGACTCCATCCATGTGGTGGTCTCAGTGGGCCTGCCCCACCCCACCACCCCCCCTACCTACCTTTCCCAGCTTTTCATCTACCCTTCTCTCTCTGCTTTTCTCTCTGATCTAACTTCGGTTTCCGGGAAAGTAAACCCCCGCATCCAAACACCCCCAATCCCACTTTACCCATTCTTATCCTGCGCACCTTCACCCCTCGCGCTCACTTTAGCGCCTTCTTCTGCTCCTGTGTACATTCCTTTCATTAACTACCCTTTGTCAGACGCCTCTACACGTGTCCTGCTATCCTCCGTCCACGTCAGTACAATATCTTCTTCTCTCCTACTGTCCACCACGGCTAGCTTAGCGAGCTGCTTAAGCTCAGCTTAGCTTTGGTTTGCTTTGCTTTATCTCCCTCTCTCTACCTCCAATTCTAGGGTTTCCACATTCTCTCTCTCTCTATCTTCTTCTTTACTTGGCTACTGTGATAAGACCGTACAACAATTATGGGGTCGATCGCCGATCCCGGCGAGTTGACCGAGTTGACTCCGCCGAGCTTCGACGAGTTCCAGAGGCAGACCTCCCTCATGACCAGCTGCACTCTCCTCTGGAAGGAGCTCTCCGACCACTTCTCGTCCTTGGAACAGAACCTCCTCAAGAAATCCGAGGCCATCAAGCGCAAAATTCAAACCCTAGAGCACGAGACCAAGGAGTCCCTCAACCAGCTCGAGCAGCGCGAGGTCACCATCAGAGACAGCGTCGAGATCGCGCTCGGTAAGGTCGAGGAGACCAAGGAGGCCGCGCTCAAGGCTCTGAAGCGAGGTCGCTGCGACGACGACGAGAACGGTGAGGTGGACGATGGCGAGGGATTGCTGATGAAGCTCAAGTCTTTGTGCTTGAGTATGGATTCTGGAAGGTTCTGGAGCTTCGTGACTGGGAGGAAGAAGGAATTGGAGGCTCTGAGGGCGCAGATACCGAAAGCTCTCGCAGAATGCGTCGATCCGGCGAAGTTCGTGCTCGAGGCGATATCGGAGGTGTTTCCGGTGGACAAGAGACTGGAGAGGAGCGACAGAGGCAACGATTTGGGTTGGGCGTGCGTTCTGGTGCTGGAGTCGCTGATTCCGGTGGTGGTCGACCCGATGATCGGGAAGTCGAGGCGTCTGCTGACGCCGAGCGTGAGAAAACGCGCCAAGGAGATAGCCGAGACTTGGAAGGCCAGCTTGGAAGAGCGAGGCGGCATCGAGAACGTCAAGACCCCTGATGTTCACACGTTCCTGCAGCATTTGGTCACTTTTGGAATTGTCAAGGAGGAGGATGTTGATTTGTACAGAAAGCTTGTTGTTGGGTCAGCCTGGCGCAAGCAGATGCCAAAGCTCGCCGTTTCGCTTGGCCTCGCCAACAAAATGCCCGGTGTGTTGCTAACTCTACCTTCTTCCTTTTATTTTCTTGTGTTAACCACATATACGTTTTTTTCTTCCTTACATGAAAAATGGGCCTGCTCATGTTATGATCGTTTGGTTCTCTTCGTTGAATAACTAGTTTTCAGCGCAATTAGTTGCTTATAGTTTCTGTAAACTGTGTTCCCATGAAAGTGACGACGCTTCTACGTGATTAGTAAATTTTGAGTAAGACATAATTGATCAGGTTAGCTTACTTCCTGTCAGTGGCCGTTTTTTTAACTTCCAACAAATCCATGTCTCGAAATCAGTTGAGGAGCAAATATTAGATGGCTTTTAACAGAACTTGGGATCTAAGATGTTGCTTACTATGGAAAGCATGCCCTTTTGGTGGTTGAGTTGGATTGCGAAAAATGGAATAATGGTTTGGAGAAAAATGGAATTGTAAATTGATTTTTTACATTCACGCTTTTTGTCACACAATTTAGAAATTTCTGCTCTTTCCAATGATAATTTGTACTATCATTCACTAGTGATTCATATTTTCAGCATTGCTCTTCAGCTGTTCCAATTTAATTGTTTCCTTTATACATTACACATGACTGTATGTTAGATTTATCTATATCCCTTACAATTATAAATGCCTCTATGAAGAAAAACTTGTGGATAGTATTCCAATTGATATTGTATGTGCACATGTTTTGTAAACAATCCAGAACTCAATTTCCAGTTAACTTTAATGCTCTTCATTTTTTTTTTTTAATGATTTGAACATTATGATGATATCTCATTGACCTTGTAGTTGTACAAGGATTTTTCTTCTATGAGGGGAAGTTTTTCGTCAGTTTTTCTTCAGAATGTTTAGATATGGTTTATTAAATTTACAGTAAGAGGGGCCATTCTCATAGTTTTAATGTTTGGAGGTTGTTGTTGTGTGCAGATATGATTGAAGAATTAATCAGCAGGGGACAGCAGCTTGATGCGGTGCATTTCACTTATGAAGTTGGCCTTGTGCACAAGTTTCCTCCTGTTCCTCTGCTTAAAGCTTTTCTGAAAGATGCTAAGAAAGCTGCAGCTTCTATTTTGGAAGATCCCAATAATGCTGGGCGAGCTGCGGTATTATTTCAATCATTGCATCCTATTCTTGTTTCTTGATCTCATATGTTGTGATTTTCATTCCTGAATATGCTTCTCAGAGTGGCGTCTGGTTCTTTCACTCTTGCTATCTTTGGATGCAAAGATAGGAAGGAAAGAAACTGATGGGAGATAAGATGCTTGGAGGGAATTTGATTTTAAATAGTTTTGGTGTGGAAGGAAAGAACTAAAGGGAAAGAAAATGTGAATAAAGTTATCTTTTGTCTATAGAAAAAAAATAAAGGTATGAAAATAAAGATGGAACATCTGATTTTATTATTTTGCCTTTAGCCCCATTGAATGGTCACTTGTTATTTTAAGTTTTAATGAAGGGCAAAGGTCAATACAACATTTCAAATTACTGTTGGTGTGTTTCTCTTCACTTCACTTTCTTTTTGTGGGTGGATCAGCCTCCCACTTTCTCATTCCCAAACAAGAGAAAGCCACATTTGACTCCCAGTTTTTTCTTCCTTCATTTTCCTTTTTCCCACATCCCCTCTCCCAAATGATTGGGAGGTGAGAAAGAGAAAAAAAAAAAAAAGGGGATGTGAAAGGAACTTTTCCCTTTTTTGGGTATTAAGGAAAGTAGAAGGGGCATTCCCCTGCCCCCACACAAATCCTTCTCTCCACTTATGGAGAGAAGCCACCTACAAGAAATACATGATATGAACATCTTACCCTACATTAGATGTATTATATATTTTCACTTTCTTTCCTCATCTTATCATTGATTTTGACTCTATTTCTTTTTTTGCACACTCCATTTTAAACATGAACAATTTTCATTCCCACAGTTCTATTTTATTTCATTGCGTATTTGCTCCCATAGTGTTTATGTATGTTGACATATGTTGGAACAAGTTTATAATTTGATCAGTTTGTGATAATGGAACTCTGATAATTGGGTGGAATATGATTTATACTTTATGCATCAATTAACAGGGCAAGGCGTAGCAGGAAATTTTTTAGCTTCTCATATGCAGAAGAAAGTAAATTACGGACCTGCATTTTCAATCGATCAGTAATCTTTTCTTATATTTTTGTGCAGAACCTAGCTGGACGCAAAGAGCAGTCAGCACTCCGGGCTGTCATCAAGTGCATTGAAGATTACAAACTTGAGGCACAATTTCCTCCAGAAAACCTCAAGAAGCGCCTTGAACAGCTAGAGAAGGTGAAAACAGAGAAGAAAAAGCCAGCTGCAGTCCCTGCCAACAAACGAACACGAGCCAACAATGGAGGTCCTATGCCTCCGGCTAAGGCTGGACGCTTGACAAACGCATATGTGTCTTCTTTCCCTGCACCTCCTACATTTGTCAGGTCTCCTTCCCATGCTCAGTATCCTGCTGGGTTCTCACCATACCATTCTCCACCCACCATGTATGGCAGCAGAAGCCCACCAACCAATCCTTATGCATACTCACCTGAAGCAGCCCCTCCTCCTCTTGCCGGACAGTACCCTGGAGCTCCCATGAACTATCCTGCATACGGGGGTTATGGAAATGGTATGGCACCAGTTTATCAGCAGGCTTACTACCGATAGATATGACAACTTCGTGAAGATGGTAACCACTGATATGATGACCCCAGTCTCATCTGCTTTTATAATGGCTTGTTTGTAATCACTAACCGTTTAATGGTAGCGATGTCTGTGTGTTAATCATGTTATTTCTCATACTTCTTGCTTTGTCATGGTGGGAAGTTGTATCTCTAATGTTGATCAAACTTTAGTACTAGGTGATTGTGAAAAGTTGTTAGGATGACCTGAAAACATCGACTCAAGGTACTACGACTGTTTGTCAGTTTAGTTGTAGAAAGACTGTTCTTACTGTTCTCTATGGTTCTCTCTCTCTCTCTCTCTCTCTCTCTCTCTCTCTCTCTCCGTTTCTTGATTGTGTTCAAATTGGACCAAATGCCATTGGTGTTGGATTTCTGATTGTTATTCAAAATTTATTGTGGTGACAACCAGCACCTGATGGTATTTGATTCCGTTTGAGCACCTTCCTTTCTGCCTTGTCAAGAACCAAATGCATGTTCTACCATTATGTCAAAGATCTACCTGTCCGCATAGCATGAATGCATGATAGTAACTAGGTCATGATCATAATATGAAAGTGCAGCAGTGGGGATAATATCTGTAGGTTGTTAGGTTAGTGGGGTCATGAATGCTTGTTTCTTGTTAAATCTTAAAAGAATTTTTTTTTTTGGGCTCTCAAATAAGAATCGTGGGGTTGCTGATATTGTAATTATCTTTGGAAATTGATTTTATTCTATTTCTAGAAATCTATCTTTTGAAGCTCGATCTCTTTAAAAAAATATGTCTACTTTCTATGTGTTAAGTAATTCGGTCCTCAACAATAATATGTAAATGGGCAATAATACATCAGATTAACAACCAAATCTTTCCTACAACAAATAAATAACAGTTGATTTTAACTGTTGAAGATCCTACAATTTTTTTGGTCAGATTTTGTGCGTAACATTATCTGTTTCATATTATGAGTTCGAGTGGTGTCATATCACGTTGAATCTATTTTAAAGTAGTAAATATACTAAGCTTATGTGGTAGTCCCATTTTATCCATATCTTACAAATGTATGGTGGACACGCGCGTCGATTAAAATTCCTAGAGAGAAACTTATTTGTATAACAGGCGGCAAATCTCTGTGTTCTTAAATCCCACATATACTCTACGCAGTAGTCCCACACCCACACCCACCATCACCATCACCATCACCATCACGACGAGTTTCTGTTTTCTCATTTGACAATCTTCTTCATTTCCAACTAGTTTAATCGGAAAATGGCCTGGGTTCCATGATTGACCACCTTTGCCCTGTGTGAACGAGGTGCAGCAGTCGTCGCACACCAGTTGTTTGATGCTTTGCTCCTTCGAGAACTCTCTCTCTCTCTCTCGCTCAAACCGAAATCTAGTACTAGACCCACTTTAGCGGCGGAAGCAACCGACCTTGATAATGTTCTCAAGGAGAGGACTCACATTTGCTTCAGTAGTATATCCACATTTCCTTTCCAAGGCTCCTACTTTTTGCTGCAAGGTCGCCACCATATTCCCCGTTATTGATCATTCGGCACAAGTTGCTTATTACTCTAGTAGCGTTCATCCTTCTCCGCTGTTCCCCTCCGATGCTAAACCCCATTCGGACAGTTATGATATTGAGCTTGTTGACAATGATGCATGGCGGGTTTCATCGGGTTTGGCACTAGCGGGACGAGGAATGGAGGGTACTGCATTGGAAGCAAGTTCCTTTTTAGAGGAAGTGGCTGATGAAACCGTTGATAATTGCTCTCTGCCTGTTGAGGGTGACCCGGATTTTGATGACATTGATAATATGAGAGTTCGCGGCCATCTCTTCTATAAACTTGACCGTGACTCCAAAGAGTTCGAAGAGTATAATTTCGACTTCCATCGCAGGAAAAAGACTTCTAAGAAGAAGGATGATCCAAAGGAAAGTAAAAGAAAGGACAATGATTTAAAGGAGAGCAAAAAAGACAACCCGGTTCGTGATTTGTTCTCCAGAAGTGAGAAACAAGGTAGAATTGTGAAGGATTCTCAGCATGATGAAATGGACAATTCTTGTGTTGGGAAGAAGAAGCTGAGGACTCCGACTTTTAATCAGCTCACGGGTCCTTTCCATGAGCCATTTTGCCTGGACATTTACATATCGAATGCGTCTGTTCGTGCCTGCATTGTACACCGGGCGACCAGTAAGGTTGTTGCCGTGGCACATTCCATATCGAAGGACATGAAGTTCGACCTTGGTTCATCTAGGAATTCAGCTGCTAATTGTGCTGCTGTGGGGGCAGTTCTGGCTCAGAGGGCATTGGCTGATGATATCTATGATGTGATTTACACACCAAGGAAAGGGGAGAGATTGGAAGGCAAGCTTCAAATTGTACTTCAATCTATCATTGATAATGGCATTAATGTGAAGGTCAAGATCAAGCAAAGAATGTGGAAGAAACCCAGTTCCTCATCTGCAGCCTAGGAGCAGGTGGTTTGCTATTCTGACACAGTCAGCGCCTTGATTTTATGTTTCATTTGAACTAACCATGTTTCTGATGGTTAGAGGGCTGGATGGTCAGAGCTATGCTGATGAATTTGATTCATTTTATGAGATATAGAAGCTGGCTTAGACAATTTCTACAACACAAGTTTTCTGCTTGGGAATTACTTTTCAAGGAACTAAGAGGATTGACTGCCCTCCTCTGCTGAGAAATGAGGACATTCAACAACCACCCTGATGGCGTAAGATACTTTGGTTGTCTCTCCTCCATTGTTTCCACACCCAAAACAAGCACAAGAGGAATTCAAGGAATCGATTGCACTCACTTAATTACCTAGCATTATTAAAACAGATTTAGGACCATCTCATCAGATCTCCTGAGGATATCGGTCTGTAATGGATGAACAATAATGACCATTTTTTTCTCCTTCTGCATTGTATAGCAATGTGTTATAATGAAACTTTGGAATGAAGCTGGAGAAAATTATTGCATTTATCATCTGTTTAACTTAATAAGTTGATTAAACTATTTGCTCCATCCAGGTCGCAACCAATCCAATTAATGGCCTATACAATCATATGATTTCAACAAACAACATTACTAGTCAAGTACCAATTGATAGCAGCACATTCCTTTATAAGTGAGTAAGTGATAAAACAAAGCAGATATTATTTCTATTCAACAATCCATAACTCAATACAAACATGGGTCAAATTCACTACCCAGTTGCCAAAATCCAAAATTTAGTCATTAGCTGTTGCTAATTGCAGTGATAGGAGCTCATCTTCCGGGATGGTCTTAATGTGACAATCAGACTGTGGGTAAGATACACACAGCAATGTATAGCCACTCTCCACCACATCATCACTGAGCATACCTTCACTCTGGTCAACCGTGCCGGCCAGAAGCTTAGCAGGGCAAGTCATGCACACCCCAAGCTTGCAGTCATGCGGCACAGACAGGCCAGAGTCCAATGCCTTGGCCAGTATGGTCTCATCAGGCTCCACCTCCAGCTCAGTAGACCGACCCTCGTGCTCAACCACCACCTTGTAGGACCGGACTATGCAGGATCGTCGTGAACTGTGGCGTGGCCACCGGAGATTGAGCTGAAAAGCAGTGGAGAGTTTGGTGGGGTGTCCTTGTTTGGGTAGAGTGAAAGAAGGAGATGAAGGGAAGTGAAACAGGGTTGCCATAGTGTTAATTTCTGAGGCAGCAAATGAGGGACAGTTTTTGTGGCAGTGCTGCCTCTGTGCTATTGTTTATGGTGTGTGGCAAAGGATAAGGTTTTGTAATAAGTTGGTGTTTTGTGGTTTATTAAACAAAACAAGGTTGTGCCCGTGTCAATGTTACAATATGGTTTAAGTGAAAAACAAGGGAGATGGGTTCGTCTCAAATTTTTGTGAAACATCTTCATGCAATGCATAAACCATGAACTGTGAAACAATTATAATAAAAATTTGAAACAATTTATTGTGACATAAATATGGATGTTGAATCCCAAATTGGGAATTCGCTATCAAATCCAAATCACATACCATCTTTGCCCAAAAGAGTAACAGGACTTCAAAACAGGCCAAATTCAATAGAATCCAAAAAGAAAGAGCACTGTAATTATGACGTCATACTTCAGAACCAACATATTTCAGAACCATATATATTGGTGGGTCGGTAGCTCTGTTGTTTGATCTTCTTAACAGGTCGTGGTTATCAGCTTTGACGTGGAGATTATCTGTCAGTGTCAAGGTGATATTCTCTGTTCTAATTTCTTGCTTAATCGTTAATCATACTCCAGAACTATTATCATTTCACTAATCACATCCGCAGTAAGCTTATAGTTCTGCAACATAAATTCATTTTTGGGGTTTTCAGAACAAAAACGAACCAGCGACAAAATCAACTCATCCTGATGATCTGATCATAATCAAATAACGAAAATCATAAAAGAAAGAAAATTTCTTTATAAGGTTGCAGTTGTGTGTATTAGATTTTCCAGTCTTAGGTTGTTTTATTAAAAAAAATGTTTTGAAAAAGCAGTTATTAAAAAAAAATTCTTTTTTTATTTATTTTTCTAATTTTCATAAAGTGAAATTTCTTGTATTATTGGTTATGACTTAATTTTATTTACCAAGTGGCGTTTTTGCTTGCAGTAATCTGAAAAGGGGAAAATGGCAGTGGAGAAGTCTGGCATAGCCAAAGATATTACTGAGGTAAGTAAACCAGGTTTTGTGTGCACTAAAATGTGTTGGTGTTGTGTGGTTTGCTTATAATACTAGGAACCCTTTGTTTCATTGTTTATAGTTAATTGGAAAAACCCCATTGGTGTATCTGAACAATGTTGTGGATGGTTGTGTTGCTCGAATTGCTGCCAAACTGGAAATGATGGAGCCCTGCTCCAGTGTTAAAGACAGGTATAGACTTTTAGTTGTACAAATCTTATTACCTGGTCTTTTTTCTTTTTTTGTTTAGATGATTATGCTTACTGTTTTCAGGGCGGTGATGATCTGCAAATGTTGTGCTTTTGCTTTGATTATCTATTAAGGTTCCTAATTACGGCATTGTGTACTGCAGGATTGGTTACAGTATGATTGCAGATGCGGAGGCGAAGGGACTTATTACACCTGGGCAGGTTAGTTGTTTGATAGAGAAACCTGTTGGATAGGAGTGTTATTTTCTTGAAGAATTTGTGCATAGAAAAGAGGAGGCAACCACCTACCTGATATAATTGCTTAATTTCTCCACTAGCATGCTTTTTAATTCAATTTCCAATGAAGAAAAAGATGCAACTTTTCTTTTATCATTGGATGTTTTAGCTGGAAACATTACTTGCATGTGTTATTTGTGAAGAATTTTTGCATTAAAAGATGTATGTGAAAATTGTGAACCCCTTATTAATAGTCTGAATTTTGTACCACAACATTGTTTGGTTTCACCAATATTATGAGCTTGTTATAATGAAGAAAAGATGAGATTGTTATTTGTTGAAAATTGTGAGCTGACAGATCTTCCTTGATTTTGACTTCGGTTGGTTGGTTGTTGTTTTCTGAAGAGTGTCCTCATTGAGCCAACAAGTGGTAATACTGGCATAGGATTAGCCTTCATGGCAGCAGCTAAGCATTACAGGCTTATCATCACAATGCCTGCTTCAATGAGTCTTGAAAGAAGAATCATCCTTCTAGCCTTTGGAGCTGAGTTGGTTCTCACAGATCCTGCAAAGGGCATGAAAGGAGCTGTTCAGAAGGCTGAAGAGATATTGGCAAAGACACCTAATGCCTACATGCTTCAGCAGTTTGAAAATCCTGCCAACCCTAAGGTATCTACTCAATCAATTCCATAGCATATGTAGCCAATGCATTATCAAAAAGAAAAGAGGTATCTTGTGCTTGGAAAAATCATGTCATTTATGTTATTGTAGGTACATTATGAAACCACTGGACCAGAGATATGGGAAGGCTCAGGAGGGAAAGTAGATGCTTTTGTTTCTGGGATAGGTACGGGTGGAACCATAACAGGTGCAGGGAAATTTCTCAAAGAGAAGAACCCTAACATAAAGGTTAGCTTGAGTTTTGAAGGTTAATTTCAAAAGAAATTATCTGGGAAATTTGATTTTGAGCGTTTAAGAAGGCCAGAACATAGCTTGTCCTGTTTTGCTGCTCTTTCACTTTGTCTTATTGTTTTTTTCTTTTTCTTCCTTTAATGTTAGCTGTATGGTGTGGAACCAGTTGAAAGTCCTGTCCTAACTGGAGGAAAGCCTGGTGAGCTAATACTGCATTGCTTCTCTGAGATTATTTATATTCCTTGCATAATCTGGCACCTGCAATTTAGTTACTGGCTTTTTCCAATGATTTAGGAAACAATTTATGCACATAAATGTGAACCACCTTTAATTTGGAATTATTGCATCAATAAGGTTCATGGTATAAGAAACTTTTAGCGAGTGAGTGAAGTGGGAAATTTGTGTTTTGTTACAAACATTCATTAACAAAATAGAGATATAGTAGTATGCCACAGACGTTCATAATAGGTATTCAGTCTCAGGAATGTGATACTTTCTATGGAGATAAGGCTGTGTTCTAACTAATCTCAGCTGTGACTGGTAGGATAGATAGGAGTTTCTCTGAGGAATAAACAGTTACTGCTTGGTGGAACGATCCTCTGCTTATGTTCTGTTATTGATGGAATGTTTAGACTCCAAGGGTTTATTTTCTGCAGCTTAAAGTTGTCAACTTTAGTTGGCTGCTGATTTATATAGTGCCAAGTTTTTCTAACAGAATCCTTCTAGGCTTTGAGCTTGGAAACCCCAATTCCCCCATATATTGTGTAAATAATTTGGATTTTCCTCAAGCTTATATATACATATATATTTTTAATTAAACTCTTAGCTGACAAGTCGGTATATATTGAAGGTCAATTCTAGTTTTATATAATGGCTTCATTCTAGTTAATCTAATGAATGTTGCTTTGCTTAAAATAGAACAGGGAGTTTAAAATTTGGGGTGTTGCTGACATTAATTATTATGCTCATATCAATGTAAAGGTCCACATAAGATCCAAGGAATAGGTGCTGGTTTTATCCCTGGTGTTTTGGAAGTCAGTATCATCGATGAAGTCGTTCAAGTAAGGCTCAAAGGTTTTGATTGATCTTAATCTTTTAAGTGTATGTCATATTATATATATCATTACATTGTTATTTGTGATACAATCATTCAGAAAAATAGCTCACAATCAGGAAACATTGTGCTGTGCTTGGTAGAGTGTTATGATGGAGGAAAATATACACGGCTAATAATTTGTGCGAGCTTATGTAAACATGGTCTATGATTTTTCATTTTGAAGAGGTTCACTCTCTGCAAAATGACGGAGGAAAATTTACAATTTGTGAGATTAATACATCTCCAATTATATTTTAATTTAAAAAGAGGGTAGCATGCACATTAAGTTGCATTTGATACTATTTGCTTTTTTATGACTCCATCACTAGGAATAGGAGAAAAGAAATGTTGTTATAATATATAACATCAGAAGTTGAATTAGGGCATGCTTGTTTCCCATTTATTAGTCATTTCTAACTGCTACAACTGCTTTACCAAATCTGCAATGTATTGCAGATATCAAGTGATGAAGCAATTGAAACTGCAAAGCTTCTTGCACAAAAAGAAGGTTTGCTTGTAAGTTCTTAACCTAACAACCAGTAGTGAGTTAATATCTGTGCTTTTGGGCCATCAGATTTGAATCTGCCATATTTATGTATCAATCACTGTATTGCTGCCTTAACTTTTTAGTCCACTTACAAGTACGGGATTATTTGTTCCAGGTGGGAATATCATCTGGCGCTGGTGCCGCCGCTGCAATTAAGATTGCAAAGAGACCAGAGAATGCGGGAAAGCTCATTGTTGTAAGTTGGATCATACCCCTTCTCAGTTCTAGACTACTAGTTGACCTTGTATTATTGGCATTTGGCATACAGAATTGTCTAGTTGCACAGAGATATGACATTGGGCTATCTCTAAGCATAAGGTTCCAATCACTAAATTGGTTGCCTTGAACTATTGATTTCTGGGATTACATTACTTAGGCCCTACAATATTTTCTTATTTTGACCATCAGGAATATGATACTTCATCAGGGGTCTGATGGACCCTTTCTACTCTAGCCTTAGGCCAACAACCAAGGGTCAAGAAACGAGCTTGTAGAAAAATATTGGGCAGGGTTGGATCTCCCTTGATCCAAAACCAATATCAACCAAGGGAAATTTGAGGTTATTAGTATATATTAATATGATTCAACAAACTCAAAGCAGTTAGTACCAAGTTGGCCATCTTTATGCATTTACAGAGGCTGCATCCTTAAATAAAACTCCCAATTGCTAGGGGCATTCTTAAGTTGTTAAGAGATTTAGTAGCTTTAGTTTTTATCCTTCTTCACTTGACTCAACAAATTGGGTTATTTCAAGAGTGTGTATCTCAAATTTCATGGCAGACAAACAGCGAGTTTCAAGAGTGTTTGTCTTTATTTTGGGTAGCCCATGCCTGATTGTGCCTCATGCTTTCTGTTCCACTGCTAATTGCTTTCCATCTTCATTACTAATTCATGTAGGTGGTATTTCCAAGCTTTGGGGAGAGGTATCTCTCCTCTGTGCTGTTTGAGTCGGTGAGACGGGAAGCCGAAAGCATGACTTTTGAGCCTTGACTTGTTCCCTGCTAGTTTCTGGCTACTTCAAAATTTTGACCAGTGAATCTGAGTACATCACACTTCTTAATATAAGGAGGGATTATCTGGGTTTCTTTTTTCCCTAAAATCTGAAAACATGAGCTTTGAGCCCTGAGTTGTTCCCTGATTTTCTGGCTGGTTCATTGTTACCTTGACTGGTGAATCTGAAATGATCAACTTCTTAACTGAAAGTTGGAATGGTAAAATTTTTATGACATCTTATCACGATGAGCATTTCACAACCGACTCCTCAAACTAAAGTGTGTATGCATGGTAGTTTTCCTTATACAAATTTTTACCAAATCATACCATGAAACACAATCGCTCACTCCTACTAATTCACTTGTCACTACTAAAATTCGAACTTGGCACAAGTTTTTTTTTGTTTCATCAGATACGATAGCTAAATATAGGAGAATCTTCACGACATGCAAGATCATATCCGTCACAAATATCAACACGTCATGCTTGGTCAAGCGCAAAATACAAATGGGTCATTTGTGTTTGATGCCTCTAAATTCTCTAATTATAAAGGTGTTCGTCGGCTTGAAATTGTTATTTTTGGTAAATTCACATCCAATCCAATCTGACATAAATCCAATTAGGTCATGATTGAGCATATAGTTGATTGAAATTGTTAATTTTGACTAATCAATCCATTAGGTCATGATTGGAAATAATGCATGCATTATTGGCGTTTTAAACTTTCAAAGGGTTAATTTTCAGTTCAGTATTATTTGCATATTATTTTGCTGATGTAATGGATATGTTATACCATGCAGTTCGGTACTGAACTGACGTAATCAATCCATCATTTACTAACAATCAACAATTTCAGTACTGAACTTTTAACTGTCGTAATGAAATTAACGCTTTTTCAAAATACTCAAATAATACATGCAAAATACGGAATAATAAGTGATAATATGTGTTTAATACATGTATGATTGAAAAATATGCAAATTATACGTTTAGATTGACACAAATTGTACGTTTAGATTGAAAAATATGCATATTTTTGAAACGTATGGAAAACAGAAAAAAAAAAAAAAAAAATGTACATACATGTATGCGTATTATACGCAAATTTACTAACTATAGCTCTGCCCATGCAGGTCAGCCCCTTGCCCATTAAGATAAGAGTACATACAGGCAAGAAATTAAAAAATTGAATGTCATGAACTCCAAAATTCAACCAAAGAAAACTTCAAGTTTTAGGCTTCTTTGGCGTGCCTGAACTTTCAGGATCGGATTTGCGCTTTATACCCAGAAAATGTTCAACCTGAAAAAATAACAGAAAAAATTACTATCTGGAAAATTGAAAAAAGAATAAAAAGAGCAGAAGGAAATAAACACCACAAATGGGTGAATAAAGATTGTCTATCTAAAACATCCTACTAAAGATTAAATATTACAGGCTTCTAGATGATCAAAAGAAAACAAATAAAGATTTGATGGATAAGAAGCAGAACTTAGATAAGGCTGTTCTGTGGACAGACTAAGATTTCGTGATCGACCTCTACATTAAAATAACTAATTAGTTGGCAGTTGGAAAAATTGGAACCTGTGAATATCAGGCTATATATATACATATACATCAACATCTATGAAATTAGGAGAAAGAAATGTAAAGAGTTAACTCACCTTTCTGTCACCAAGCATGGGCGTCAAGCCCCCTGGGAGATCCTTCTCAACAGTAGCAAAACCACTTCTGGGATCACTAGTTTGCCTGAAAAGACCAAAGGAGGGGGGAAAAGGGTAAATCAATTGGGAATATGAATGTCCAATAGAAAATAGAAAAGTTAAGGCAGGGAAGCCTATACCAAGCTCATGTTTCTTTATTCAATTCTTTAAATTGAGATATTCAAAGGGTGTTAACAAATTCAAGTTTTAGAGAATCCATCAAGTCATTTCTCAATGCATTTGATTATTAATATTATAAAGCATACCCCGGTTTAACATGACCACTGAGAACAAGATAGGGTGTCTGCAAGCGAGCTTGAGTTTCCCTCATCCTCTCCACAGACAGTGATGGTGTATCTGAACTCTTCATCTGCTTCAGCTTCAGTTCTTCCTGATATTGCTTCATGCGTTTCTCTTGCTTCATTTTTCCAGGCCCCTTCCCATGAAACTTATGAGAAAGTATCCGAAAGGCTTCCTTTGGTGTCAACTGGTGATAACAAGGAAATAAGTCAACAGAGCAGAAACAATACTACATGATCATCAACAAATTAAAGAGCAGAACATGTATATTTTTGCCTGCACCACAGCTTTAAAGAAACTATACTTCCAAACCCCAAACTTCACCATGGAATAAGCATAGGAATATTTAAATTTACTATGGCTAATATAATGTCACTGATACGCAAAGATCAAAACATACATATTATTGCTGGTACACAGCTTTTAGAGAACTACACTTCTAACCCCAAAATTTAGCCCATGGAATAAGCATAAGAATTTTCAATTGACTACAGATACAACTCTATGACCACATTCCCTCCAACATAACAATGTTAAACCATATAAACTAATTACATATTGTAAAGGAACTGGACAGGAGTACTTACAGTTCGTCCAAACTCATCAGTTCTCTCAAGGTGAATATCCTTTTCCTGATAGACTTTAGGTGGACGAGTCTCCTTTTGATGGCCTGACGAGGATGAGCGAGTATCCTTCTGTTCAACCCTTTTTTGACGTAATGCATGAGTCTCCTTTGGCTCATCATCATCATCTACAAGGCCTAAAAGTTTGCTCTTTTTCTTGTCCATGTTTCTGCCACCCCATTCAATACCTTCTTTTAGGGTTCCTCGTTCTTTAAGCAGCTTCAGCGCACCTGATAATCCTTTCCCAACAGCAACTTCATGGATAGTTTCATCTGGAATTATCTCCTCATTATCCTCATTAGCGTGGTGTTCATCTTCATCAATATCTTTAACTTCAGTCCACCCACCTGCCTCATCCATTCTTTCTTCATGGGAAGCTTTTGGTTCTTCATCTTCTTGCATAAAAACATCTTCACTTTCAGGCTTGTGGCTTTCTGAAAAAGAACAGGCAACATAGAAGTCATTTATTAAACCATGCATGCCATGGAAAAGCAAGAAAAAGCTTCGACTGAAACATGAAATTGTGATCTACTAGCAGGCTATCTAGAGTTTCCACTGGTTTAAAAGGCAATAATCAAAATCACCCTGACAAATACCAAAGTAAATTGGCCACCATTAAACAAATTAAATACACAAAAAGAAAGACTAAATTGGCATGTGAAAAGCAGCTAGAGAAACATCAGACTCCTCCATGGGAAAATGGTAACTAATAATCCTGAATTTGATGAAATAGGAATATGGCCACCAGCTAACTACAAGATACTAGATGACCATTGAGACATGGCATCTAAAATGGTAAGAAGGATTCCTACACTCAGCCAATAAAGTATCAATTCACATTAGTCTAAGATTACTTAAAAAAACAAACACACATTGAAAGAATTCAAGAAATACCTTCTTCAAGCTGGAGGCCCCAGACAAACTCTTCCATCTCTGTGAAGACAACCTTGTTTTCCTGTGACTCTCCAGTTGAGGGGATTTGAACATCTGCAGTCTGACTGCTGGCATTGGTGGTGGCAAGGAGGGCAATTGCTTGTGGACCAGATGGTGTCTCTTCCACTTTCTTTTTAAGAGCCAATTTCCTAGCTCTCTCCAAGGATTTATAGTGATCCTCATCCTCATCTGCCAAGACAACAGTTTCATCTTCCTCTGGTTTAACAGAAAGAGTTTGCTCCAGTCGCAATGATTTAGATGCCTCATCTGCTTTAGCATAAGCTAACTGATATGCACTATTTCTCCTTTCAGCTTCCAATCTTTCTTGATCCTCTTTAGTGGCCTGCCTCTTTGCATCATTCCTAGAACCAAGGTCCGCAACACCCAGCCCTGCAGAGACTGCTTCTGCTTCAAGGGCATCTAAATCTAGCTTCTCCTTCTTCCGCAAGGATTTCTTCTTCTTGGGCTTTTTAAACTTAAGCATTTCTTCATGAGTATAAAAGTCAGATGTGATCTTTCCAGAGATGTTGAGATCTTCAAAGTGGTTGTTTGTGGGAACACCCTGTATCCTCCTCCGGAGCTAGGAAAAAGAAATAATACTATTGTTAGTTTTTATCTTTTTTGTTTTCCTTTATCTAAAAGCAGTTAGATCACATTATAAAGTCAAAGGAGCATTACTGATGCAATTTGAAGCATATAAATCACATACATTCAGGCTGCTTGAGAAATTAGCATGAGAAATAAAATAGTACCTCTTCAAGTTTCTTCTCTGCCTCACCAGTAAAGCGTCCTCTTTCATCTAGAGTTACACCCTGAAAAGAAACATAAATTCACATATTACAACCAATTGCCATGCTCAACGTTTCAACAAAATGCAAGTGAATGAGGAAAAATTCTGGGGCATAAGCTAAAAGTGGGGGAAATTAAACTATATATATATATATATATATATTGACCTCATCTGGGGCAGGATCATCATATTTTGGAAGAATTTTCTTCTCTGAACCAGGGTCATCATTAAACCTGATACATCATCAAACGTACAACTAATGAGTTGTGTGAGCAAATGCCAAATTATAGGAGATGGTTAGACATAGACACTGTCACAATAAGTTGCTGTTAGTATATCTATAAAATAACTGAACATTATAACAATGGTGAACATACTTATCAACATAAATCCCCGTTTTTTTCTTTGCTGCCTTGTAAGCATCATCTCGTTGCTTCTGCTCTCCAATTTCCACATTCTCAAGCATATCAATGTCTGTTACATTAAATCAAAAAAAATCTTTTATATAAAAAATGTCATGCCTATAAGGGGCACCTAGGCCCTAAAAGAAAGTAATTTCAAGCTACTTTACCTTCATTAACGTCACCATCAGCTAGAATGCTCTGATCTTTGAGTGTTAAAACAACTGCCCCGCCTTCCATTACTTTGTCAAGGCCATGAAGAACTTTAACCCCGGCTAGATCATCTATAAACAAGTGTTTGGAGTAAAAGTGAGATAAATCTGATCAAGTAACCCATAAAAACCGCAAAGATTATAACTGTGTTATTCAGACATCATTAACATGTCAACTGCAAATCCAAACCAAGCTCTCAAAATACTATCAACAACATTGGGTCCCACAACTTGCAACTGTTGGCTCATTATTATTCTCTAGAAACTTGCAGCATATAGGAACCAAATATTATGAGCAGGTGCATATTAACAGAATACTGAACCAAACCTCTAGACACATACACGCACACAAGTCCTCAAGATTTATTTACTTTCATCTGGTGCTCAGGTGTATAAAAATATAATAAAAAAATTCATAAGCCTACAAGTTCTACATAAAATAAGCATTCTGTCTGTGAAAATAGGCCCACATGTGTGCTCAAATACAATAAAATTCAAAAAGAACTAATTCAAATTCCTACTGACGTTCAAACAACCCTTCAATCAAGTAGTTGCTATTAAGCAATATATATATATATATATATATATAATTCTCAAGAAAGAAGGAATCTTACGAGTGGTATCCTGGGTTGTCTCCTCATCTTCACTTTCTCCCTGACCAATATTGTCCTGAGAAAATCCACACAATATAAATGGTAATCATAAAATCAACAAACTGTTGAAAGACGATGCAAAGGAAACAACACCAAACTAACCTGTTCCTCAAAAATCTTTGAAAGCTGCAAAGCTTTTTCCCTTTCAGCAATCCTTTTCTCCTCAAGCTTACGGCTCCTACTAACCCATGATAAAACCTCAGACACGTCTTCGGTTTTCTTCTTTAATCTCTCTTCCTTCGTTCTGAGCAAAAAGCAAAACCGAAAGAAATATAGTCATGTTACATGGCATTGTCCTGAAAAGGGGCATTTACATACAGCTATGTGTATATATATAAATATACATGGACATTATATATTAACACAACTCAAATAACTATAACAACACTACGTTGTGTGTTCAAATTCAATAAAAACGACACATGTACTTGCAAACAATTCAAATGTAAGACCCACTCTCCCATAACATCCATAATTCAGCTGCATTTAAAATAAGAAACTGATTGGAAATGGATGAACAACTATAATTATAATCAATATGTGTCAAGCAGAAAGTAGCTCCTAAGCAAACTGCAGAGAATAGGATATAATTAGTGGGTATGCAATTAGAATACCAGCATGATATGTCCAATCAAAAATCACAAAATGCCATCAAGTAAAGTCATAAAATAGTCAATTGACAGTTGCTTCCCAGCAGATCAATGCTAGTAGGCTACAATCATCTCTCTCTTCAAATTAAACAATAAACCAAATGGAATATAATAGATTGTTATTATCTTTTGAAAGATGTTGATTCACATTGATACACAAGCAGTGCACGTTTTGCATATTATCTTTTGAAAGATGTTCATTCACATTAAAACCACTTTACAGATTCCTTAAATACATCACCATCCAATTTCCACATTTCACATTAGCAGAACCAAGGAAGGCATTCTATCAACTTCTTCTGAGCCTCACAAAGAACATACGGTGCGATAATGCAAAATGGAAAATTAAGCAGAAATACTTCAAAAAATAACAAATGTTTATAAAATAAATCACATATTGCATAAAGATAGCATAAATGAAGATGTACTTACTTTAGGATGCGTTCCCCAAGCTCCGATGCCAATAGATGTGCTCCACCTGATATGCCCTCAGCATTCTGTTCATCCTCAACATTGAAGGAAACCTTCCCTTGCTTATCCCTGTTATCCTCATCATTTGGCTTAGCTTTATCATCTCTTCCCCCACCCTTGCTCCATTCATAATTATCATCAAGGCCTCTCCTGCTTACTTTATCTCTTGACTTCTCCTTATCTTGATCAAGTTCCCTCTCCTTTTCCCTATATTTGTCCTTCCCCTTCTCCCTATCTGTATCCTTATAGCTTTCCCTCCCCTTCTCACGTTCTTTATGTTTTTCTCTCTCTTTTTCTCGTTCCCTTTCCTTTAATTTGTCCCGTTCCCTGTCCTTTTCCTTTTCCTTATCCCTCATCTTCTCTTTCCCCCTCTCTTTGTCTCGTCCCCGATCACTATCCTTCTCTATCTCTCGCTCCTTCTCATGCTCTTTTTCCTTCCCCCGATCCTTTCTATCTTTCCCCTTCTCATGCTCCTTTTCTCTATAACTCTCTCGATCAGAATCTTTATCCCTCACCTTATTATCTCTACTTCTATCCTTATAGCGCTCATCTCTATCGTCCTTCCTCCTTTCCTTGCCAGATACCCGATCCTTTTCAGAATCTTTAGATTCTTTCTCTCTTTCTTTTACAGCATCAACACTACTTCTCCTCGACCGCTCCCGGTCTTTACTTCTAGCGTCCTTCTCTTCCCCTCGGCTACTCTTCTTCCTATCCTTGCTCCGATGCCTGCTTGATTTGTCGGTCCCATTCTCTTCTAAATCATCATTAATCCCTTCATCCCGGTGCTCTCTCATCGGAGAGTCATCTTCGTACTTTGATTCAGACAATTCCATGTCCATTTGCAACACACTCTACAAAACTCTAATCACGAAATTATTAGAAAAATAAAAAAAACGAAACCAAATAAATAAATGTACTAACTTTCCAAAGCCCAAATTTGACACAATGAGCACTTCTAAAAAATAGAAGTTCAAAGAAAATAAGTCAAAAATACCGGGGGAAAAATGCTGTGTTTGGCCAGCTGAGAAAAATAAACGTAGGAAAATATCAAATTGCGACTATTTTACTTAAATTCCTGGGAACAAGACAGAAAACGGTCTTAAATGTAGCATTTAAAGATTGAAAAACCCCTAAGCAACCATAAAATAAATAAATTCGTAAAAAGAGAATGCTTAGAAAGCGTATATGATACCTTACGAATAGTTTCGGGCTCTGTTTGGCTGCAAGTGTAGGCGGAGTTTTGCGCTCTCAAATCTCTCTAAGCTCTGTTTGGTAAACTCGTTACTGGTAGTGGTGCTTAGGTGGTGAACCAGGCAGCCTCGAGACCTCCCAAACGGCGGATTTGGATGGCTTTAATAGCGGGGGCAATCGAATGCCTGAATCTCTTGAATTTCGGAGTTGTTTGGAAACACAGAAATTGAGAATCGAAGAAGAAGAAGAAGAAGAAGAGAGGGCCGGGATTTGGATGCTTGGGTTCGAAAACGGGAAACTGCTATGAGTTTAGAACCAAGGAGGCTTTGAGGTTTTTTTTTTCGAGTGTTTTACTTTTAACCGACCCTCTTTTTCTCTTCTTTCTTTTTTATCTTTCTTATTTTATTTTATGAGGGCTGCTATTTGCACACCCTCTTTTTTCTTTTTGCACACCCCTATTAAAAAAAAAAAAAAAAACTATACAGCCCTCTTCTTTCCCTCTCTTTTTTCTCTCGTTCACACCCCCCTTCCCATGTTTTTTTTTTCTTCTTCTTCTTCTCCAACCCTCCCTCAGCCAGCCCCTCCACCCAACCCACCTAGCCCCTCAACCCCCTCACCCGACCCACCCCTCCCTCCCTCCCCCTCCGGCTTCCCCCCTCCACCTAACCCACCTAGCCCCTCAGCCCCTGCACCGACCCCCCCAGCCCCTGCACCACCAAAACAGCCACCACCACCTTCTTCTTCCCTTACCTAAGCCAAAACAGCCACCACCACTATCACATTCTTCTCTCTCTATCTCCCTTCTCGCCCAAGCAAATAGCAAAAAAAGGTGGCAGGTGGTTCGGCAGACCAGTGCCGAACCCGTCGGTTTCGTTCGACAGGTAACCGCCGAACAAACCTAGTTCGTTCAGTGGGTACCTGCTGAACGAAACCGACGGGTTTGGCACTGGTCTGCCGAACCACCTGCCACCTTTTTTTTTTTTGAAGTTGGTGTTGCGGGGGAGGAGGAGGTGCTGCGAGGAGGAGAGAGAAATACGAGGGTTGGTATTGCGGGGAGGAGAGAAAGAGAGATGGAGGTGGTCGGGTGAGGGAAGGAGAGCGGGAGAGAGGTGGTCGGGGAAGGGAAGGGAGGGAGGTTGTCGGGGTAGGTGAGGGAGGGGGAGGGGCTGGGATGGCAGAGGCTGAGGGAGGGGGTTGGGATGGTTTCAACATTTTTTTTTTTGTTCTTTGTTTTTTTTTTAATTTAAAAATTCATATTTGGGGTAGGGTGTGTAGTGTTTGGATTAGGAGAGTGTATAGTGAGAAATTTTGGTGAGATTAATGAGGTTGGGGTATTTTGGTAATGGGAGGGGTGTGTAAAAGAGAAATTTTAAATTTTAGAAGATTTTAGAAGATGGTAGGAGATGTGTAAGAGAAAAATGTGTGCAAAAAAAAAAAAAAGTGTGCAAATAGCAGCTCTCTATTTTATTTGTTTAATGACCTTGTTTTAACTTTTAATCTAGTTTTTTGAGAAATTTTTAAAAATAGCCTTATTTTAAAGCACTTGAAGACATTCTAAATTCTTAGAAAGCTAACCAAAAATTGATATGAAAGACTTGATTACCTCTTAATTAAAATCCCAAAACATGCTACCTACTCAGTATTAGATGAGCCCATCACCACTCGACCATGACAAACCCCTTCAGCTGAAGAAGTTAAATGGGACGTGAGGTGAAGACTGAGGTGAGAGAGGGTGAGAGACTGATGTGAGAGGAGGAGAGACTGACAAAGATGAGAGAGGCCAAAGGGGAGAGGGTGAGTCGATACTCGAGAGTAGAGGAAGATGGTTTAAGGAGGAAACTTTATTGGTTTTAAGGGTGTTTTAAGTCTTTTTCATTCCTATTTTGACTAGTTTTCTAAGAATTATCCAAAGTGCATTAAAAGTCTTTAGTGTGTTAAAAAAAACGTGAATTTTTCGAACTTCTCTAATTTTTATGTTTAACTTTAACCTATTTCATCCTCCATTTTTCCCCGCGAGTTTTCAATCTTTTATCAACGCTATCGAAAATTTAATCACTCCTTTTAAAAATAAGGGTTTTTTTTTTCATATTTAGTACTTAAACTTTGACCATTGTCTTAATGTGGTACCTAAACTTTTATTTGTCTCAATTGAGTATCTAAACTTTTATTTTGTGTCTAATAGATACCCATGTGAATTTCTGTTAAAATTATTAACAGAAGTTAAGGACAATATGGTCACTTCAAAAAATTTATATTTATATTTTAATTATAATTTTTTGTTTTTTTGTTTGTTGTGTTTTTTTAATAATTTTAAACATATAAAAAAATAATTAAAATATACTTTAACTATATTGCTCTTAACTTTTGATGACAATTTTAACAGAAATTCATTTTGGTATCTATTAGACACAAAATAAAAGTTTAGATGCTCAATTGGAACAAATAAAAGTTTAGGTACCACATTAAGATAAGGGTCAAAATTTAGGTACTAAATATGAAATAAACCCTAAAAATAATATTGTTTTTGTAAAAGCCCTTTCAATAAGTCTAAAAAATAATTTTAATATAAGTAAATATAGAATTTTGAGAGATTCAGCTTTTAATAAAGGCAAACATTCTTTCCAAAAAGAAACATAAATGTGTATTAAGGGCTATAATTCTTGCTATGACATAAAAATATGCATCTCGATTTGATACAAAGTTGGCACTATTGAGTTGAGTATAAACGAATGAGTTAAATTCGGGTCAACGAGTAAAACATTACAATAATGCTAGTTGTCCCACATTTTTTTTCCTATATTTGTATCACACCTGATGTGTCATTATTCTACTAGAAGGGCATTTCCTTTTTCTTTTTTAGGTTTTATTTTTTGGGTTAAATACATTTTTGGTCCACGAACTTTGAGCGGTTTCTCAATTTGGTCCACCAATTTTGAAATGTGACAAAAATAACCTCGAATTATCCAATTTGTGTCAATTCAGGATTTTCCGTCCAAATATCTAACGGAAGCTGACATGGCCGTTAAACGCTGACGTGGCGCACTGAATGTGCGCCACGTGTCACCTCTTTTATTTTATTTTCAGATTTTTTCTATTTTCCTATTTTTAATAAACTTTAAAAATAGCTCCGGACTCATAAAAATACATGGAAAATTCCTACAACCTCGTCTTAACTAGTCCAAATTTATTATGGGACCAAATTACCAATTTGCCCTCTGAGAGTTTCTAAAAAATTTGGGAAGTCCAAATTTATTTTATAGAGGAAAATTTATTTTCCTCTAAGACCGAGAGGTCTTTTGGGTAGTAAGTGTTCACGAGAAAGGTAGTGTTAGTTTTTAGAAGACCAACGGTGCAAACCTCGTATTTTTTGAAGCTCGGGAGATTATTCTATGAATTTCCAAAGAGTCTAGAGTATTTTAATTTTTTAGAAATAAATTTGAACTTCCCAAATTTTCTGGAAACTCTCAGAGGGTAAATTGGTAATTTGGCCCCATAATAAATTAGTACTAGTCAAGGCGAGATCGTAGGAATTTTCCGTGTATTTTTATGAGTCCGGAGCTATTTTTAATTAATTTTTAAAGTTTATAAAAATAGTAAAATAGAAAAAATCTAAAAATAAAATAAAAGAGGTGACACGTGGCGCACTGAAAGTGCGCCACGTCAGCGTTTAACGGCCACGTCAGCTTCCGTTAGATATTTGGACGGAAAATCCTGAATTGACACAAATTGGATAATTCGGAGTTATTTTTGTCACATTTCAAAATTGGTGGACCAAATTGAGAAACCACTCAAAGTTCGTGGACCAAAAATGTATTTAACCCTTATTTTTTAATTTTTAGTGTCCAATGTATGAATGTCATGTAAGATGGTATGAAATTGTGGTATAAAAATGTAGTAAGTGTAGCATTACTGAAAACATTATTTAAAATTATTTATTTTTGTGTCAATCAGCAAGTGATGAACAAGTTATGTTTGAGTTAGAGATTTTTGATAAATGAGTAGTATTTGCTTTGAGTGAATTATTAGTTAAAGTGAATTTTATTAGAAAATAAAATATAATGTTGGGAGGTGTAGTGAGTAAACGAGGGAGGTCCATTGAGAAATTGCCCCGCTCTTTTGTGCAACTATAGAGAGACAAAAGAAAAGAGGGATTTTATACATGTAGCCCAATAAAATTAAAAAACAGAGGGCTTATACGAAGGAGCACCTCCGTCATTCGCTTCACACGTAGCTACGACGCTGCCACTCTGCTACAGAGCCACTGCCTCCTCCATTCTTTTCAAGAGTTCTTTAAGAGTAATCAATCAGGTACGCTTTCTTTTCCTTCTGTGTTTCTTCGTCTTCTTGTTTTTTCAGATCAAATGTATCTATTTTTATTTGGAGTAAGATCAAAGGGTTTTTAATTCGTTTGATTTTTGAGTAAACTTGATGAAAAACTAATGAATGTTTGAATACTTGGGTCTAATCGAGCAAAAAATTGGAATAATGAGAAATCTGATATTCAAAGGGAGTGCTTGTGTACTTGACTAGCTTCTTCTGGGTTTGCTCTTAAACCTGAGATTTTATATCACATGGAATTGGGGTTTATGTGTCATCTGCCGAAATATGTCTAAGCTTTTCTTGTTGTATTGAATTGGAACTCCAATTCTGGATTGGGCTTCCTCAAACTGCATAAAACTGAAGAAAAAAAAAAGTTTAATCAATACTTTTTACATTAGTTGTAAAAATATAAATATAGTGGTTTTGATACCAAAAGATCAATTATTATATGTGACTTATTTGATTTTATTATCTAGTAAAATTTCTTTAGTATTAGCTAAATCAAATTGATAACATTTTCTTAAGTTCTATAAAGACAGTCAATGGGGGTTTCTATTGGGTTATTGCATATATTTGTTTTCTTAGCTAGTATAAAATTTGAAATTGCAAATCATATCTATGAACAACATCATGAATAAATAATAAGCGATGTATCAATCATTGTAGAGACGAGCAAGTATCTATTAGTTACTTTCAAGTTTTTCTTTTCAATTAATTGCTTCCACATATTGCTGTCTTGAGATTAAGCATTTGGGAAAACAAATATGGCGAAGAAGTTGCTAACAACACTGGATGTTTCATTTTACTTGTTTGATTAAGTCATTGTTTCCCTAACAAAAAAAAAAGTCTCTAACAAGAGATTCTACATATGTGCATATGCAGTGTGAGTATGCTAGACATAGATGGGTCAACAAAATGAGTTGCCCTGCAGGGATTCAGTCCTTTTGCTTGAGGACCATCCTTAGTTGTCGGTAGTCACCCCAATTATAGTTGCAATTGGAATAAACCTCGATAAATAAACTTGCTTCCAGTCTATCTTATTGAAAAATGCATCCCTAGTTGCAACATGCTGTTTTAGATTTGAGGATGGTTGTTGTTTTGTTTTAAAGAAAATCAAGCCAACTGTTTTATTCATGATTACCTAAGGAGCTCGAGTATATGAATTTTCTTATCGTTAATGGTAGATGCAGCTGTAATATTTCTTTCCTCTTAAGAAGATGATTACATTATGAGAAGCTGAAGCTATTGGTTTCCAGTTTTCTAGCAAATGCATTGTACTGTTGGCTTTTCTGTTGTAGATGCTTCTTACTCTTGAATTCTGTTGGCTGTTGCTATATTCATTTGTAGAGAATCATGGCCAGTAGTAAAGCTGAAGGAGATCACAAGGAACCGATAAATGAACAAGCAGTTGCAAATAAGTTTGCTGCTATGAGGACTGAACTCAACCAAATTTACTCGAAAATCACTGAGCTAGAGATGGAAGTGAGCGAGCACTCGTTGGTCATCAATGCCATCCAGCCACTTGATCCATCCAGGCGATGCTACCGGATGATTGGAGGGGTGCTGGTGGAGAGAACCATCAAGGAGGTCCTGCCCGCTGTGCAGCGCAACAAAGAGGGGATCGAAGAGGTTATTTCTAGGCTGAACGAGGCTCTGGAAAAGAAGAAAAAGGAAATTTCTGATTTTGAGGCCAAGTACAAGATTAGGATACGAAAGGCTGACGCTGATGAGAAGGACGACGGTGCTCGGAAAGAAGGGCAGGCTCAAGGAGTCCTGGTCGGTCCTGCAGGTGGAGGTGAATGAAAGGCCACCAGCTCTTAAGGCTCTTCCAGCACCTTTATTTTCTCAGACTTGTTAAAATGCATTGTGTTTTCAGTTTCAAGTTTACCAGGTGCTAGAGATTTGGGTTTTGGTTTGGTTGATCAGGGTAGTAGAATGTTACAACTATTGCAATGAATCATGATTATGTTTGTACCCTATCTAATATGTTTTTTCTTTTTTGGTAAGGATTAATGAAGAAAACAAAATTCTCAAAAGTCACACTATAAACTTCAATTATACAATGCTATTGAGTTTTGAGTATGGAATCAAATAGTCTATTGGCCAGAGAGGGCTTTTCTTTTTTCAATGAGTATTAAACATGAAGGAATGAGTCAAATGACCCTGCATGAAGATTACATAATGTACACACTCTCTCTCTCTCTTGAGTTTCCTCTGCGTGACACAAAATGGGCTGGGCCGGGCTGGGCCTATGGACCAACCATGACAGCCGGACAGTATTATATCTCATTCATATACCTCAGCCAAAAAAATCCTGAACCCCTCTACCGGCAAAGAGCTGGTCGGACAACTCGGCCAAAACGGCATTGACAGTGAGCAAAACGACACTAGATCCAGCAATGACCCCAAGCACCACGCCAGTGGTCCCCAAGACCTTAGCGAACGCAGGCCACTCGATCTCCCTAACCTCCTCCGCCACTCCACCGAAAAAGTTCCCCTCTTTCTCCTCCTTCCTCTTCTCCATAGCCTTCTTGATCTCCATCCCCAACTCGCTCACCTCGCCGGGTTGACTCTCCGCCGACGACGATTCTCCTGCGCCTTCTTTTTGCTGGGTGCTCCCCGACTCGGAATTTGCTGCTTGGCTTTCGTCGACCGCTCTGATTGAAGTGACGAATTTGCTTGGCTTTCTCTTCTCTGTCAGTCTGGGTTGGAGTAGACGATTGTTACCGGCACGTGGCGGTTTCAACCGTACGGAAATGTTTGCGAAACCGGTTTTTGTGGGTGGCGGGAAGGGTGAGGTTACCGGGAACTGTACGGACATGCGTAGCGCCATGTTCTGGGTGGTCAGTGACTCAGTGGTGGTAACTGGTAAGACCTCTGAATTTGGATAATGTTGGATTTTTGGGGTCGATACTGGCCTTTTGGGTTGTGGGGTCAATCATGGCCACTTATTTAACTGGGTTGGACCATTTTGGGCCTAAACTTTGGAATCCTACACACCCCTCAGGCCCTCTTGAAAAAGCAATAGAAGTCATTAAGCCCAAAAAAATGTACCAAGGGGATTTAGGAAACTTATGATAATAATCAAGTTGCTATACTTATGATAATACAAGTCAATTTGCTTGTTTTGTAATTAAAAAGTTCTATTAATGTCATCTTTTATGATGCTTTTAATTAGTGGGGACACTAATAGTAATTGAAACCAAAGCCTACATTGTTAGTTTAAGGTTCATTCTGTTTGCTATACATATTGGTGAGTTTTATGTGTTTTTCCTGTTAAAGTCTATATATAACTATGGTGTATGATCATATTTCAGAAGTGAACTCAACACTAGTAGGAGATCATATGAAGATACCTACATGTGTGTGTGTGTATTTTTATATATATATATATATATATATAAAATTACAATAGGGAGATATTGATGACCTGTTACAGAGGTTTCATTTTAGACTTCATTAGAGTTTGGATTACGTACCAAATGATGGCCCTCATGGCCACTAGATTGAGAATTAGAATTGGTATGCATTGAATATTGCATATCAAAGTTGTGGTATTACCTTTTTGAGCCATTTCTACCAAGCATTATGAAGCATATATATCTCATCCTTTCATAATCATTTGTGCTGACTTCGATTTGATAATAATGGATGAAGCATATATGAAGACAATCAACATACGATTCGATCAGTGGCATCAATGCAATGTGGATTGTCTTTATGCATGCAAACAAGAGCATAGGACTTTAAGGCCTACCCTACAGGACATGAAAGAAATTACTATTGAAAATTTCAAATGGGCAGACTACCATAAACCATTCCCGAGGAAGCCAAATCAAACTGTAAACAGTTCCACATTTGTTTCCAAATTTGACATGGGTCCTAAGTACGTTCTGTAGTTTTCGTCAACAAAATTCAGAATTGTTTCCATTTGATCATATACTGGCATCTCATCTCAACAAGCAAAGTTCTGAGTACACATTACTCACCGAGACTCTCTCTCTCTCTCTCTCTCTCTCTCTCTCTGCTAGCTGTTTGAATTATATATATATATACGTTGAATTTAAACTACTAAACAGTTGATGAGTCTACATGTTTTGAATATTGGTGGAATAGGACTTTGGACAATATTAATCCAATTTCAGGGGGTCCATAGGAAGATCTCTAGGTCCAATAAAATCAGTCTTGAGTTGATTGAGATGAAATATCCATAACCTGACAATCCTCCCAACACTATGCCTGTTCTCTGCAATTGCATTATTTTCTATTATTTGGATCGATCAACATGTCATTATCATATCCCTTCGCTACTTTTGCTTGTTTCTCTTATTTGTACTGTTTCTTTTTGTCTTTGTTAATTTATTAAAGGAGAATTTCTCTATGACAGTTTCTATATGGCATATAATCACATTTAATGGTGAATAAGCTATACCATAATAGTTAAAAGTTGAACTAATCAGCATTTAAAGGTCAAAAATATAATTGTATGTCATGCAATGATTATATTGTATAATTTTCTTTATTAAAGATCCTCAACTCTGATTAATTTGTGATAATTTAAAGGTTAATTACTAACAAAATATGAGTTAATTACACTTACACCTCTTGAGGTTTATTTTTTTTCACATATATTCCTTGAGGTTTCAATAATTACACATACATCCCCTGAGGTTTCAAAACTATTGCATATAACCCCCTATATGAGAAAAAAATGATGAGAAATTATGCAAAAAAACATGCTAAGGGGTGAAATGGCCTAATAAAATAAAGTGTAAGGTCTAACCTCAATACAAATATTTTTTTTGTTTATTTATTTTTTTCTCTTGTAGGGGGTTATATGTAATAGTTTTGAAACCTCAAGGGTGTATGTGTAATTTTTGAAACCCCAGGAGGTATATGTAAAAAAACGATAAACCTTAGGAGGTGTAAGTGTAATTAACTCAACAAAATATCATCTAACTTCTCAATATTTTGTCCTTATTTTCTATCGTTTCATTGTTATGATTAACTTGATCAATACTTGCAATACTCCAAGCTCCAACATAGAATTTAGAACTCATATACTATATGTTATCATAAAGTAATGCTACATTCAAAGATCATATCGATTTTGATTTCTTACTTAATTGGTATTCACACATTTTTCAAAAGGGTGAAACAAATTCATTTAATGGATCCGTTTAACGTGAGATATGATAAGTAACTGTGATAAATAAATATAGTATAAATATTTTTATTGGTTATAAAATTATGAGTCGTAAATGTTAGATAAATTTCGACTATAGATTAATGTCTATTATATATTAATCTACAAAGACGCATGCGTATATAATATATGTGTGCAATTCCCTTAATTGTTAATTATATACATGCATGAATATTTCTTTAAATTTTCACCAAGAATCTTGTCTCTGTTTTTGTTTTTTGTCCAAATAAACAACCTTTATTGAAAAGTAAAAGATAACTATAGGCAATGCCAAGATTCTCCTACATGATTTTATATAATTTGGCCTACTCGTTTAGTCGTTTACGTCCATCTCTCTAACAGTTGTGCATTTGGAATCACATATATACTCATCTGGCATTTGATTTTTGTTTCTTTTTTTTTTTTTTTTTAATCCTCACATCCACAAAATATCATAACTTTTGCCCTGGAAATTAATTATATGGATTTGAATTATCTGTTTTTTTTTTTTTTTGCTTGTTTTAATTCTAACTGTATAAATATAAAGAAAATTTTTTAGCAAAAAGATTTCAACTATACCCTGTTTTGCAGTTGAAGATCTCATTTTCACTTTGTTTAAATTAAAGAATATAATTAACTATTAGTTTCAATCAAGAAATCTCTATTAAATTCGTCAAAACATCTATTAAAAATTGATCACGTGACGCGTACATGACCAATTTTAAGGTATGAAAAAGTATTAAAAAAAATTAAAAAGAATGAAAAAGTATTAAAAAAAATTGGAAGAGGATCAAACCCTCCCCTCTCCGGCAACTGCCCGCCAGCCCCAACTCCCCCACTCCCCCGATGGTGTCGGCATCCTCTCTCCCCTATGCTCTTTCTTCTCTCTCTCTCTCTCTCTTTCAATAATATGTAGTATAAAATATGCATGGCACTTCAGGACAAATGGTCTGGTATTAACCTTACCTAAACCAACCAACTTTATAAACAAGTATAGTATAAAATATGAAGGCATTTTCCTTCTTTTCTTGTAGTTGTTGGTAAACTCTCTTTGGATCCACTTCGTTTGTCTCCCCATTTTTGTCAATATATAAAAGAAAGAGTATATCCATAGTGGTCAGAAACTTCAAAACTGACCTTGTTTTAATGCTTTTGCTCAATGCTTGCAAAACTTTGGGTTTTACAATGCTTTTTTGCTCAGTAATATTTTTGTACACGGATTACAGAGTGGAACTTATTTATATATTTTTATTTTTACTTTTTTGGCTGAGCCAGATATCATACAATGGCGCAATGCTTCCAAGTATCACTTCAAAGCACGCAATTTTTCTTTCCTGCATACATATTCTTTATCTTCATCCTAAGAGAGCTTTGAGTGAACACCGTAATTTATTCATTAATTGTGTCTTGATAATCTATTTATTAATTATGTCTTGCTCATGTCCACCAACATATCTTATGAGCAACAAACTTGACATTATGCTTCTTTTATTTCTAAATCCAATCTATAACCATCACACATTTTTCATTAAATAAAAATTCACTTAATCTAAATGCTAGAAGAAACCAAACAAAAAAGATATTGTTATTCTATAATTATAGTTTATTATGGATTCACTTAATCTATAACAAAAAAGACTTTGTTATTCCCTTAATCTAAGGATTCACACAATACCACCAAGTAGTGGAAACATATAGAAAGAAATTAAACAAGTTTATTATGTCATAATTAAGTTATTTATGCTTTTGAAGCTAACTTTACATAATTATTGTTAGTGTTAGCAAATGATGTAATTTAAGACTGTGTCGAGTGATAACCAATCTTAACTCACTAGTTTAGTGTTTAGTCCGAGTCATTATATGAATTGTTGAGTTCGATTCATTATATAAACACATTATATAAACATGTACGTACGTAGCACTCACTCTCTTTAACGATGCCCAATTTTGTCTCACTTGTGCATGTTGTATATTAAATGTTGGCATGTTGCCATACTCTATGAAGATACCAACTTCTAAGTTATAGGAGGTGTATTTTTTATTTTTTTGTTTTATATATTTTGGATAAGTTTAATTAGTGTGATATTAAAAATGATAGCTAGGGGACCATGGCCTGGCCCCCTTTGAAGTTCGACCGCTGCCTAGTTCGTTCTTGTTATTTGTGCACTACTCCCCGACATGCAAGCAGGACCACCACAGCCACAGCTCCAAATTGTTGAATTGTCACGGATTATCATTGGCAATCAACTATTTGAGAAACATCAATCCACAACAAAAACACATTTCTTTAATTAACCAATTAATCAATTAATTAAAACACATTTTCTTACACAACAAATTAACAGTTTAACACTACAACCCCCAAAAGAAAAAGAAAAAAAAAATTATAAACTAGCTAGCATGCATCGAGACCTCAACATTTCCCACGCTTCAATTCCTTGGTTTTGTGATATCATCAAAATACATTTTTCTTTGTCCTCATACATGAAACATGAAACAACATCCCTCCTGGCCTCTGAAAACTGAAAACCCAATAATTAATTAATTACACAAGGCCAAATTAATTAGACAAAGAAACCCCAGTAATTAATTTCTTCAATTCGTTGTCTTTTTCTTTTTCTCAACAGACAATTACCGTTACCCCAAGTGGCGCAAAAGATGAGGATGCTGCTGCTGATAAATCTCCAGTTCTTCTTGGCGGTGATGGGTGGCGGTGATCGGTGGCGAAGAGTTAGAAGACAAGAGGCAAATGACAAGGTCCGTGAAGGCACTGATAATGTCCTTGTGAATGTCTTTGGGGTTGAGCGAAAGATAGCACAAGAGCAGCTCGTGTAAATACTCCACATCATTTTTAATACTTATACTAGTGCTGTCAGTAGCATCCACCACCATGTCCCTATATCTAGCTTCAAGCATTTCCTCCATGGAGCGCCGAAAATCCGCGTACGGATTTGACGAGTACTTGGGTACGCTGATGCTTCTGCTCATTGAGACTAATGGGTTCGGGTTCGAGTTGTTGGTGGGTCGGGTGTCCGGGGACTCCACGATGGAGTTGGAGCGGCCAGGAGAGGAGAAGAAGAAGCGTTGGGAAGCCAAGATGGTGGCCAAGTCGGGAGGGGAGGAGGACTCGATGTCGTCGGATGAGTCGGAGCAGGAGGAGGAGTAGAAGTGATTGTCGGCGGAGGAGAGGTGGGATTTGGAGGTTGAGGAGAGCTCTTCTGAGTTGTTGGTGGTGTTGTTCAAGTCATGATGGTAAAGGGTGTTGAAGTTGTTGAAGATGAGTGGTGAGTGTTGGTCTTCGTCTTTAGAGGAGGGTTCATCATCAGCTGGTGGGGTTTGGATTGTGGGTAGGCATTTGAAATTGGGGAGCAAATGCTTCCATGGGATTTTGGTCATCTTTCACAGACAGACAGGGAGGGAGAGAGAGAGAGGGGGAAGAGGAGGGTGTTTGTTTATTGTTGTGGGTTATTGCTTTCTTTGTGGGTTGAAATGTTGATTGAGAACTTGAGAAGTGAAAGATAAAGAAAGAAAGGGTGGAAGGTTGGGTTTTATTTGGGGAGAGAGACGGCACTACAAAAGTCCACAGGACAGGGGAGGAAAGTGAGGTTTGCGTATGCAGCTAGAAATCTCTATTTTTGTTTTATTTCTACACTCAACCATTGAGTCATATGTTAGAAGGATGGTATTTGTAATTATTGACAAAAAATAAAAAAGAATATTAATTAACAAGAGCGATGGGAAAATAGACCAACAAATAAGGAGGTGTGCTTAAAACAGTCATGTGTGATTATACAGTCAGGTGTGCTCGATCCCCCATCATTTTAACTCACATCCATTGCTACTATCAAAATTCAAAAGTGTAGAAAAAAAGTTTTATGTTAAGTGAATATATAGCCCCTGCAATTAGATGCATATATATTAGACGTGTAGGAGCCTTTCTTTGGTGTATTAATCGACTAATTAAATTGATAGCCCAATAGATTTTCCAAAATATATAAAATAAAGTTACTTAGGCAAATAACTTAAAAAGTGAAAGTGATCTACAATAGTTGAGTTTTTAATAGAGAAAGAATATCAAAAAATTCTTTTTTAGATTACGTAATGCTATTTTTTTATTATTAAATAATGTTACTTCCATATTTTCTTGTGGTATTTTATTAATACCAACATATATATCCTTTATACTTGTGGCCACTGATATACACGTTCATTTGTTAGCTAGACCACATGATCGAGTATATTATTGCTAAAAAGAATAATTTTCCAACTTCACACACCAAACACCATTGCAAAATTTTCTAATTAATATACTTGCAACCACTTAGGACAAGTTCACAATCTATCTATTTGGCGGATAGTTTACAACCATTTCCTCAAAATGTTAAAGTTTCTATTAGGGGGTATACATGGATCTTCTACTTGATTTAGAAATCTTTGTTTTTCAGTAAAAGGATGTCACAACTTTATATTGAAAGTAAAATTCAAGCAAAGGATTCACATCCTTCTGCTACTAAAGTGGGATACCATTATATCTCATATACTCTTATTTGGAAAATTAGGTATCGGTTGAAATGGTACAAGTTGTAAGAAATACTATTAGAAGATGTACCACTTATAATTAAGTTGAAATATCAAGCAACAGAGAAAAAAGAAAGCCTGCCAACTGATGAATTTCAAGTTATATATTTTCTAACCTTTTACGAATTACGACCACCCTATGAAATATTAGTTGTATAAACTTAGAGCTTTATTTTTTATAAAGCTTTATTGATAACAATAAAATTACATATATTTATATATTTATTGATCATATCTTTATTTAATACCAGATTCACAAAAGACTAGCTAGTTTATATAATACAAGTGAATCTCACATTTAAAGAGATGCATTATGTACCTAACAATCATGAAGGTCCTTTAAATATATATATATATATATATATATACATATGAGTTCGTTTATAGTAAGATTGAACAACTTTTTACAAATTTAATCTTTGGAAAGTTGACGTACCGATCGAGCTAACCTTCAGGTTTTTAACCTTTTGAGTCTGGAAGGAAAATGCATGCGAAAGTTTTCTTGGTTTTGACGTACCCCACCATAAAAGGATCACTTCCTGTCAACCATAATATTTGTCTATTTGATGATCAGTAATTGCAAACCATGGTGCTCATCAGTAGTCCCTGTGATTGATGGCTTATTAATGGTACTAGTTCTACAAAAAAACTCAAAAGATACAGCTGACCTTCAATTTTAGGTATTAATTAATTTCTCTTCGCCCCTGCTGATGTAAAAATTTAATGATGTAGTTCCATCATCACATCAACCTTTATCGATCAACATCGATAGTACATCCGAATTCATTTGATGCACTATCTAGCCGCCTTACAATCAACATATATGCCTAATTCATCGATTGAGAGAAATATGCCTATTGCATGAAACAAGAGTTGGCCCACCAACAAAAGAGGTGAATTCATAATATTTTAAAATGCACAGGAGAAGCAAAGCAAATACAAGCAAATACTCGCTCTACAGCTTGCAACTTTGCAAGTAAACAAATTAGTATGTGAAGTTTTCACCAAATACCACTTGAAACCAAGTTCTGACAGTATATATGATAAAGTCTTAAAGAGAATTTTTAAATTCCAAAAATTTCAACAGTTAGAAAATGAGCACAAATAAAGAATATATAAACAAATAATGTGTCGAGTTAATTAATATATATATTTTATGTGCTATCTTTTCATTATCTGTTATGTGACTTATGTGAGTGATGTCACATGATAAAAAAAATAAATAAATACAAAAAACGTATACACGCTTTACATGAAAAAATTAATTTTTTATTTTTTTTGGGTGAACCCACTAATAATGATTTGATTGAATTGCGAAGACAGATTAAATATATCTGATCTTTGACAGAGAAGCAATTAAGCAAGACGCTACTGCATGGCAGTAAATATGCGCGCAAATTGGGAATAAAACTGCACACACTTCTTTTCAGTCATTAGTAGACTAGAATAGTAGTGTAGTGGGGTGCGTTTCAGCTAACGTCACCTGCATACATGCAACTCATGATCAGATGGATGACACATGACAATATGACATGAAGGCTCTCAATTGCATTAATGTGGCTCACCAATGCAATAAAATATGCAGTGCCTGCTTTCCTCTTCAAGGAAACCAACAACTCCCAAACTGACTTCTTACCTTTGGATTCTTACCTAGTCATGCAAGTACATAACTGCGCCATAGGTCCCCCATTGATCATGTATAAATTTTCCTTGGTTTCTTCCTTCTTTTTTTTGGTAATTAAATATGATACTAATTGTCCTTGGTTGGGGAGATGCTTAGTCCACTACTAATTGTGAATCTGTGATCCATAATTAAGAGGGTAATTACCTTTACATTAGTAGAGAATAGAGAAATAGAGATTGATTTGTTACAACCCTATTTTATAATTATGCTAAACAGTGCGGGCTTTGATATATACTTTGATTACTTTCCTGTAAATTTATTACATTTTGAAGGTTTGACGTTGAATTGATATTGTGTGGTATACCATGTATGATTTTATACCCACATGTAACTATGTAAGTAACTTATAATTATATATATTTCACATTTTCTAACTGTTGAAACTTGAAAGTACATCATATGATCAGCTTGCATATGGTTTGATTAAAAAGAAAACAGATATTAATTAAAAGTCTTAACTTGATATTACAAGAGCCAGATGATGATGTCCTAGGCCCAGCCCATATATAAAGAACCCACACTACCCCATTGCTAGCTGTAGCTGCAGTACCATTTTGTTTCTCAAATTACATTAATACACAGACACGGGTAGAAGCAGTACGTACTACTACTACAGGTTGGTGATCAGTGGGCCTTGTTTGAAAGCCCATTGAAGGCCCCCTTACCATAGAAACGTAGCTAGCTTGTTCATTAATTTACATACATAAAAAACCCTAAACCCCAAGATTACTAGGAAACATGAAATGATGTATCATATGTTTGCACTCTCATTGAGCCTAGCAGCTGCCCTGACAGAGGCAGCCACGCCACCGGCGTCGCTTTCATCAATCGGCTTGTTGCCGGCTGTTTGGGCGGAGGCCTCCAGTGCTTCACCTATGGTTATTGCGTTCTGCTGCATAAACCCCCCTGTACCTGCCTGCTGCAACGGGGTAGGCTGCACATACTGCCCAACAACCTGTCCGCCTACTGATTCAGTGATTATGCGCTTTCCAGGGACGTCAGTCTCTGTAACAGAGACACCTTGGTTTCCGACCACATCGGAAGCATCTCCATGACCGACAACACCAGCTCTTTCGTTCCGGCTTGCGGCGGCCTGCATGGCAGCGGCTGAACCGCCCTTCTGGGTCTGCCCCAACAACATACTTTCGGCGGTCTGCATCATGGCGGCGTCTTGCGGTGCAACGGCCTTGCCTGCGAGGTCGCCGCCGACATCGAAAACGTCGCCGTATTTCACCGCCTCCTTCTTGTCTTGAGGCCTCCGTGGCTGTTCCTGGCTCATTTTTCACAATTCAAAGCTTTTGCAATGGATAGCTTTCATATACGTACGACTGGAGGAGCTACAGTTTATATAGGTCACACAGCTATGGAATGTAAGTGGCACGTGACTATCTTAGACACGTGGCAAGACAAAGACAGGACATGCAGTTTCATTGTGGCAGTACACGTGGCAGCTGCAGGCAGCTCTTGTGTTCGCTTCGGTCAGAACCAACAGTCCACCGTTTCGAAGCTTGGCGACACTTCCATGCCATTTATATATGGCCAGGTGCCAGCATTTGCTCATCCAGTAATCACTCTCAGTTTATAGTACTCTAATTTTCTTTTCGATTTTTATTGAAATTGTTAATTTTAATTATTGATTCCATGAATTATTGTACACCACTAATAAAGAATCTAGAAAATGGATGGGCTATATATAGTCAAATTACTAGGTTTTCAGCCAATATAATTTGCTCTGTTTACGAATTTTTATCAACCCAAAAAATCAATCACTTTTTGGCAATGAACTTGATGTTTTACTTTGTCTTCAATAATATGTTCGAAATAAATCACGACGGGACACATTGCTTGTGATGCAATCAAAGAGCACAGTGTTCTCTAGCCATAACTCATACGCCTAAGCCACAAGGAAATAAAATTAAGCTGATTTTAGAGTGTACGTCATTTTGCGTATACTTTTATGACAAGCAAATAATATTCCATTTCTGGTGTCACATGGTTACAAGAAGTGCATTCAACTTCTGCCACGTCTAAATATTCCCCTATCATATTATGCAATCCGCATTGCCAAGCTTGGATAGCACCTGATGTCTATCCAGAACAGATTTAACATCATACAAACATGAAGACTTGAGTAACAAGACTCACAACTGCAGAGATGAAAACAATTATCGCAACTTACTGTCCATGGAAATCTACTGACTGTCTGCTTCATATAAATGTACGCTACAATTTGGAGAAGTCCTCTGTGTTGCTTTGGAGCTCATCGGCTTGCAACCTCCAATCCATTTCCTGCACAATAAAGTATGGAAAAAAAAAAATTAAAAATAAAGATTCTTTTGGTCAAAAGTAAAAACCTGTATTGTATGGAACAACTTCAAATCAAATGTATCACAAAGATTACAATTAATCAGCACTCAAGGGAAAGAATTACAAGAAAAACGGTCTTAATAATGAACTAAGTTGGACCATTTTAATTTAAATTCATCATAACCATCCATTTATGAGAGAATGTGCTGATATAGTAGTTATAACCCATCTTCACAGGAAAAAAAAACTTCTATAGGACAGTCATTCCATGTGGTCACACTGATATGGTATAACTAGCTACTCAAAGATTGCCATGTATTGAATTTGAAAGAAGATTTTCAATTTCACACATGCCAATGTATCAAATTTGAAAAAGCAAAATTTCAAAAATTTTATTATTCTGTTACAAAGTATGAAATTATGAATAAATATCTTCCTATAAGTGATTACTGTTTGAGAATGGGTGGTGGTTGATGGAATTACCCACTTTTCAACAGTTATTATAAGATATTAAAATGGTCCAACCCCCGTGCATATATGTACAGAAAGATCAGAAATCTATCATCTGTAATATGAATTCATAAAGAGCTGAAAAAAGATTAAACATGTTTTTTCTGCAAGAGGATCTTTCATCTTCAAAATTAGGTATGCAGTTCAATACTGCGTTTAATTTTTTCAATTAGTTTTGAAACAGAACATGTGGATCCTGTCATTATTTTTCATCAAGAATATGCAAATTGCAAGCAAACACAGAATTGCAACACCTTGGAACAAAAGAATATAAAATTTAAATTCAAAGTAAACAGCTCTCACTTAATTTTCAATCTTGAAACCAACATTATACAATAATTGTGATTAGAAAAGCTTACCGTCTGGATCAAAGAAAAAGACTTGCTTGACCTTACCATCAGGTAGGGACCTCTCAAAAGTCTGAATTCCCTTTTCCTGCACAACAAAATTTATTCAGACAACTTCCCTCAAAGAGAGGTAGAGAAAATACCAAAAAGAAACAACGATGCAAAAGCTTTGAACTAGGGTTGGCCCAAGAGGAGAGGCAAGCAAGGTGTTTGCCTTAGCCCCTTCTGAACAAAGATCGGAACCTATTTTATTTAAGCCTATTTTTCAAATCCAACTTCCATCTCTAGGAGAAAAAAAATATATGCTTACAGCTTTTCCAATTTCCATCCCAAAACAAAAAGCAAAAACGGAATAATAAACATTGAATTTCTAGCAAGTGATGGATGAGGTCATGAGGATAACTAGTCGTTTCCCACTCTCTCATTTGGGCCTCGTTTGATGTACAAGATTGGATTGGATAAGATAAATGACTAAATTCATGTGCATTCAAGGAAGAAGTTTCTAACTTGAAGGAAGAAGATGGATTAATCATAAGGGGAAAATTATCCCTTCCAATCCCCACAAAAATGGTGGGATTACTGGGGATAAGTTTCCCCTTATGGCTAGTCCATCTTCTTCCTTCAACTTAGAAGACACCCTCCATTTTTTTCCTTATATACACATGAATCTAGTCATTTATTCAATCCAATCCAATCCAATCATATGCATTAAACGAGTGGTGTAACTGTAAGAAAGGCCAAAAGGTTTAAGTTTCTTTTTTTTTTTTTTTTTCCTAATTCCTCCCACAATTTATGTATATGTGTTTGATTTTGAAGCCAAGAACTTCCACTATATGAATCTTCCGGCATCTGAATGTCATATGTGCTCTGTTTCGATTCATTATTATATACATAAGTTCATATTACTATCAGTTCATATGATGATATGAGCATGTATATAAAGTGGAAATGAAGAACCAGGGCAGAAGAAGGAAAGTGAAGCATGCTCAAGACTTCGGATGAAAATACGAGGAGGAAGATGAGCAAACAAAAACAGCAACTTATATCATACATATAACAGACAAAGACTTAATCTATGATTTCAGTTCATATTTCTAGACTACAATCCATCAAGATTTTCACTATAAAAGCCCATAACCACCACCCAATTTAAATCTTAACAATCAAACTGCACAAACTACAACTCTGTTTTATACCCAAATCACAGTAACAATAAAAAATGAATCCCAAATCATAAATATTACAAAAGGGTAGCTGAAAATGGATGTGTACCTTGAGGGTTTGGACAAAGGAGTGGAAGTTAGAGACAGAGAAGCAGATATGGTGGCCTCTGGGGAGATGGCTCGGGTCAGCGACCGGTGACGTGGCGCTCCAGGGGCCTTCTGGAAGCTTGTAATTTGGGTTCCTCTCGATGAGGTGCATAGCAAAAGCTGAGGGTAAATTCAGCCATATCACCTTGAATTCCACAAAGTTTGGGCTCTCTATCTCCTCGAACCCAAATATCTACAACCACCACATAATATCAATCAAATTGAGTTCATTACTAATTAGCTTGTTAACATAAAAACGATTATAAAAAAATGAAGAAGAAGAAGAAAAGTTGGAAGCTTGAAGGACCTCTTTGTAGAAATCAGCGAGTTGCCGAATGTCGGAGGATTCTCTGGAAATATGGTTGAGACTCGCTCCTTCTGCTACTGCTGCTGCCATTTCTTCTGTTGTTGTATTTGGTAAGCTGTTTGGGGGAGTGAGGCAGTGACTGGTGGTCTTATTGCTAAAGGCTAAAGCTACTTTAGGATGTGAACACGACGTCGTAGAAAGATTTTTTGTTTTTCCTGTTTTTATTTAGTACTAATTGTCTGATTTATTTTTTTAAAAGCACCTTATATCATTTAGAAGGTTTTTTTTTATCACCGGTGACCCCTTATCTTTATCCCTATCATCCACATTGCCCCAACCTTTCAATTCAATCAATGAGATTCACAACTTTTATCTCCGCACATCAATATGGCACTCACGTTCAATTATATTAAATTTTTTTTATAAAAAATGATCACATGAAGTGCACATAATAGTTTGATGAATTTGACCTTAAAAAGTTAGTCATGTGTGTTGCATACTTGCATGTAATTATTTTTTTACTAGATTCCTCATGAAATTGAGCGTGAGGGCCACATTAATTTGTGAATATAAAAATTAGGCACCACAATGATCAAATCGAAAGGTTAGAGGGCATGTTGATGATTGCGGCAAAGATAAGGGGTCATTGGTGATAAAAAAAAAAACCTATTTAAAATATGCATGGGTCAATTTCTTGGTAGAAAGCTCAACAACAGCAAAAAAATGGTTATAAGATATGAATTCATCACCAAAAATCTTTACACGAGCAATGACCATCTCTAAAGCGATGAAAACGATTGTTATCTCTCACAATAATTTCTCTACCTACAATGCCAGATATGAATTTGATTGCACCATGGCAATCTCCACAGATCCTAAGGTTTTTGTTAATCCTTATAGGCAACCCTGGAGGGATAGCAATGAGCCCAAATGCAAGGGCAATCTTCTCACTGTGGTACCATACTTCTGATACTTTCTCTTCTTCTTCCAAATCAAATAGGGCGAAATTGGTGTCGGGAATGTACCCAGCTTCCTTCATTTGACTCCTTAACTTGCTTAGCATTGCCTGAATCTCAGAATTCCTTTTATGGGAGGTGTCTTTCGCTTGGAAGACGTGGACTATGTTCTTGACCGCGACCCAACTGCAGCCTGCACCCTTTTTGATCCCACCATCTTTCATCTCCTTCCTCACAAGAGTGGCTTCCTCCCACCTGCATTCATTCATTGTCAAACACAAATCAATTTAATCAAATACAAGTGGGAAAAGGACCACAATAATAAAAGCAAAACAATCACTCTTAGGCTCCCAAATCAACCCTATGATGTCATTGATGTGTGTAATGGAACATCAATACCATAGCCTCACAATACTATAAATAGGCTTTTTAGTACCTGCCAGCAGCTGCAAACATGTTAGAAAGCACCACATGGTTGCCAGAGTCATTAGGATCAAGTTGAAATAACTTGTCAGCTGCAATCTTCCCCAATTCTGGTTTCTTGTACATTTTACAAGCCCCTAGAAGAGCTCCCCAAATGGAAATTGTTGGGCGAATTGGCATCTTTGTAATGAACTCATAAGCGCGCTCTACCATCCCAGCTCGCCCGAGCAAGTCCACAACACATGCATAATGCTCTGCCCTTGGTTCAACTCCATACCTTGCTTTCATTGACTCAAAAATCTGCATGCCCATTTGCACAGCCCCTGCTCTACTACACGCCGATAATACACACACCAACGTAACATAATTTGGTTTAAACTCTCGACTTCCGACGCTCATTTCCACAAACAATGCCAAAGCCATGTTGGCATGTCCTTGATGCGCATATGCGCCGATCATTGCGTTCCAAGTGATCAAGTTCCTTGAAGGCATCTCGTTGAAGGCACGCTCGGCATCTTCTACACTCCCACATTTTCCATACATGTCAACAAGTGCACTCCCAACAAAGATATTTCCCTCCACACACGCCTTCACGGCAAGTGCATGGACTGACCTACCCTGTTCAAGCCATGCAAGCCCAGAACAAGCACTTAAGACACTCGAAACCATGAAATCAGTCGGTTCAACCCCTTCTTTCGTACCACGCAAAAATAACTCACAAGCCTTCTCCTCCTCATCATTTTGTACATATGCAGCCACCATAGAGCACCAAGAAACCTCATTTCGCTGACCAATTCTATCAAAAACCATCATAGAAGACCCAATCTCCCTACTCTTCCCGTAAAAATCAATGAGCCCATTCAGAACCGACACGTCTTTTCCAAACCCACATCGCATCACAAACCCATGTAGTTGTCTTCCAAGCTCCAAATCCGATGTATCCGAACACGCATTGAGAAACGCACAGAAAGTAATCGAATTAGGCTCCCCACCTGCACGAAGAAACTCAATGAACTTGTAAACGGCATTGAGCGGCCGCCCGTCAAGCACTGCATTTGACATGTACGCATTCCACGTGGCAAGGTTTCTCTGAGGCATTTCGTCGAACACTTTCCGAGCCTCGTCTCGGAGACCCGTTTTGCAGTACATATCGAAAGCACTGCACCCAACAAAGACGTCGCATATCTGCCCGGCCTTGACCGCAAGCGCGTGGACCTGTTTTCCGGTGACGGGCAAGCGGAGCAAAGCGGAGGCCTTGAAGGCGCAGGGGAAGGTGAAGTCATTGGGCTGGATGGACTCCCGGCGCATGTTAGCGAAGTTGAGGATGGCGGAGGCGAAATGACCGTTTTGGACAAAGCCGGCAATGAGGGAGGTCCAGGTGACGACAGAGCGGGAGGGGTTGAGTTGGAGGACGAGTTGGGCTGAGTTGGGGAGGTCGAGTTTGGAGTACATGTTGACGAGGTGGTTGGAGAGGAAGGAGGGGAGAGGGGGGTCGAGGATCCTGATCATCTGGGCATGCGCGGCTCGGCCCAGCAGAGGAGAGTGAGTCGACACGGCCGATTCGACGAGGGAGGCGAGCGAGTTGGGAGTGAGGAATGGCATTGTTGGTAGTTACAGTCATGGTTGGGAGGGGACTGAGTTGGGGCTCAAGTTAGAGAAGCATGAAGAGTGTTTGTGATATTTCTTCACAGAAGCACAGGGCTTTCTTTCGTTGAAGACTGTTTGATTAAACTCTGTACTAGTCCGTCTTGCTTTAGCAAAGACGAAGATACTTGACATGCGTGTACTTTTTCCTAAAGACAGTCAAAATAAAATAAAAAATTATTATTTGATACTATCATCTATTACAAAGAGTGCTGTATCTTTTTTCTCTCCTTTTTAATTTAAAAAATTACAAATTTACTTCAATTTTAAATTACCATAAAGGACAAATATTATTTAAAAAAAAAAAACCAACAAACCACATAAGACTCCAACCTCCACCCATAACTCTTATCACCCTGCCGTCACCCTCATCGCCAGTGGTTGGCGCACTCTCTCTCTCTTTCTTTCTCTTTCTCTTCCTCTCCCTTTCACACCCTCCTTGTCGGCCCCCAAATCGGAGGTTAGAAACTTCTGAACTGGGGACCGGCAAAGTTGTCGGCCTCCCTTCCCTTCCGGCAAGGAGGGTGCAATAGGGAGAGAGGAAGAGAAAGAGAAGGAGAAGGAGAAGGAGAAGGAGAGAGACAGAGAGAGAGGAGGAACTCCGGCGATTACCTAGGTTGGCTATGGGGTGCAGGGGGTGGGGTGGGTTGGCTGTGAATGTGCAGGGGTGGAATCGAGCTGGGTTGGCTGTGGATGTGTGTGTGTGTGTTTTTTTTTCTTTTTTTGGGTATGGATATTTTGGAATTTTGTGGGTGGTTTTTTAGAAATTGTAAAATTTTAAAAATTTTATGGAGTATGTAGGAATAGGAGAAAAGGATGCGTAAACAAAGAAAATGAGTGTACAAATAACAGCACTCATTATAAATTGACACCCTTAGATGCACCTAATTAAGAGTTAAGACAAAGAAAAATTCACTTTAACCTTTATACTGGTCAAATCATAAATAATAATTAGTAATATTCCAGGGTTCCCACTTCCCACAATACATATCAAGAAATGAAAATAATTAGTCATTTTTCTTTATATAATAGTAGTTAAATCAATTTATTGCGTTATAATTTGGTGATTTGTGTTTGACACTGACTTGACCTATTTAGTATTTATGTTAGTAAATCGCGTCATATACAGGTTTGTATTAAATAAGGTAAATCAAAACCTGCTAACTTTATGCAGAGTTCGAGTTGAGTTAGTTATTGCCACCTACTTCTATTAAGTACTTATATGGTTCAATTACTGAAGTTTGAGTTTGTTTGTGTGTGCAGAACAGAGCAATGCAAAGAGTGTCTCGATCCATTAGCCAAAAAAAGTTTTGAAATTTTTTTTAGTGAGATCCATTGACACAGTCATTGCCTACAGTTTAGGTCAGGTTATATACACAGGGGCGGAGCCACATATAGGCCTGCAGTGGCCATGAACACCCCACCTCCCGACCAAATTAATCTCTTACAGTTCCTTTCGTATATTTAAAAGGATTGCAGTTATATATATTGTGCTTCATAAAATTTTGAAAAACATGTGTCTTGGCTCCTCCACCTATAGGAAGTTAGCTTTGCCATTTTGTATACACGTATCAAACTATCATTTACTAGTAAGGAGAATTGAGTCCTTGCATGTAAAGTTGGAATCAATCGGATTCATAACTAAAAATGCTTTTTAGGATAACAAAAACGCTTTCGTTGAATTTTTAATGAAATTTTATGTGTATCTACCACAAAAGCGTTACCAACAAAAACGCTGTTACATAGAAACAACTTTGTACGTGCGAGACCCTTAATATTTGTCTTTTCCCTAAATATTTACAATAAATTATAGAATTTCAGCAGTTAAGGAAAGAAAGCTAAGCATACAACTCACCTGGACCATGCATGAATAAGTAATTAACTTGAACCTAATCCAATTACCAAATTGGGCAAGGCACACCAAAAGTTCCTTATTGAATTAAATTGAGTGAATAATATTGTTTTAAAAATGTCGAATTGACATTCTGTATTTGTGTATTAGTTTTCACAGATGCCAAGTTTTTCCTCATTCTCACATCCATCTCAAACTTCCCCGAGTCTTTCTCTGTTCACTCCAAACATTCCGAGCTTTCTCATATATGCTGACACAGTCAAAAGACTCAAAACCCAATTAGCCTCAAGCCTCTCTCTCTCTCTCTCTCTCTCTCTCTCTCTCTCTCTCTCTCTCTCTCATCATATATCTGTTGGTTCGACACCGAGAGAGAAAGAGAGGAATATCAGAGAGTTGGGTTTTCCTTGAGGGGAGAGAGCAAGCTACGCAGGGCTGTCCGATCGAACGGTGGGGCCTACTTCCATGGAATCCATCAACGGAGGACGTGTGAGTAGTCTATCTTCTACCGTGGAAAAGCCTGCAGCTGATCATCATCATCATCACGCTGTCTCTCATGACCTCAAACTACTTGGAGAGGGCATCTCGTCGGTTCTTTCCCGATGGAACGGCCTGGAAATGGCGGTCCAGAACCAGTGGGGTGGCCGAGACTCCACCCTGAAAGCCCAACAACTGTCTGCCGATATTTTCTCTTGGTTCTCTCAATCCAAAGGTTTTAACTTCTACACTGAAATTTGATTCATTCACTTACATATGCATACGTATCTCAGATTATACATATATCTTTGCTAATATATTATGTAATAATAATTACAATAACAAATGTGCAGCACCACGTTACGTGGAAGATCTCGAAAATTTCTTACATGAACGTATGATTCTCTCCCTCAACACAGACATTGAGGACGGAAGCATAGAGGAGGTAAATTTTCACAAGTAAATGCTAGATATTAGAAATGAGATACATATGTATTAGCAATGTGTACATGTGGTATAAAAAATAGGTAGGAATGGTTTTATTCATTTCCCATTAACTTTTATGTGTTTCTGCTTCAACTTATTGTTGAGATTATATATGTTGATGAAATTTTGCAATTCAAGCAGGTGGCAGAACAATTGATGATTGTACATGAGGAATACTTGCATGGAAACCATTAGATAATGTTCTCAACAAAAAATGAGCTAGAAAGAGCCTTTCAACAACTCAACATAAGAAGAAGGTAACTCACAGATAGAGGAAACTCAGTTGTAGGGATCAAATTGCCTGCGGGGAGCATCCATTATTCAGGTCTCTAGTGAATGTTTGCAGTGTAATCACTTACTAATTTTCTTTTTGGGTTTCCTCTGTTACAGTTCACTGTAATAACTCTTCACCTACCTGTTCATATGTTTTTGTAATGTACTCAAGAAACCATTAATTGGAAATGCATGGTATGAGTTTTCAGACCATTCTAATGTCTTATGAAAGTTCCTAATATGAAATGTTAGGATGAGAACAGAAAAATAGCTAATATCCTATACATTCAGTGTGAAATAAGGATCCAGAACCTCTTCTCGTTAATTTGTTCTCTATTTGTTTATACTTGATTTTTAATCTTAGTCATATATTTGATATCCAAAAGCATAAAGTAAAAGATGAAATAGATTCGTAACACTTTTTGGACGTGAATGGAGTTACTGAAGGGAATAGTGGGTAACCTAGAAACAATTTCTAAGAGTGGAAGCATGGTGAATTTTTCAATTTTAATCACACATTCTCGTAGCCCTAGGATCCTTAGGTGTGATGAGACATGAAAAACAAGAAATGGCTAAAAGGATAAGAAATTACCCTTGAATACCCATCTTGGGTAGAACCCAAGATATGCACACATCCATGGGGATGCCTTCAATCCATGTACATCTTCAAGTTTGGCTCCACCAAGAGGATGAACTCACTAATCTCTCATGAAAATCTCATCTAACCTAGAGGCTTAAGATCATAAGTGTAATCTCTCTAAAGCTAGTCCACACCAAGTGTGAGAGAAGGAAATATGAAGAGAAAATAGTGATCTTGGCTACTAGATCAACATCTTTTCTAAGTATGGGTGCAAAGATATGGCTATGGAGATGAGTTTATCAAGACCCATCAATTTCTCTCTAAGTTTCATGGAGGAAGAGAGAGGATGGAGAAGGAGAAAATAACAAATGAAGCCCTAAGAGCATGTACATTGCTAGGCTAAATGTTAGGCTAAATGCAAGACTAAAGGCAAGATTTAGCCCAAAATCTAAAAAAATCTCTACATTGCTAGGCCAAAAGTAAGGCAATTCTTGCCTTGGCAAGATTTTAGGCTAAATTTGGCCCAAAATCTTGGTATTGCCTTTACTTTGTCAAGAGAAGTGGAGCCCACAAAAGAGAAAAGTAGTTGATGTAAAGTTAGTGGAGTCCATGTGTCAGCGCCTGATTGGAGATAACAAATGCAGCTGTCTTGATTGTGGGGGACAAGACCAGCAGCGGCACTAATGGGTGCGTGAAACCTGCCGCTGATGGCCTACTGTTGGCTAATTTGTTATTATTTTTTAAAAAAACCCACTAGCATAGCGTGACACTAACCCGCTGCTTTTTGATTAATAATTGCCTTAGCCAATGGAGCGATGCCATGTGGCCTCCTAAATTTATACCCATTAATACCCGTTAATTTTAATGCCCATATTAATACACAAATTTTAATACTCATATTAATACACAAATCTTAATAGGCAATGTGTCGTTCGTTGCCCATTACTGTTATCAGCAAGGAAAGAAAGAATTTGTTGCCTATTTACAAGAATATAGGCTAAGAAAAAATAATTTGTATTTATATGTAGAAGCTCACATCTTGATAGTGTTTCTAACGATCTGAATCGTTCATTTTTTAGTTTCTTACTCAAAGATCATCCCTGCCAAAAATCGGTCCAATTGGAGATGTAAAAGTTAGGTAATGGTGGTAGAACTTATGAACGATTATGGCTTTTCTAATGATAATCGAACGGGTAGATGAATTTCGATTTGGCCAATATTTTGCAGGATTGATCTTTGAGTATAAACGTAGAAAATGAACGGTTTCGATCGTTGAAATCACCTTGTGGTCTTCACAATTATTAAAACGACAAGGTTTCAATGAAAAAATTAATAGCATAATACTCTCCAAGTGTATTTATATGTAGAAGCTCACATCTCGATCGTGTTTTCAACGATCTGAACCGTTCATATTTTAGTTCCCCACTTAAATATCATCCCTGCAAAAAATCGGCCCAATCAGAGATATAGAAGTTAGGTAACAGTGATCGAACTTATGAACGATCATGGTTTTTTTAATGATAATTGAACAGGTAGATGAATTCCGATTTGGCCGATTTTTTGCAGAGATGATTTTTGAGTATGAATATAGAAAATGAACGGTTTTGATCGTTGAAATTAGGTAATGGATCAAGTAAGTTGACATAATAAACTTTTTTAAAAATTAAAGAAGAGTTTTATTTTTGTATTAACTTTTTAAAAAAAAAAAAATTTTTCTTTTAATTCTTAATTTTTTTGTAAGCCTGTATTTTTTTTTTCGGGATTACCCGCCTGACCTTATAGAGAAAATTTTCAATTTCTCACCTGATTTTATCTTCTCCTTCTCCCTCTCTAATCTCTTTTTGTAACCCTCTTGGCATTTCCAAACCTCTCTGTCTGTCTGTCTGTCTGTCTCTCTCTCTCTCTCTCTCTCTCTCTCTCTCTCTCTCTCTCTCTCCAGTAAATCAAACACATTCAAAAGCTCTACGGAATCAAAAACGCTCAAACACTCTCCATTTCCTCCCCTTGGTTCACTCTGCCCCGCCGCTCCCCACCTCAGCCTAGCCCAGTCCCGGCCAACCCCGACCCGCCCTACGTAGCCCGACCCTCCCCTCTCTCTCTCTCTCTCACTCTCTCTCTCTCTCCCTCCCTCCCACCGTCCCCGTCCTCTTCCCCTCCTCCCCCCTGCGTCTCTGCTCCCCCTGCCTACTGAAACCCAACCCCCAGCCCCGACGACCCACCCCGGAAACCCCCATCCCTGCCCCTCAACTCTCTCTTTGCGTCACTTTCTCTCTCCTTTTTCTCTCTGCCACCACCGAAACCCTACCCCCAGCACCATCGAAACCCAACCTGAGCCACCATCACCGCCCTTCTGATTGGGTTTTTATTATTTAGGTAATTTCTATTTTTTTTTTCATTTTTTTGGTTTTTTAATTTCTACTTTGTTAATTATGATTATTAGAATTTGTTTGTGATTTTCCAGGTTTGGTTCAAGATGATTATTAGAATTTCTGTTTCTGTTGAGGTAACGAAATCCTAACTTGAGTTTTTAAATTTCTATTTTGATATTTAGGTTTCAATTTTAGGTTGTTATTTGTGCAGGGTTTTAATTTTGCAATTTCTATTTGGCCTAAGCCTTTGTAGATGAATTGAGGATTTGATTATAATGTTGGGCTGCTTGTTGATTTGGTTATAATTTTACTCAATTTTGAGTTTGGTTATCAATGTGAAAGTTGTATCTTGTTCTTTATTCACTTAGATATTGATGCCAATTTTATTGGATTTGGAGTAGATGGGTGTGTGTGGTTAAAATGGTATGACTTCCATGAATGACATAGAGTGAAGCTTAAAGGTTATGGGTTTTACATTTGAAAGAGCTGGAACAAAAAAAGAATTGAGAAAAAAATGTGATTTTTGATGTGAGTTTTTTGGGTTTGTAGCATATGGGTGTGTAACTTTAAATTGTTTCTTGTTACAGAAGAATGGGGAGGAGGAAGAAGGAGGCGGAGGAAGAAGAAGGAAGGGATTAGAGAATGGTGTGGGATGCACACGTGGGTGGGCTGGTTTTCTTAAGTTTTTAAGTTGTTAGTTTTTTTTTTTTTTTTAATTTTAAGTTATTAATGTTATAAAATACTTTTAAAAATTTTTTATTGTTTATTTCCACGTGGCATACATGTCAATAAAAAATTTATGTGAGTATTGTTCACATTTGTCAAAAGTCAATTTTAGAAAAAAAATAGGCATAAATTTTATTTAGACACATAACTATATAAGCTATTTCAATTAGGTTTATGAACTTTAAAATATTTCAAATATACACCCAATTTATTATCTAAATTGAAAAATGAATTTCTGTCCATTGATTCGTTGAGAGATCAGTTAAATGACAGCTTGGGTTTTGCTGACCGGGATTACTTGACGACGTGGCGTTATCTCAGCAAACATTTCCTGCCAAATGAGCGACACAGATGCACAATTTAATAATAATAGAGAGAGAGAGTTTGTGGGCCTGTGTCAGGGGTTAGGTGGACCTGTGTCGCTCATTTCCCGCCAAATAAGTGACACAGGTTCACCTAACCCCTGACTCGGGTCCACAAACTTATCATCTCTTTCTCGTTCGTTGAACACAAATGAGAGATTTATATTCGAATTTAGGGAAAAACGTGATGTTTTTTGGAGACTAAATGGTTATGAGAGCGTTCGACGAGCGAGAAAGAGATGATGAGTGTGTGGGCCCTTGTCAAGTGGACATGTGTTGTTCATTTGGCGGGAAATGTATGTTGAGTTGGTGCCACGTCGCCAATTAATCCCCGTTAGCAAAAGCCAAGTTGACATTTAACTGATCTCTCAATAAATTGATGGACGAAATTTTATTTTTCAATTTACATAATAAATTAGGTGTATATTTGAAATATTTAAAAATTCGTGGACACTGTTATAATAGCATATATAGTTACGTGTCTAAATTGAATTTATACCAAAAAAATAAAATACCCTGGCACAGAAGCCAGGCGCGAGAGCTAGTAGAAGAAATCAGAAGCCAAGCGAGAGAGACGAAAATGGCGAGGACGATTTCAGGGGTTTTGGCGCGACAGTTGGTCGGCAAACGCAGCAATCCCGGCGCTGGTCTTGTTCATCATCTTCAGCTTCCTTTTATTTCTGTCCAAACCCAAATCTTAAAAACCCTGACTTCAATCCCAACCACACCACACACAATTCCTTCCACTTCCAAACCCTTATTCAATTCCCTTCACTCCCTAAACCACCGACGCCTCTGCTCATCCTCCTCAGCAGGTATCCCCCACTTTCCCTTCTACTTTCTGTTTCTCCTTTTCTTACTTGTTGCCACTCACTCTACTGTTTTCACAAACTTGTTATTTCAGATCTCCCAAATGTTGTCCTCATTAACTCAGCGACGCAATATTATGAGGAAGTTGAGAAAGTTAAAGGTAATATACTAATATTTACTTGAATTAGTTTTGAAATACCGAATTTTTTGGTTTTGGTTCAGTAATACCCAATTTCTTTGTAATTGCAGATGAATTGTTGCCAGCAGTTTTCTTCTTCATGACAGTCACCGATTATGTTTGTGAGCTGTAAATAATTTGCTTTCATCAATTAAGTCATTTGCAATGAGCGGCTCTTTTTCAACTTAATCTTGGCCTACTCTTCCTTGTGCAGCCAAGGTTATATCTAAAATCATTGAAGAGTTGAGAGTGCAATTCCCACATGTGAAAATATATAAGATTGACATTCAGCAGGTGTGACATTGTAATATGGTCTTCTGTTAACTTGGATCAATTTTACTTAGAGAACCATTTTAGTTTTATTGTAAACTGTCTGAATCCCTTCTTAAGATTAAGGTCAAAACACCCAAAAGTGTTGTCAATTATGAATTCCCTTACAAGTCATTTTCATTATCTCTGGTCCCTGCCATTGAAATTTGCTGGCTCCGCCCCTGATTAGCGCTTGCTCATGCAGTAATTTTCTTCCATACTCTGGTTATTATCCAATGTGCATATGCTTATAGAAGAATTATGATATTATTTCCTGTAATGCATCCAAATTAGTAGACCTGACCTTGTTTATTCTATCTGTAGGAAGAAGTTAAACAGTTAGTGTACGTATATAATCTCTGCAGTATGGTGAGTGATTTGGTCCTTTTATTTTGTTTGAACTTAAATTTCCATACATAGCTTCACTGACCTAATTGCTCATATGGTTAAACCATTTTTTAGTATACAATTTGAAAAATTGGGTAATATTTATTACCATATCCTAATTAATAGTTTAAAAAAGCTAAACAAACTACACTGAGTTTGTTCAAGCTGAGTGAATATATTTTAGCTCTCCTTTCATCTGAAAATAGAAACTACTATGTTGATTTGTGTATTTTGTTGCAGCCAAAACTTCATTTCTATCAAGATGGGAAAATGGTATCTGAGCTTAACGGTTATGATGTGTCATGCTTCAAAGACACATTTAGAGAACTGTACAGGTAATTCTTTTCTAGGTTGCATTACATTTGTGTTTCTTTTCTTGTGTTTTGTGATTACAGTCATATATGGGTGGCGATCAGGGTTTTGGCTTAATTGCTTTTTTGCTGTTGCCACCCAAAGTTTTAAGCAAATTTCATATTACCACGTGAAACTTTTTTTTTTTACTCGCTTTACCACCCATAATTGATTTCTGTGTCCTACTTTACCTTTGTCAACTCCGTCGCCCATTCTGTTAAATTTGATGACGTGGTGCCCACATGGCCATTGTGGGCCTGTTTTTTTTTTTTTTTTGGCTTATATAAGATGTTGCGTGGACACAACTCGATAAAATATTATGATGTTTTAAAAAACTTTAAAATTCAATAAAAATATAGAAAAAAAATAAATCCCAAAACGCAGCACCTTCCCCTTCCTCCTTCATCCCTGCCATCCCTCCCCTCCCCCACCCGAAGCCTGCCCCACTCCACCACCCTTCCTTCCCATCTTCCTCATTGCCGGCGGCCCCTCCCACCACCAGCAACTTCCTCACCTATTCTTTCGATCTTGAAAAGCCTTTGGAAAATCACTTCCACAGCTTCACAGGCTAACCCAAATATCATAGATCAAGCCAACTAGATTGGTATTTGCAGATATGGACCCCAACACTTAATGAATTACAGAAGGAGGGCGAGTGACAGAGAGGGTTATTTTTGTTTTTGTCTTTGGTTCCTTCTGGGAGGTCTTCAAAACCAATTGGGGGAAGGAAGAATTGGTTTATGGAAAGGAGGGAGGGTTTGGAGAAGTGCATTTTGGGCTTTCGGTGGAGGCCCAATTGTGGGGATAATGAAATTGAAGGGGAAGCTGTGTTGGTGGACGAGAAGCTTGGCTATCTGAATGAGTGGGATTGGAACTGTAGCAGAGTCTTAGACCTCAGAAATCCGAGTTTTGTTTTTGTATTTTTTTTTTTCACATTGATGGCCAGCCAGCATTAAGGTGGCTGGAAGGGAAGGGTGGTTGGATGGGGTGGGGTGGGGTGGGGTGGGGATTGGGTAGGAAGGGGGGGTGGTGGAGGGGTCAGGGTGCTGCGTTTTTGGGATTTGTGTTTTTTTTTTTTTTCTTCAAATCTTCAGCTTTTTATTTTTCAATTGAATTTTAAGTTTTGTAAAATATCAGAATTTTTATTAATTAGATTATCCACGTGGCACCTTACATTAGCCAAACCATAGTGGCCATGTGGGTGTCACATCATTAAATTTGATGGAATTGCTGACGGAGTCGACGGAAAAGGGTAAAGTGGGAGTCAAAAATCACTTATGGTTGGTAAAGTGGGTCAAAAGAAGTTTCAGATGATAATTAAGCCTTAGGGTTTTTGATGGCTCAAGTCAAGTTCTCTCCGCATGTGATCATTCTGTATGTTCATTTGTTTTTTCTTTCTTACATATGATACATTGTATAACACATTTACTGAACCCTATTTTTTGAATATCTGGTGTACTTCCAACCGGAAGCGTTGAGGCTGGAGGGAGGAAATTGGGAGGTGTTGCAGAGTTCTCAGAACCGAGTGATCGTATGTTTACTTGGAGAAAGTGTCTTGTCCATGGGTTGATGATGATGGTGCCGACGATGGTGCCTTGATGTGGGCACTTGAATCTTTACGTGGGGGAAGTCCTAACAGCTATTTGTTTTGTGGTTGTGTGCAACTCAGTTATTTCTAGATCAAAACTGGAAGGGAGACTTTCTCTAGCAATGGAGTCCCTATCATGAAGCTTAAAATGGCTTAATTATGCAATTGATAAGAAATAAGTTGGATGCACATTGCCCCAACCTTTCAATTCAATCAATGAGATTCTCAACTTTTATCTCTGTGCATCAATATGGCACTCATGTTCAATTCTGTTAAATTTTTTTATAAAAAATGATCACATGAAGGTTGATAAATTTGACATTAAAAGGTTGGTCATGTGTGTTGCATGTAATTATTTTGTTACTGGATTCCTCATGAAATTGAACGTGAGGGCCACATTGATTTGTGAATATAAAAATTGGGCACCAGAATGATCAAATTGAAAGGTTAGAGGGCATGTTGATGATTGCGGCAAAGATAAGGGGTCATTGGTGATAAAAAAGACCTATTTAAAATATGCATGGGTCAATTTCTTGGTAGAAAGCTTAACAACAGCAAAAAATGGTTATAAGATATGAATTCATCACCAATAATCTTTACACGAGCAATGAACATCTCTAAAGCGATGAAAACGATTGTTATCTCTCACAATAATTTATCTACCTACAATGCCAGATATGAATTTGATTGCACCATGGCAATCTCCACAGATCCTAAGGTTTTTGTTAATCCTTATAGGCAACCCTGGAGGGATAGCAATGAGCCCAAAAATGCAAGGGCAATCTTCTCACTGTGGTACCATACTTCTGATACTTTCTCTTCTTCTTCCAAATCAAATAGGGCGAAATTGGTGTCGGGAATGTACCCAGCTTCCTTCATTTGACTCCTTAACTTGCTTAGCATTGCCTGAATCTCAGAATTCCTTTTATGGGAGGTGTCTTTCGCTTGGAAGACGTGGACTATGTTCTTGACCGCGACCCAACTGCAGCCTGCACCCTTTTTGATCCCACCATCTTTCATCTCCTTCCTCCCACCTGCATTCATTCATTGTCAAACACAAATCAATTTAATCAAATACAAGTGGGAAAAAGACCACAATAATGAAAGCAAAACAATCACTCTTAGGCTCCCAAATCAACCCTATGAGGTCATTGATTTGTGTAATGGAACATCAATAGCATAGCCTCACAATACTATAAATAGGCTTTTTAGTACCTGCCAGCAGCTGCAAACATGTTAGAAAACACCACATGGTTGCCAGAGTCATTAGGATCAAGTTGAAATAACTTGTCAGCTGCAATCTTCCCCAATTCTGGTTTCTGGTACATTTTACAAGCCCCTAGAAGAGCCCCCCAAATGGAAATTGTTGGGCGAATTGGCATCTTTGTAATGAACTCATAAGCGCGCTCTACCATCCCAGCTCACCCGAGCAAGTCCACAACACATGCATAATGCTCTGCCCTTGGTTCAACTCCATACCTTGCTTTCATTGACTCAAAAATCTGCATGCCCATTTGCACAGCCCCTACTCTACTACACGCGGATAATACACACACCAACGTAACATAATTTGGTTTAAACTCTCGACTTCCGACGCTCATTTCCACAAACAATGCCAAAGCCATGTTGGCATGTCCTTGATGCGCATATACGCCGATCATTGCGTTCTAAGTGATCAAGTTCCTTGAAGGCATCTCGTTGAAGGCACGCTCGGCATCTTCTACACTCCCACATTTTCCATACATGTCAACAAGTGCACTCCCATCAAAGATATTTCCCTCCACACACGCCTTCACGGCAAGTGCATGGACTGACCTACCCTGTTCAAGCCATGCAAGCCCAGAACAAGCACTTAAGACACTCGAAACCATGAAATCAATTGGTTCAACCCCTTCTTTCGTACCACGCAAAAATAACTGACAAGCCTTCTCCTCCTCATCATTTTGTACATATGCAGCCACCATAGAGCACCATGGTTTTTTTTCTTAATTTTAAGTTATTAATATTTTAAAATACTTTTAAGAAATTTTTTATTGTTTATTTCCACGTGGCATACATGTCAATAAAAAAATTCATGTCAGTATTGTTCACGTTTGTTAGAAGTCAATTTTAGGAAAAAAATAAAGAGGGCTGCTATTTGCACACCTTTTTTTTCTTTTTGCACACCCTTTTGTAAAAAAAAAAAAAAATCAAAAATCAAAGGAAAAAACACATCTCTCCTTCTCACACCCAAAAACCAACTACATTTTTTCTCTTTGCACACCCCATCAACAGAAAAAAAAAAACACACACCCAGCCCCTTCATCTCCCTCACCCGACCACACCCACCCACGCAGCCCTCCCTCATCAGCCCCCTCTTCACCCGACCCACCCACCCAGCCCCTTCCCTCCCTCCCCCGACCACCACAAGCAGCACCCGACCCCACCCCCAACCTCCTCCTCTCTCTCTTTTCTTCTCTCCTCCCTCCTTTTCTCTCTCTGCTTTCTCCTTCGTTCGACACTGGTTTGCCGAAAATTTGAGTTTCTTTCGGCAGCCACCCACCGAACACCCACAAACCATTCGACAGGTAGCTGCCGAACATCCACGACTCATTCGGCATATATCCGCCGAACCAGTTGTAATTTTTTTTGTTGGCAGTGGTGCTTTGTTGTGGTTGCAGCAGGTTGAGGCGCGATGTTGCAAGCGAGGTCGGAGAAGGGTGGGGCTCGGGTGCTAGCTGGAGATGATGTGCTCGGCCATTGGTGTTGCAGGCGAGCTCGGAGGAGAGAAGAAAAGAGAGAGTGGAGGAGGTTGGGGGTGGGGTGGGGTGCTGCTTGTGGTGGTCGGGTGAGGGAGGGAGGGAGGGGGCTGGGTGGGTGGGTCGGGTGAAGGAGGGGAGAAGGGTCGGGTGGGTCGAGGCTAGAGGGAGGGTGCGACGGGGTTAGGTGGGAGGGGGTGCAATGGGGCCGGGGTTGGGTGGAGGGGAGGGAGGAGGTCGGGCTGGGTGGAGGGGAAGGAGGTGGGCTGGATCGAGGCTGGAGGGAGGGTGCGGCAGGGTTGGGTGGGAGGGGGTGCGATGGGGCCGGGGCTGAGTGGAGGGGAGGGAGGAGGTCGGGCTGGGTGGAGGGGAAGAAGGTGGGCTGGGTCGGGGCTGGGGCTTGGTGGAGGGGTGTTTTTTTTTTTTTTTTTTTGATTGAGAGTAAGGGGTGTGTTGGGTGAGGGGTGAGTGTGTCTTTTCTTTTGATTTTTAATTTCTTTTTTTTACAAAAGGGTATGAAAAAAAAAAAAAAAAAAAAAAAAGGGGGTGCACTCAAAATAAAATACCCTAGGCAGAGAAGCCAGGCGAGAGAGCTATTAGAAGAAATAAGAAGCCAAGCGAGAGAGACGAAAATGGCGAGGATTTTAGGTGTTTTGGCGCGACAGTTGGTTGGCAAACGCAGCAATCCCGGCGCTGGTCTTGTTCATCATCTTCAGCTTCCTTTTATTTCTTCCAAAACCCTAACTTCAATTCCAACCACACCACACTCAATTCCTTCCACTTCCAAACCCTTATTCAACTCCCTTCACTCCCCAAACCACGGACGCCTCTGCGCATCCTCCTTAGCAGGTATCCCCTCTTTCACTTTCTCTTTAGTTTTCCGATTTTTCTGTTTTTCCTTTTCTTAATTGTTACTCACTCTACTGTTCTCACAAATTTTTTATTTTTATTTTTTTATTTTTTTATTTTTTTTCAGATCTCCCAAACGTTGTACTCATTACGAATTGGATGCAATTTGTTGCGGCATGCTACAAAGTTGAAAGTAATATTTACTTGTAATTAATTTTTGTTTATTTTCGAGTAGGGGTGTCGTTCGATACAGTTGTGGTAAACATTTCAAACCAGCTTTCAGAAAAATTGAAACCGAAATACCCAAAAATAATTAAATAATAAATAAAGATGGTTTGGTTTTGTTAAGTAGTGGAATAAACTGAATTTTATGTGTACATGTGTGTATATAGGTATAAAAAACATAGGCATGTATATTACCAAAATGATATGCAAACAATACTATAATGCTGGCACATTTGACAAGAAGTACAGGTAATTCTTTTCTACCTTACTTTACATTTGCGGGCTTTTGTGTTTTTTGAGTGCGGCACCCCCCTCCCCAAATCAACCCATCCCATCTTTCTTGTATACCATACTTATTCAAAAAAATGAGATTAGCGCATCGAGATGAGCGACTTATAACGAAAATTTGAAGCTATTATTAAAAAAAATGTGAACTTTTTGTGTTGGTTTGGTAAGTCCCATTTCCAATGGAAACTGATTGAATGACACCCTTACTTTTGAGAAGACTTATAATTTCATGGAGTTTTCTAATTTTATATTTTTTTAATTGCTTGAAATAGAGGAATCTTTGTCAGCAATTTACTTCTTCATGGCAGTCACCGATTATTTTTGTAAGTTCTAAAGAATTACTTTCATAAATCAAGTCATTTTTAATAAATTGCTCCTTCTCGAATTACTCAGTGTGTACTCTTCTTTTGCAGCTAAGTTATATCTACACTCATTGAAGAGCTGAGCAAGGAATTCCCACATATAATAACATACAAGGTTGACGTTCAGGTGTGGCATTGTAATTTCATCTTCTGTCAACTTGGATCAATTTTGATTTTTGGCTGGGAAGCATTTTAGTTTTACTGTAAACTGTTTGAATCTTTCTTAAGATTAAGGTCAAAAGTGAGGAAATTTGAGTATTCAACCCAAAATCAATTGACAATGGGTGGTAAGATCTTATGAAATCCAATTATCTTGTTATGGGTCTTAAGATTAATTAATAAATTACTGTTTTTAATTCATTTTTTGAAATGGTTTCTTAGCAACAATAGTTCAGCAATTTATGTACTTTCTTGCTATAACCAGTTTGTCAGTAAAGATTTTATTTTTTGCTTTTCTTTGGGGAAAGTAAGTATTTAACTGTTTGATTTATTGGATTATTTATATGAAGATAGGTGACGGAGAATGAATGTTCATAATATTTAATTTCATCTTAGACAACTTATGTAAAATGTTCTCTGTTGTCTGAAAATATCAAAACCACGTCTGATTGGTTTGGGATTAGGGAAAAGTTAAGAGTGTAAGGAATTGAAACTTAGAATTACTGATAATACAAAGTAGTGCATAACTTAAAAAAACTTGAATAAGATGTGGAAATCGTTATTAATAGGCCTCCGGTCTTCATTTGTTTGATAGCCATGGAGGGTTATCCTATGCTTCTCTGCTTATCTGAGTTATGTTTTCTGTGTATCTGAGTTATGCATTACGGGTAAAGATAACTTATTGGTGTACCTGTCAAAACAAATGCATTTTCATTAACCTAATTGCTTGCTCATGTAGTAATTTTCTTTCATGCTCTAATTATTATATGACATGCATATACTTATAGAATTATGATATTATTTCTCGTAGGTCATCGAGATTACTGGACCTAACGTTATTTTATTCTGTCTATAGGAAGACTTTGAAGACGTATTTCCAATCTTTCAAATCCGCACTGTGGTGAGTGGTTTAGTCCTTTTATTTTGTTTGAACGAAAATACATATTTAGAATAAAAATTGAAATAAATAAAGTTAAAGCAAATTAAAATACATATTCTTTAACGTGTACAATTTCATTTCGTTCGCCACCTGAAAAATGCAGTGGATTCCATGTATTGTCATGATTATCTTATTCATGTATCCCCTTTCTCCATTCATGTTCTTTCAATCTAAGTGTGGATCAATTCCCTAAGCACAACTTATTAGCTTCATCACACTCAATTTTTCTAGTTGTGTTAGGATCATCAAATTTCAAGACTTTGGATAGCTTAAAGAAGGCCCTTATGCGTACGCTCTATATGTGTCAATAAGGTTGGATGAGTCAATGATGTATCAAAGTACATGTAATAAAAAAAAAGATTGATCAAAATTATTTAAGTCAATATTGAAACACAAATTACAATAATAGTTAAAGCAACTCACTTGTGATTCTGCGCCATACATATATGCTTCAAGTCAAATGGAACCTCTCAACCATTAAAGAGATGGTAAATCATGCTCTTAAAGCTAAGAATATCATCCGCTGGAGATTTCAACTTTGGGTCACCGAAATCATGATCAAAATACAAAATTTCTTTGCTGATGTGTGAATTTTGCAGCCAACGCTTTCTTTTTTTGAAAGTGGGAAATTCGTATGCCATCTTCCTGGTCATGATGTCTCATCCGTGGGCTTATTTGACTACGAGCTTAGGTAATTCTTTTCTAGCTACTTTACATTTGCAGGCTTTCGTGTTTTTTTTGAATACGGTCATATATTGGTGCCCATTAGGGTTTTTGATGGCTCGAAGTCGAGTTCTTTCCAAATGTGATCATTCTTTATGTTCAGTTTTTTTCCCCAATATTATCTAAACCCTATTTTTTATCTAGTATGCTTCCAAATGGTAGCGATGCAGATGAGGAGTCCATTGCAATGGAAACCACTCAACATAGAAAATGTTCAACATGTGGGAATACAATTCTTGACACACAAGCTACGAAGGGTGAGGAAGGTAAAGGAATTGTTGCAGGAGGTCGGAGAGTGGGAGGTGCTGTGAAATCGTCACAACAGAGTGATCCTCTTGTTGAGGCAGTAGAAAGTAGTACTGCAACATCAATTCCTGAAGTGATGCAGGCACTTGAATCTTTACCTGGATTAAGACCTGAAATCCATTTGTGGTTATGTGCAACGCAGTTAATTATAAACCAAAAGCAGGAAGGGACATGTTCTCTAGCATGAAGGGTCCTAGCATAAAGCTTAATGATGAAATATCTAATTTTAATTTTACCTCTCTATGTGATGACAGTATTTTATAGTTAATCCTCTTTTAGAAAAATATAATGCCAAATACTAGTTTTGCCCTTAGACAAATATGTTTGCAACCCTAATCTCGGTGGGTGATGCTTTATTCTCGCTGGTTGAAAACCAACTACCTTTATCGGTTCAACGCTATTAACGATTAAACCGAATGACCATTTTGTCAGCAATGGTCATTCAGTCTGCAACAAGAGGGGTTTTGGATGATATTCTCAGAATCTGATTTCAAATTAAACATCCCGTCTTCAACATGAAAATGTCGAACTCGAATAGATCATATAGTTTTTAGAAGAACCTTGAAGAATCTGAAACTAACTTGTTTCAAACTTTACAATGAGCTAAAGGACACGAATAGGTAGGTATGATTGTATGAACCAGTTATTATCGCTACCACACAAAAAGACATTTGCTTTCACGACACAGGATGAGATACTATTGGCAAGGCCAACAATACCATGCCAACAGAGCCGATCTGTCCTGTTTTTGTTTCCATGAACATATAAAAGCACACAAAAATTATCTCAAGTTTCCAGAACAAGGGAAATGTTCTAATCAAACAAATCATTCTCATATGAACAAAATGTTATCTTGTGTATGTATCTTCAAACAAAAACTAAGGTATGCCATATGAAATGTCTAAACTGACTAGTTTCAACTCATGGAAAGTTAGGATCCTATTCAACGGGAACCTATGCATTCTCTTTTTTTTTTGGGTGATCAGGAAGGCCAAAGGCCCCAGAACAGAACTAACGGAACCTATGCATTCTGGTAGAGTTCCAATGTCAAATCTCTTTCTTTCCATGTTTCAGTTTCACAGATTTGGGAGGTCCAGCACTTGATGTGAAGTCGGGAGATTTCAACTTTGAGTCACCTAAATCATGACCAAAGCTGCAACCCAATTTGCAATAAGGCCTGACATGACTTTTTCTTCATTTTGGTTGCATGAACTGTTTGACCTAGGATCAGGCGCAAAACTTGTTGCCAATGGTTTTGATGTACAGGCAGTTGATTGATCCTAGAAACCAAAGCGTATTAGCTGTGCAGGGTTAGAGCATGTGCAATGCAAAGTGTCAATTGGCGTGTCAATACAAGCGTATTGACCCCATGATTATCATAAATTCTTTTGCAACATGGGATCTGTAATCAAGACAAAAGTTTGTACATATCACATAAATAATAATCCTGTATTTCAGGTATCAGTTGGCACCATTTAAAGTGACAATGCCAACTGATCACTTAAGGCACATGATTATCACGTTATGGTCTACTTATAAGATCAGTTCTTCTTTTGGCTGTTCTTCCTGCTAAAACAAATTGCAGACAAGAACATTCAAAACAAATGACCTTATAACAGATTGATGACATGATGCAGAACATAAAAGTCTCTGCTGCATGGACAACACAAATCGATTTATGCATCAAGGAACATATGCAGTATGGGGTACATTGTCTTTATATATTCATTTGAAATCAAGTTTTAGTATTCTTGTATTTATTCAATTTTAAAATGCAATGTCACGCCCCCAATCTGTGATTAAGAACTAATCACAGATTAAGGTATGAATCACACTCTAATTATATAATTAATTTTTATAACCAGAATGTGGAGGAATATAATAAAATAAAAAGAGAAACTGCATACTATTAACATACCACACTGAATTCAACCTTAGTTTACAACACACAACTTGTCTCAATAACTTCAGTATAACAGAACTTCCAAAATAAACAAAACTAAACTTCAATTATTTACACAAACTTCTTCTAGCTACCTCTTCTAATGGTTTTGATCTCCAGTGTTTGAACCTGCAAAGTCTATGAGGGATTGAACTCTAACCAATGGCTCAGTAGGGACAATCAACCTTATCAAGCAAAATTAATTATATTGAAGCTTAGTGAAACATGTTATAAGTAGATAATATATCATATAATAATATTATTAATGCATGAATGTTATGTTGCATTTCCTCAATTTAAACCCTTGAAAAGTAAAGCCCTTGGAAAGTAAATTGCAATTCACCCTAACTTCGGTCGCAACCGAAGATCCCAATGTGCGTTGGGAAAAAGATAATTTTATCAGTCGCAACTGAAGGGGCGTCTCTCCCCACGCACTTAGAAATTTAAATTTAACACTCAATCATTTCTCACCACTATATATAACTCTATTCTCAATGGATCATGCTTCACATTCAAATAAATGCATATATTATATATAATAATAAACTAATTTCTAGCATGCTCAAGTAATTCAGATAATTCACATAAGTCACGAATTATCACACATATCGCATTTTTCAACAAAGATTCAATAAAACCAAGTTTGCAGTCAAAGGTTCCCCAGATCCCTCTACCTCGAATACAAACTTACTCCGCCGGTAGAAATAGTCTCGTGTCTCTGGGTCGTTCTTCGAACCTAATCTCATACAAAAAAGCCACAATTAATTACGGAATAAAAGTCGCTCACTCTCTAATTCTAGTGTGTGTAGTGAAAACACTAACTTGTGTGGTGAGTAAGATTTCTCTCAGTATATTTATGTTGTTTATTTTGTAAATCGGTGACTTCACAATTTATGCCATTTCTTCTGCAGGATTTACTTATGAGCCTCCCTGTGACTACCATTGCAATCTAGGTCCAGATGGTAGACGTAGAGATGCTTATGATAGGCGTGAGCTATGTAGAGGAACAGTTGATTATGTTACCTCAAAAGAATACACGGTTTGTTAATTTATGAGATTTGCAATTTTTAATTGTAGTATGATTACCATGTTTTCCTCTTCAGTATAGCCTTTTTTTTTTTTTCTTAACAAAGAAAATGCAAGAAATTCTCGGCATGTTGGGGCACTTACCAATGGTGTTTGCCTACATTCTAGTGCATTTATGCAAACCTTCTATAACAAGTGTCTCCTTTCAAAAATCATTACTTGCATATGTTTTCATGAAAGCTATTTCTTCATGTTTACCAATTACATTTTGATTAAAAACCTAAATTCCATAGTTAAAATCTAACATATAGCCGTCAAAGAATAAAAATAAAAGGACTTGATTAAAAACCCTAAATCACCACCGGTCTTAGTCTAAGAAAGATTCATAAAATGGACTGGACTCTAAATCTCCTTAGTTTTAATTACAATTTTATTAGTTATTGCATTTTGTTTCATAATTTTTGTTCCGATCCTGGCTTGCCTGATGACGAAGACAAGTTTAGTGTAAGTTATTATAGCTTTTTTAAAAAATTTGAACTTATTCTTTAAAAAGGTTTATTGTACTAAGGTTTTTTTTTTTCCTTAAATTAAATGCTCTAGGTTGTTGGTGGTAGTAGGGTTATCAAATACACCAAGGGTGTATTTGATATTGGTATGAGCTCAGCTTATACTATAGTTTTACATGGCCATATAGAGGACGGCTGATATTTGTTTTCGTCGTCATATCGTCTTTTTAGCAAAGCAGAGTTTCCATACCATTGGTATGGAACATTTGGAGCTGATAGAAGCAGGTTCTTTGCACGGTCGACGACCAAACTACACTCCCAAATGGCAGGAAGATCTTATTCAGCGAGCGTTTAGACATGACGCTGAGGAATTAGGCTAAAGACAAAAAAGATTTGTTTGAAAATGAGAGTTTGAAAGAGGAGGCACAGTTAATACTCAGGTGAGTTAATTTTGAGTTAATACTTGATATAATTTTTTGAAATTATTATTTAATTAGTTTATCGTATATGTGTATTATTTTTTGATACTTTTTAATTTCCTTGTATAGAGATTTGCTAGAATTTTTTTTTTCTATATGAGGACTGATTATCATCTAGGTTATATCAATTTTAATGAAGATAGTATATTCTTAGTAAATGGAAGAATCAAAGTGGTTACTTTGTTGAAGGAAGACTTCATTGATTTTGGTGATGCGCATTATCAAGCAGATGATTTTGATAGTCTTGTGCAGTTGTATGAGCAACTATTTGAGTCTCATGGTGAGCCTATGCCCTTTGAACTGTGGCATATGTGTCATACCATGAAGTCAACTTGAGTTACTTTACCAATTAATTTAATATTTGTTCCAATATTTATATCTCAAAATGTGATTATTTTTCTTCTTTATTACAGGTCCTTGGAATTATCATATTATCACCCGGTCTTTTTGAGCCATGAAGAGCGGAATGCTTACCGTTTGTGGCAATTTACAAATGTTGAGGATAGATTTTCACCACTACAATCGGTTGTGAATTTAGAATTGGATGTTTTACTTAATTCTTGAAAGTTAAATTAATATATAATTTTTTTTTTGCTTTAGTGTGTTTTTTTAATTGGCTTCACTAAAGTTTTCATTCTAATTTTTGTCTATTTGTTTTAGGCTGGTCTTTCTCAAGAGGAAATGGACCGTGGACTAACAGAAGCTTATCCAGGCTATCTGCCAGTTTTGTATGAGTGCTACAATAAACTCTTCCCAAATAGAATTCTTCGTAAACTTACACGCCGACTTAAAAATTAGGTAAAATTATATTGTCTTTTCCTTTGTTTTTTAATTGTGGGGGCTAGGGTTTGGTTATATTTTTCCTCTCTATCTCTCTCTATTCTTCATTTTCAATGCCTTGGATGTATGTCTGATAGAGCAAGCTATTGAAAGCCATTGAATTGGGCTAGGGATCCTTCCCCATAATTTAATCTGTTGTTATTTTGCATTGTGCAGGTAATTGAGTCTTAAAAGTTAAAACTATACAAAGAAGGTTGTCTTGAACTGTTTGTTCCCTATAATTGCTCGTTTCTCAATTTAATGAACTGATACAGTACTTGCTACTTGCATAGTACTGTATAGTTAGTATATATATCATCCATTTTGAGTATTGTTTAACTGTTTAACACTTAAAAGAAAAAAAAAAAAAAAACATAATAGTTCATGTCTGGCTTTCTGCCTTTACCATATTTTCCTTCACATGAGCAATGAACCCAGCTCGCGGTTCAGCGTTTTGCTTGTCAAGTTTCAAATAACATGTCTTAAACAGGATCCAACTGTCCAATATATGTTGTTTGGAATAAATTAGTATATGTCATAAAGAGGCATGCAATTTCTGTGAGGTTGTCAGGTTACAATAACTAGTATTAACTATCCCTCTCTTCTGACCCAAAAAAAAAAAAACTATCCCTCTCTGATTAAAAACTGCAGTTATTGTATGGTGTGGTGTCGAAATAAATTAATGAAGGAAGGAAATGATGAATCCAGACTCCATAGTAAGTGGCATTATGTCTACTCACCCATAGCAGCAGTATACTTATTTAATATAGAAAAGATGAATACCAATTAAATTACTTCTTTTAGATTCTGATATAAATGAAAATGCTTTTGAAAACAAAAGTATGGCTACTCTTCTTTTTTTGTTTTTTTTACTAATAGGGAGTGGAAAATTAAAGGATAACATATCGACATGTCTGAATAAAAATGTGATAAAAGACATATATCGTCTAGGCAACTTTTACAAGCTCAAAACTAAAACAACCCTTTTTTTTTTTGTTTTCCAATCTCCAATAGAATCAATCACTTTGGCAAAACATTTTTATAAAAGAATCAGTTGCCAACTTCAGGGAAACCTTAGCCAGCAAATACAACCATGGTATCCCAAATCCATCTTGGGGTTCCTATGCCAAAAAAGTTTGGGAGAGATCTGTCCACCTATTAAATACTTTTCATTGTAAATAATGCATCACATAGAATACCAAGTATTCGTCTGGTTTTCTTATTAATAAATTGAAAGGGTTAAAGAAGAAGGAAGAAACTATTAAGTAGGGAAGGAAAGGTAAGTAGAGAAAATACTAAGCACAAAAGAATTATAAGAAAAACACTAAACAAAAGGGAGTAAAAAGGCTGTATAGGACATTGTTATATATATTGCAAGACTTTGAAAAGTTAAGAGATGGCCATTTGCTTGCTAAAAGTGAAAAGGAAAATAAATCACTTCAGTCTAACAATATATAGCCACCAACTGGCCCATACATAGGCCCACTGGGTGGACAACAAGCATATATTCTTAACCATTAAGTAATAAAGGAATTGGTTCTTGGTATTGGAACAAGATCAGATGATTTACTTCCACCAAAAATTCTAAATGGGGTTTGGACAAGGGGTTGAAAATACAGACATGCAGTCAATTGTAGCAGAATCTCCAGAACTAGGGATTGATTATTAGAAGTCAGCCTAAACTGTAATGCACTGATTGATTACTGAGAATATGAAAGAAAGGGATAGCGTTGAATTCATAAACTTGAAAGAGTTTAGACTACAGGGACTCAAGAGAACAAAATATTTAGTGCCTTCTGAAAGAACATATACTTTCAACATGTAGCTGAATGAATAATCCTTTCAGAAAACACAAAAAGAAATTAGATTATAACACTCACTATTAGTAGTTTGTTTTCTGTACCTTGTTACACACAGCATTTATGTAAGGGGCAAGCATATTGCTAAGAAAAATGAAAAATGAACAGCACAAAAATGCAACCCAAAATTCAAAAAACAGCACATACCCAATATGATCAGCAGAAAAATGCATGCAAAAGCAACACCAATTTAGCTAAAACCAGGGACCATATTCCACACCATTGCATCATCATCATTATGATCAAAAGCAGCAACATTTCTTCATTCAACAAAAACAGCATACAACAACTACTAGTTCCACCACCAACAACAACAGCTTCAAAAGCCAAGTTGCAAACTAAATCCAACTTAATTGGAACATCTAAAATCATAACCCAAAAAATATAAAGCATTTATTAGTGTACAAGCACAAGGCGGTTTCCCATACCTCCTCTGAAACCCCCATTCCCATTCCTATCACCACCATCACCCCAAACCGCTCCTCCGCTGTCTGCACCGCCTTCCGAATTCCCGATCTCCTCCATCTTCGGCACCGTGACGATGAGCTCTCCGTCGACGAAAACTGCGCTGGCGAGCTCCGGCTGAGTCGACTCGGGCAGCCGGAACCTCCACATGTCGAGCTCGAGCTCGTCCAATGTCAATTCCGCTGCCGACCCACTTTCCCTCACCACAATTTTGGTCACCCCCGGGTGGATTTCGACGGTGTGGGTCCTCACGTCGTCGCCGAGGAAGCTGTCGGTTTCGGCGATGAACCGGAAGCAATCGGGGTTCTCCTCAATCAAAACGTCGGCGTCGGAGCGGAAAGGGAGCTCCAGGACCCGGCTGAACACGTGGGGCAGGCGGCGGAGCTTCTTGTGGGTCAGACCCAGAAGGGCCTGAGCTTCAGAAAGAGGGTTTCTTGAGTGGTATTGGATGGAGATGTTGCGCTTCTTGGGCATGGGGTGGACCTTCATGGCTTTGGCTTCAATGGGTTTGTTGGTGGTGCAAGAAAGAGATAGAGATTGAGCCAAGATTAATAGCAATATCAAAGATGCTCTGGTGAAAAGGGAAGGCCAATCTTGGGTGGGAATCAAAATCTTGATTGGGTTGTTTTTAATTAAAGGAAGAATCATAAAGGATTGATTGATGGGAAAATAATTGTTTTGGGTAGATGGGTTTGGGATGGGAAGCTAGAACAAAGAGACCCTAACCCTAGAAATTGAATTGAAATGAATTGAATGTGTGTGTGAGATTGAGTCCCAGAAAAGGTAAAATTCTTTTTAATGTAGAATTTGGAAGAGGGGGGAAAATTTTGGGTGCAAAGGCAGAGGCTGTTAATGAAATCTCCCTTTCTGGGTATGTAGAGTGGCTAGTGCCCATTGGGGAATCACTTATAAAGGACAAGAGGCTTTGGGATTCACCCTTGTTGTTTGCCAATATTACAACTCTGCCCTTTTGTTTTTTTTGGGTCTATCTATCTATAATCTATTAATCTTATTATCTTACTGGTTTTATATTATTATTGTTTTGTAACACAAAGTTGGGTTTTGCCGTTTTGGTGTCTGTATGTGCATGATGGATCATGTGTATGGAAGCAGCAAACTGTGTTACAAAGACAATGAAGGACATATTATTCTTTAATGCAGGCTTAAAACATATAAAAGGATAGTATTTGAAAGTTCATTCATATCTCGCATGAATGCAATTTCATAAATAACATATATTATTGGATTAATTAATAATTTTATAATCATATTAACATACAAAATTTTGTTTTTCTTTTATAAGGAGAAAATAAAGTAACCACGTAGAAGAGCAAAATATTGGACGTTATTTTAAGGCTCAAACTCTATCAGAAAATGGGGTCTCTTTTAGGCCTTCCACTATGGTAAAGCCATTTTTTGTGACCCAAAACCCATTTTGGGTCACAAATAGTGCTGTGACCCAATTCTCACATTTATGGTGCTGTGACCCATTTTGGGTCACAGTGTTTTATACATATTTAAAATATGCCTAATATTGATTAAGTGATATTTAATTGATAATTTTAAATTTAAAGTATAATAAAAATGATTCTAGTGATCTTATTTTAATGAGATCTTTAAAATAAGGTCAATATTGAATATATTTAAAATAAGAAAATTTCATAAATTAGACAACATAAGCCTTACAACATCGGAACTTCAACAACCACAAACAAGAAAAACAACACGATAATTTAAAGGAAAAAAAAGTACAACATGATCACTAAAAGGAAAAATAACACACTTAAACGACAAAATACAAAGACAAATAACAAACTTCAGAATCAACTGCGAAGATTAACCTAACAAATCATAATGAGAACAATATTGACGAACCATGATCCAAGTCGTCAATATGTTGGGGCAAGTGGTGGGTTCCCCTCTCGGATCCAGATGTGCTCAATCAAATTAGTTTTTAGGGATTCGTTGACATTTCGGTCCCTAAGCAAATTCCGACGAACATTCATCTCAGGTAATGATGATGGAGCGGCACCGGTCGGACATGGTTCTACACCTTCGTATTCAGCTTCTGCCCTTCTAGTGCTCGCTTCTGGGTCTATTGGGTCATCCCAACTGTCATCCTCAGGGCGCTCATCCTCCACGATCATATTGTGCAATATTATGCACGCCTTCATGATATACCCAAGCTCAATCGGACGCCAATAACGAGCAGGTCGTTTTATAATCTGCCACCGGGCTTTTAAAATTCCGAACGCCCTCTCCACATCCTTCCTGTATCCTTCCTGTCGAGCGGCAAACAACTTATGGTGGGGAAGAACGGGACTGTGCAATGTAGTGATAAGAGTTGACCATTGAGGGTAGATCTCATCTGCAAGAAAGTATGGAATGATGTATTCTATCCCATTCACAGTGAATTTCACCCTGTGGTTTCGGCCGGAAATCATATCATCAAAGAGATGAGAACAGTCCAGCACATTTATATCATTATTCGACCCAGGTATACCATAATTATACAAATATATAAATATGCTTGATAATTGGATAAAACAAAAAATAATCATGCAAATATATAAATGCATAAAAACTTACCACATTGGCATCATTTGCACCGCTTGCACGCATTCACTCGGCCTCCAATAAGCAAGCATAAAATTTGTTGCAATCACGCGCAATATCTTTGAATCGTGCTTTAACACCGCCAACCTTACGAATTGTTTCACCCCCCATGTTACGCTTGAAAATTTCATAAATTTGTTCCCAAAGCATGGCGGCTCTAATTTGGGCACCAAGACAACCGTCGGGAGACCTCTCTAGGTACGCCATCACTAGGGCTTCATCTTCAGCTACCACCCAAGCACTTCCTCTTGGAGCCATGACAAAGAAAAAAAAATTTTGTGTAAATTTGGTAAACAAAGGTTGTAAATTGTGATGAAACCATATGAGTGTTGTGTGATATATATAGACATCCTTGAAAATATAGCTGTTGGAGGGTTTGGGGAATTTTTTAAAATTTTTTCGAAATTTTTTGGCAATTTTTCGGATATTATATCTATTTTAAATGATTTATTAAATATTTGTTAAAAAAAAAAAGGATATGGCCGATCTGGACCGTTGATTATCAACGGTCCATTAATCTCAGCCGTTGATCCATTTCCGGCCCATCTAAAAAAAAATAAAAAAAAAATAAAAAGAGGCAAAACGCAGCAGCCGTTGATCACCAACGGTCGGCCGATCTGGACCGTTGGTGAGTATCCCATTCAGCCACGCGTCAGCAACAGCAGAAAGGCAGGCGCTGCAACCGAGTTTGCTTGCGTCAGCCGACACCTGCGTCTGCCAAAGCAGCCGCTCGTCAGCTTTGTCAGGCGCGGGGCCCACCTCTCTCTTCAGCCAGCTCCGGTTTCTCTCTCCTTCACGTGGGCTAAAAGTTGATTTGGGTCACACCACATTTTGGGTCACACTGAAACCCTCTTTTGGGTTACACTTTAGGTTACACTCTCTTTTGGGTCACACTTTCCGGCCCATAGTGTTAGGGTGTGACCCATTTGTGGCCCAAAATGAGTTTTGGGTCACACAATCCGGCAGCATAGTGGAAGGCCTTATAGGATCATAAAATGTGTGCTTAGATATTAGATTTTTTTTTTTCCCTAGATGATTTATGGAGATTGTTCATAGAATCATATGCAAGACCAACTTTTGTTGGTCTTGTTAAGAAAACAGTGTTGATATGAAAAATGAGAGGAGAAAAAAGAGAATTACATGCATACGTGTGTGTGGGTGTGTAATTTCTTAGTAATTGTAAGCCACCTTCCAAGCGCATGAGCAGTGACACTTTTTAGGTTGTGGTATTGAAATTTTTTGTTTTTAACTTTTTTTTCATGAAAGTTTTTATTTTTTAGTATGTGAGATATTTGTCAATAAATAAATAAAAAATGCACTTTGTAGGACACGAAAATTAAATAATATAATTGCACTTTGTCATAGACAACCTTCTAGCAAAGACTAACCCTCTTAAACTCCTTAATTATATGATAATAGCCAAGTTTGGGATAGTAATTTTCAAATTCTTGCTCACCACTAAATTGTGTTCGACACTCCAATGTGCATTAAGACTTTCCTAGCAGGGGCAATAATAATATGTGGGTGCTTATGCTAATTACGCGTACTTGAACAGGTGATCATAGTTTGAATATGGCATTTTACAAAATTCAAATGGATGAACTTTTGTATGTCATTTTTGTAATATTAGAAAATACAGGAAAACTGAGACATGATCTTCTATATGAAGACAGAGAATGAAGGTTCCATGATCCTTCTCAGAAAGGATGGCCAGCGTTACATCCTGAGCCAACAACTCTATTAATTTATTCTCCCTATAAAGCTTTGGATTAAATTTTGTATGGTTTCAACTTGTGGGTGGAGGTCCTGATGCAGACAGCACTTGCTGTACTTTTCATGGCAATGCATGGTGGTGGTGACAACACCGCCGTGCACAACATTGACACTCCAAGCCAGTATGAATTCATAATTGGGGACTTTTGGGAGACCATAAAACCAGGCAATAGCTTGCTTTGATCTCTGCACAACTATCACTTGCACCAAAAGACCATTTGCCACCGGCATTGCCATGAGGGTAACACACCAAAGATTAATATATGCTTACTAGCTTTCCACTTAAAGATGGTGGATATATGCACACAGAAATTGCTTAAAGGGAAAAGGTTAATTATATAATTTGCTCATTTTAGGAGTACTTATATCCACAAGTCCCTAAAGAGCCCAATTGGAAAACAGCGATTACATAGCAGTAAAAAGTGAATGACAATAACTTGCCGAATACTGTTGTAAATTCAAGCAGCTTCTCATCCTGAAAAAGTCTGTCAAACTCACAAAATATTTGAACAAAACAATTCATAAATATTCCCTTTAACCCTGTCCTTTGATCTTCTCCAGTGTTCAGTCACATTCAACTCACAGTTACACATGCTGGATGTCTGATAAGTCCTCCTGATGGTGCATTCGATGCCTACGGCGAGATCGTCTACGGTTACGAGCATGCACTTTTGGGGAAATGCTAGAGGTATTTGAACGACTAACCTTAACCTCCTTTGTTGGATAACCAAAAAGGAAATCAAGAGGGTCTTCCATTGCATCAACACCAGAGTTCATCTATAATAAGAATAAGCCAAGTCAGATTGAAGGGAACTTTATCATATGCCATGAACAGTAAAGGTGGTTTCCTCATCATTATTCAGATATCTACACAGACAAGGGGGAAGAGTAAGAATTCTTCCCACTTGTGTGAGTACAAATGGTCCGACTATAATACTGTTGACTGCTGATTTCAGCATGTATTTTTTCTGTAACTACCCCTTTGCACAAGATCTAAATCAAAATCTCCTAGAAGCAGTAATTTTGGTTTTCTATGAGAATGGGCACAGGGTATGATACATTTGGCATCCGAGTTTGATCTGGGTAGGATCGGGTTTCTGTACCATGTAATGGTTCACCTGCAAGTATTGGAGTAGTTTTATGCATATATGTCTGTAAATTATGCATGCATGCATGTATGTATGTATTTCGTTTTTAATTGCAGGATGTTGCGAATCATTGTGGGCCACTGATTGTGTTGAGCACATGGTAAAGTAAATGCAATCAACCATGATGAGAGGCATCATGCACGATAAATGGACTATATATATTACGTTTGTGTAAAATTGATTTCCATGTACTATTGACACTCATATGCATTTAGAGTTTAAATCTATAAATGAGTTGTCTTGCAATAAAAGCATTATATTCAAAAGGGACAATTATCTAGTTTCAAAATACACACTGTACAATGACAATACTATTATCTTTTAACCAAGAATTATAATCTCAGCCTTGAGTCTTTTTCTTTTCGCTTTTAATTCTCTAACAAAGTCTACGGTCTTCATTTCTTGTCAATTCAAATTGTAAATGTGAAACCAAAGAGGTCTCACAATCCAATATCATGTTCTACCATATGAATAGTAGAAGAAAGCCATACAAACTACACATGCCCTGATAGTGACAAGGCAGGAAACCTAAGTTTCTGAAATATGGTAATTCTAGATCCTTCTTCTGCAATTCCATCATTACTTTAAAATTAATTTCCTTAAAAGTAGTTTAAGTTCAAATATGTTAAGTTCTGATGAGGGAGGAAAAAGTAATACAAATTGTATTAAGAAAAGAAATGATTAGATGAGTATTCTTACAGGAACTTGTTTAGGATCAAAATTGATCCATTTTTTGTCAGACTCATTTTCGGTGTCCTTGGAATCACCGTCAGATATATTGTGATGGTCACCATAGGAGCCATTGTCCAAATCACCTTGAGAGTTGATGTCATGTAATCTTTGACCATGAGCAATGTTATCACTAAAATAATTCCGATAACGCCACCTTATTTTTGGCTGCTCTGAGGATGAATCATCAAAAACACTCTCAGAGTAGAACTTCTTAGAGAAATGCAGCATTTTCCAAGGATCATTTTGATACTTTCTTACCATTCTGTCATTTCAATCACAATTCGTAGTTTAATAATTCAATGGGAGTATACGTACTCTGATAATTGCATACATATATCCAAGTAAACAAGGGTATGTCAAATATGTAATGGAAGAGCAGATATTGGTCATATATAAAAAAGGCAGTTTTCCGTGCTTGGCTAGGTGTACAGTAAATGACAGTGTCTTTAAAAGAGCAGAAATTTTATGCTGTATTGGCACCATCCCCAAATGGATTGTATTCACAACTTGAGAAACTTATGGGAAAAGGTGATGGTCTCAGGCAATATAAGCCATGTCGAAAGGAAAAATAGCCTGTAGCCTATTGGGAAATCTTTCTATTACATACTATATTTTAGAAGCCAATGGAGAGAGTTGATTTAACTTTATATTACTTCATGAGAACAGTAATAATATAGCTTGACCTCTCATAAGGCATAATAGACAAAACTACTTCCAACAGAGTAATTTATTTAGATTATGATGCTTATCTGCACTATTTAAAAGATTTAATTGCAACAAAAATATAATGCATGACATGATGGGATGACCAATCTAATAAATCACCTCAGCTACTGCTTCCATTCCAGGCTACCAACTAAGTTACCTGAATTAACTAGTCTCTGCAAACACATTACTTGCAACCTTCTTGCAATCATTTTAGCCTGGTACAACTCCAATTAATGGGTTACGTCTTCTTAGACATAAGTCTAAAAAAGAATAGAAATTATTTAAATTTTTTAAACTAATAATCCTTCCAATTACAACTAATGAAAAATAGATCCACACCAGGATGGCTAAAGATCCTTAGCCAACTTAGATCAGCAATCATGGCCTTCCAACATGTCTATTCATGAATAGCAGAGGACAAACAGTTCATTCCAAGCACTGAGTAAAAATTCAACACAAATCATAAAAAGAAGTAAGGTGACGTACATAGTTGCTAACTCCGCCTGCATCTGAGTTCCATCCAGTGCAAGAATATGATCAACACATGAATCTAAAGATCTAGTAAGTCTCCACATTCCAAATAAAACAGCAGCTCCTGCAGAAGAGTAACACTTGATGCAGAGGGGAAAATGATAGATAGCTAAGATCAATTCTAAGAAAGCAACAGCTCTTGTCATATGCTATCATATTAGAGACCTGGGATCAAACCCCATCTTCACAATGGATGGCAGGTACCTCCAGTTCTGTAGTTCATAATCCAAACCACGGGCCTTCAATGGATCAAATGATAATTTACCGAAAGGAGGGGTGGATGTAGATATCCAAGCTCAAGAAAAAGGATCTAGAAAAATACAATAGTTGTAGTATGTACTGAGAGAGAGAGAGAGAGAGAGTCTATCTTACCAGCTGAAAGGTTAAGTCGAAAAAACTTATTCATCTTTGATGATGCTGCCACAAAGAAATTGAGATCGTTAAGACATAAAGAGATAAATCAATGGCAGTGAAGAAAACAAAGTAACAACAACCCATAAGCGCGATACGCCACATTTGAATGATTACTAGAGCCAACAAAGAACCTATAATCTTATAACATAAGTCAAAGGTGAGGGAAAACACACTTAATTGTTTATCAAAGAATTCTACCATATTTTTTAACAGCCCACTCGGTGAAACAAGTTTGAAAAGATTCAGTATGAAATTGATATGCAGACAATAACTGATATTACAAAGCTCTAGAAAATGTGCAAGCATTGTGGGACTGATACTTTTTTCACTTGATCTTTGTCAAGCAAGTGAAAACAAAGAGAAAAAAGAAAAGCAAGGCAGAATATGTATCAACTTCACTTCAATTGAATGAAATGCTTTTGTCCAAGTAGGGCAGTCCACATGATTCAATAGACTGTACTCAGCACATATCACCAATACGTTTCTTAAGGTTTTCTTAGTTAGCAAGCAGCATTAAAACATATTACGATTGAATTTACTGACAGGTGTTTGAACATGCTTCAATTTAGTGTTGTAATTTACGAATTTGTAAACATTTCATGATAACTACCTTAAAACTATGGAACTCAGAGAACCCATGTTTCTCTATAAAAAAACGAATGTAACAGAAAATGACCCAATCAAAACTATACTCTTGTGAATGCGAATTCAAAATGTAAGTCAAATTGGTGAATAGAAAAAAACTTGTTCACGTCTACCACCATCATACCATTACAAAAGAACGATAACAAAAACAAAAAGAAAAATGGGAGACCTGTCCAGGAAACAGCAGCCGCTGCAAGACCTCCGAATGTAAACTCCCTAAAAGCCCTAGACTTGCAAGCCATAAGAACCTTTATTTCTCGAGGCGTCACATTGATCTGAATATAACCGACACACACACATTAGCTACTGCTAAGTTAGCAATTTATGGGTACTTTTTGGCTATCAATTCAGTCAACAAGAAATGGGTTTTTACGGTTTTGATGACAGAAATTTGTGAAATCTTGAAGAGGGGAATGAAAGCGAAAATTTTTACCTGTTTGGACTTGAGATTCTGCTCCATCTCGAATAAAACTTCACCCATTGCTCTTCGGGAATTTCAGATGATAATGTATCCTTCTGCTGATGGTGAGAGTTGTTATTAGGAGAAAATTGCAGTAGCCTGCTCTCTTTCTGTTTCGCCTCACTCAAATTCACCAACCCAGAAAGCTTTTTCTGTTTTTGATAGAAAAGCCTTGTGAATTTTTATCGGTTTTGGCTGGGACCTTGTGAATTTTTATCAACTTCAGCGACAGCCACCGAGCGCTTGCAAAATGTTACTGTGCGCTCGGTGACAGTGACACTCAGTGCGACATTTAACTATTTAAATTGTAAAAACATTCTATATAAATTGTGTGACTGCATGTGAGAATAGCAATTTGCCTATGTTTTAAAAAACAAAAATACTAAACAAAATATTATGTAAGTTTTATGTACAAAATGAAAATATTCATTATTCTAATTTTTTATGGGAGTTTGTTTATTATTAAAAACTGTAAAATAGACTTTAGACTACTTTACTTTAAAGTATTGACAAAAACAAAAAAGATTAAAGGTATCAAATGAGTTAGGCTGGGCCGAGTCAAAAAATCATAATCCATAAGTTGTTAAGTTGAGTTCATTCGTGTTCTGTATTGTTTTTTACTTGTGTATTAGTCATGTTGTGTTTGTGAGTTGTGGAGAAATTATTATATATAACCGATATATTGACACATGGTATAATCAGTCTATGTTTTATAATCAAGAAATAAAATTTTGGGTTTCGATAAAATTTCGAAGATTTTTAAATTTCGACAAAAATTCGACAGAAATTGCTATCAAAATACAAAAATTTTGAATGAAACTTTACCATATGTTTATTTAACATATTATCTACTACATTGATAAAAAACATTGAAAAAACCAAATTATATGGTAGGTTTCATGTGATATGTGATGAATATAATGTGCGTTGGAGACAAATACTGTTAAATAAAATTAGTATAATGAATAAATAAAATTTGTATATTCTTTATACTTTATAATCTATACACTAAAACCTAATACTAAACTTTGTATGCTCTATATACCCTGATACTCTTTATACTCTATAATCTATATACTAAACTCTATATACGCTAAATTTTTTGAGATATAGTGTAAGATATTAGGATTTAGGCTCTTTAGAATATTTTTAATTATTTTATATATAGAAATATATTATGGTTTAGGTTTAAAAAATAATTATACAAAACCCCAAAAGAGCCAAACGAAACCCCAAACTCTTTTTTTTTTTTTTTCCAATTATCCAAAGACCCCAAACTCTAATCAACCTTAAACCTTTTTTTTTTTTTTTTCTTTTCTTTCCTTCCTCTTCTTTTTTTTTCTTTTCTTTTTTTTCTTTTTCTTTTCTTTCCTTCTTTTTCCCGTGACTTTCTCTCTTAGCCACTGCCACTGTGTCGCATATGACAAATCCTTCTTCTTCTTCCCATGACTCTCTCTCCCAGCCACTGCCACTGTGTCGCATATGACAAATGAGATATATCTTTCTCTTATCTCTCCTCCCTCTCCTGCAGTCGTGCCAATCTCTCTCTCCTTCCCCAATCTGATCTTTTCCCTCCTCTCTCTTCTCTCTCTTCTCTCTCCTCCCTCCCTGGCTGGGTTTGTAACCGCCAGCAAGGAGAAGATAGATCGACAGAGATGGCTGCCAGCAAGGAGAAGATAGATCGACAGAGATGGCTGCCAGCAAGGAGAAGACAGATCGAGAGATGGCTGGGCTAAGTGAAATTTGGCGAAATTATCGAATTTCGGCGAAATATAATCGAAAAATTGATGAACTAGTGTTAAAATTTTCATACCCCTAGAAAACGAAATTTAACTCCTTAGTTATAATATGGGTGAATATTAATACTATACCTTATTAATATAAACACATATTCCAATAATACATTTACACGTTGGATTGATTATACCACATAACGGTATATCGGTTATATCCTATAATTTTTCGTGAGTTGTGTCCTATCTAGTTCAAGTTCATTTCATATTCATGTGAATCATGTGTGTGTCGTGCTTGACTTTTATCATGTTTGATAGAGTAAAAAATATGAACCGATACAACTTGACCCATTTCGTGCTTGTACCGGTCCATCTCGTACTCGTGCCGAACCAACCTGATCCGTTTGACACATCCACATAAGATCCGTGCTTGTCTAGAATATTGGACTTACTGGGATAACTAGATATGAAAGACGAGGCCCAAATAGTTTAGATACCTATTAGATCAAGAATTCAAGCCTGGTTCCTAGAATATTGGACCTGTTGTTGTCTTGTTGATGAAGTACAGGCCCAACCAATTCAACCCAATCCGTTTGATTGATAAACGACATGTAATTCTGAGAAAAACTACAACATGTCATTTCTCAAACAGAGTAGTTTATCTAATCAGATAGCTTCCCTCCTCCTTCCCTCCAATTCTTAGCAGCCCAACAGAAAACGCACAACAACCAGAATTTTGAACGAGCGTCAATGGCGAAAAAGCCATGAGAAAGCACTCCGACCACCATTTTCCTTCACTTTCTTACTTCCCAAACACAATGTCAAGCCTACCCCACACTACCCTAGCCCTCCCTCCCCACCCAAACCCCAACACACCCACAACCCTCTTCACAGCCCTCTCCTCCTCCGCAAACCTCACTCACCTCAAACAAGTTCACGCCCAAATCCTCAAATCCAAGCTCGACCGCTCCGATTCCCTTCTTTTCAAACTCATTCTCTCCTCTTGCACCCTCTCGCCGAGTCTCCACTACACCCTCTCCGTCTTCAACCAACTCCCAAAACCCCCAACCCATTTGTGCAACAAGCTCCTGCGTGAGTTGTCGCGGTGCGCTGAGCCCAATAAGGCCCTTTTGGTTTATGAGAGGTTGAGGAAGGAGGGAGTGGCTGTGGACAGGTTCAGCTTTCCGCCGCTGCTAAAGGCGGTGTCCAGAGCTTCGGCTTTGGCTGAGGGGGTAGAGATTCATGGGCTCGCGTGGAAGTTGGGTTTTGATTTGGACCCGTTTGTGCAGACTGGGTTGGTCAGAATGTATGCTGCCTGTGGGAGGATAATGGAGGCTCGCTTGGTGTTCGATAAAATGTCTAGTCGGGATGTCGTTGCGTGGAGTATTATGATTGATGGGTATGGCTCTCTAAAGTTTTCAACTTATTCTACTGTGATTGTGGTATTAAGAATTTCAAGAACCCTTTGAAGTGGCCTTTTTGAGCTAATGCTTGACCTGTAAATTTACAAACAGGTACTGTCAGAGTGGCCTTTTTGACACTGCATTCCACCTCTTTGAAGAAATGAAGAACTCTGATGTGGAACCAGATGAGATGATTCTTTCTACCATTCTTTCTGCCTGCGCTCGTGCTGGAAAGTTGACTTATGGGAAAGCAATCCATGACTTAATTAAGGAGAATGATATTGTGATCGACTTGCATTTACTGAGTGCTCTTGTCAGCATGTATGCAGCTAGTGGCTCTATGGATTTGGCTAAGCAATTGTTTGACACGACGTCGCCAAAAAATTTTGTAGTTGCAACTGCCATGGTTTCTGGGTATTCTAAACTGGGACAGGTTGAAGATGCACGTTTGATTTTCGACCAAATTGTTGAGAAGGACTTGGTCTGTTGGAGTGCTATGATATCTGGTTATGCTGAAAGTGATCGACCTCAAGAGGCTCTTAGATTGTTCACTGAAATGGAAGGTTTGGGAATAAGACCTGATCAAGTCACCATGTTAAGTGTCATTTCAGCTTGTGCTCATCTTGGTGCACTGGATCAAGCCAAATGGGTTCATATAGATGTTGGTAAGAATGGACTTGGTGGAGCTTTGTCTGTCAATAATGCCCTTATTGATATGCATGCCAAATGTGGGAGCTTGGAAAGAGCAAGAGGTGTATTTGAGAAAATGCCAAGACGAAATGTGATATCTTGGACCACTATGATTAGTGCCTTTGCCATGCATGGGGATGCTAGTAATGCACTAAACTTCTTCAGCCAAATGAAAGATGAGAATATTGAACCCAATGGGGTTACATTTGTGGGTGTGCTTTATGCTTGTAGCCATGCAGGGTTAGTTGAGGAGGGTCGAAAAATATTTGCATCAATGATTAATGAATACAACATCGCTCCAAAACATGAGCACTATGGTTGCATGGTTGACCTCTATGGTCGTGCCAATCTCTTGAGAGAAGCTCTTGAGGTTATAGAGACAATGCCCTTAGCACCAAATGTTGTCATTTGGGGATCTTTGATGGCTGCTTGTCAGATTCATGGTGAGATTGAGTTAGGAGAATTTGCTGCAAAACGGCTGCTTGAGCTGGAACCAGATCATGATGGAGCCCTTGTGGCCTTATCAAACATTTACGCGAAACAAAGAAGATGGGAAGACGTTGGGATGGTGAGGAATAGAATGAAAAATAGTGGTATCTCTAAAGAGAGGGGATATAGCAGAATAGAGCTAAACAATGAGGTACATGAGTTTTTAATGGCAGATAGAAGTCATAAACAAGCAGATCAGATCTATGAGAAGTTAGACGAGGTAGTTAGTGAGGTGAAGCAGGTTGGTTATATACCCAATACGGGTAGCGTTTTGGTTGATTTGGAAGAGGAAGAAAAGCAGGAAGCGATTCTCCGGCACAGTGAGAAGTTGGCTCTTTGTTATGGTTTGATTAGTAAAACGAAAGATTCATGCATTCATATAGTTAAGAATATCAGGATTTGTGAAGACTGTCATACTTTTATGAAGTTGGCTTCAAAGGTGTATGAGAGAGAGATTGTTGTCAGAGATAGGACTAGGTTTCACCATTACAAACACGGTTTCTGTTCTTGCAAAGACTATTGGTAACTTTATTCTCTTTTTGAGACTATAATGTACTTCACAAGGATTTGGTCTGTGTACATGGCCTCTAATAGTTACAGAGGCTTCCCTCCAATTACATTTTCTGGTTATTTGTAGGGAGAACAATATAAGAAAGAACTTACAAATGCAATATTTGCAACCGACTTGGGTAAAGATAAAACTCTTAATCTACAAGTCATTTTGAGCCATGTTGAAATGGAGGACCCACGCTTCAATGGAAAACCAACATGTATTTCATTTTCAAAAACAGGACTGAAGCTTTTCATATTAGAGCAAGTTGACTGGATTCAGAGTCCATGTAGAAACTAGTTTCTTGCTAGCTAAACAACATCATATGTACAAGTCTCTATAGTTTAATGCAACAATTTCCTGATTGCATTACATCGGTTAGGCAACATATACAGTTTGAGGTACTATAGTGTCTGGTTCATGGAACTATAACTAAGAAAAACAAGTTAATGATTATGCTCAACAGGTTCCACAATACCAAATACAACATGGAAAAACAATTTACAGCTTCTCATAAGATATGAGATCTGGATATCTTCTGAGAGAAGACGCGCCTCCCATATCCACTGATTCTCTTCAGGTTGGGGTTTTGATGCCATATTTGGCAGTAACATCACAGTACTGGTTGTTCCCAAAAGTAGAGAAGAGCCAAAACTTCTGCTTCATCTTTCCAAATATTCTTGACATCCTATTCTTCAAGAAAGCTAGTGCTGCTGAAACCAGTCTTTCGTTATCAGATATTGAGCTCCACCGATACTCAAGAAGCCACGTATTCGGGTCTAACTGCACAGCTGAGGCACCCCATTTTCTGTGCAACCAGGAACTGTTTGCCCTTCGAATCACATAGCCAACCTTCCCATCCGACCACTGCTCAACCACCAAAAAAGGGGGTAAGGAAGTTGCTCATGTTTGTGCATAATGACACCAAACTGTAAAACATCTCAAAGCTGACAACACCATTGCTAAATAGAGATGGTCTAGTTAGAAAGTTTCTAGCTTTACCTCTGTGACTCTACCGGATAAGATTGTCAAAGACCGGGAGGAGAACCCACTTGTGAGCAACCCTGCAGTCTGCAAAGGCCATCCCCATATGCTCACCTCCTCAATTGCAGACTTGTACAATGTGCAGTGTGAACTTAGAAGCAAACCATCCTAATTCACATAACCAGTTTGTCACTAATTGTTGAGATCAGAACAGAAATTTCAATTTTATAACCAAAAGGGTTGGACAAACATAAATCATATTGCTGAATAAACTTAATACATTGAAGAAATCACGAAAAAGTTTGATTGCTAAGTACCTGACTAATTTCCCATTTAGAATTAGGATAGCTGCAATTTGAAACCTTGCCAAGAACAAGACCCTGCATCTCTTTCTGCAAGAACCTCAACCTCCCATTCAAATCTTCCATAACCCAAGATTTTTCACTCATATTTCTCACCATCTCAGCTGACAAAACAGGTTTTAAAGCCCCAGAAACCACCTTGGAAAACCCACATACAGCCACATAAAACAAGCTTAACCCCAAAACAAATCTCCAACAACCACACCCAAAACCCCAATTCCTCTCCCTCTTCCTCACCTTCTCCTTCGATTTCAACCTTGCAGCTGACTGAAGACCCGGAGACTCCGGAATCCGAGGAGAGCTCGATCTGGGTGTGGACAAAACCGAAGCATCAAAGGAGATAGGAGTGCGTTCCACACTGGGATTGTTGGGCCTTGAAGCAGAGAACTTTGTGAGAGAGCTTTTCTGGATGCTCATGGGCATGAGATCGAGAGTGGCATTGATGCTGGCCAAGCACATGTCGCAGTTGCAGTTGGCGTCTTTTCTGCAACCTGGGTAGTAGCAGCTGTCACGGTTCTCAGATCGGTCTTCTTCCATGGCGGTGGTGGTGCTCGATTTCACTGATGATGATGTTGTTGTTGTTGTTGTTGTGGGGGCCGAAGTTTGAAGGACGGTTTTCATGGCTGCTTGGGTGTTTTGGGTTTGGGGTTTAGGAGAAAGGAGAGTGAATCTGTTTCTTTGACATGGTTTTTAAAAGGTTACTGTGTGGGGAAAGATATGGTTTTTAAAATTTGAATCTTCAACGGTCATATATGGCATGTCAGACACAGGTGGGATTTGGTTTTGAAGAATAGTAAGAGGTAAGCTTTCATTTTGGCCCTTTTGGGCCAAAAAAGAAGAAGAGGGCTTTCATGATATGACTAAAGTAGCCCTGGTTTATAAGATGATGATAAATTGATAATTGCAGAACTGGCTGTGAGGTCAACTCATGGGCATTCAAGTTGTAATTTACTTAAAAAAAAAAACTTGTAATTTCATTTGTGAGTGATTGGATGTATGGAAGGTTTAACTTAAAATTTTGTATAGAATGAGTGAGTGGGTCATATAAATATTTCCTAAGACTTTATATTTGATGAGAAAGTGGGTTCTATATATAGAATTACACTCTTTAAATTATTTCGTTGTCATTTGAGCGATACGCTAAAGTATATTGTCTTTATAATGTTTACATTGGGCATATGGCTTACTATATACTATTTTATAGGAGTAAGTGCAATGTGCAAAGGCTATGACATTTAATATTAAGATCTACCAAATCATTGTCTAAAGTTAATTCAATTTGATTAGAGCCTCTCTAAAATGGTTTTTCGAGTTATATTTTGCTTACTCATGTGATTTTTTTTTTTTTTTTTTTCATCAAGTACTCATATGACAATTTGAAGAGTCATTTCCTTATTGCTTACTCATGTGAACAAAAATAACCTTCTATTTTAGTGATTTTACAATATCAAAATTGTGATTTTACCTTATAAAGCTTCAAAATATTTGATTAAATTTATGGATGTTGCTCACACATGGCAGAAAATGGGAGCGGATCCGTAACATTCTATTTTTGGCACAATATTTCAATGGGGTTCATTTCATATATGATTTCAACGATTCGAACCGTCTATATTTTAGGTCTTCATTAAAAAATCATTATTGCAAAAAATTAAGTAAATCGGAAATCATTTATCTATAAAGATTAAATTGTCAATATTTAAAGTGTTTCTTTTGTTGACCATTTAATCTTCAGTAGTGCTACATATACCACATTTTTATACCATAATTTCATACCACCTTATGTGGCAACTTACATGGCATTCATACATTGCATACTAAAAAATAAAAATAAAAACCTAAAAAGGAAAAGAAAAACTTTGTCCAATAAAATAATGACACGTCAGATGGTATAAAAATGTGGTATAAGAATGTGGTAAATATAGCATTATTCTTTAATCTTTATAGTAAATGGTTTCCAATTTACTTAATTTTTTGCAAGGATTTTTTTAATGAGGACTTAAAAAATAGATAATTCAGATCGTTGAAATCATATATAATTATGTCAAAACTTGTGTCAAAAATATGATACTACGGATTCGCCGCGCATAAAATTTTTGTTTTTAAGCTTTGATTTTGTTTTCAAAAAAACAAATCAAAGAAAACCGCAAACTTTCATATTCAAACTCTAAAGAGAATATAACGGATTAGACAATCTAATGCAATCTATAGAAAACCTAACGGGTTAGACAGTACAAAGCACATTAGAACTTAATTTTTATACGTTGAGACAAAGTGAAACACAACGTATAGTTGAATAAACATTGCTAAACTTTTCTCTTTAATTTATAAAGATAACGAAAAATGTATGGCTTTTTCATATACTTTAATTACTTACAAGCCAATCACAAATTAACTTGCGTTCAATTGTTTACTTTCTCAATGCTCATCAATTTCTCTTTATAAATAAACAAATATCATATTGTAATTAACTCCTAAGAAGAAATCACCGACCGCCAAACATTATTGTAAGAAGGAATCAACAAATAAGTTAGGAAAAACAAGATGCCCGGGGTTAACATTGTCTCTTGTGCTGTTCCTTCATCCTCCAAAAAGTAGGTGCCATTTGCTTTTGAGAGGAATCTCTTCCCAATTCATTTTCTTAATTTTCATGTATTTAGTAGGAGCATAATGCAAATGAGCCGTACAATTACCAAGATTAAAAGTTTGACTAGAAATGCACTCTATTCTCAAACGCACACATCACCCTACCCTTACAATTCTAGCTGCTACCAAAGATGGGGACCTGCATTTTGCTCCTGTTCAATGGAGTTTTAAGCAAGTAGGTTTTTCATTCTCTGTAGTAATTGTCAGAGAATATGATAGAATTGAATCTCCTAATAAGCAATTAATTAAGCTAAGCAGGCATCTGAGGAGCAACTCAGAACTCTGTCTCTAATGTCTTGGTTTTGTTGCATGCCACACACAATTTTGGAATTGGAATCAAATTCTTTATGCTGCGGTGTAGCAGGCATTGATGTTTCAAGTCAGACAAGTCATCTGCAGATGTTTGGCTAAGAAACAAATACTGGTTCAGCAAACATTGATCACATGGACCAAACCTAATGCCACAATTAAATAACTAGTACTAGAGCGTGTTTTGATTAGGGGGTTTATATTCCTACATGCCAAGGGAGACTAGCCATATTGGAATTCAATATTCTCTAATCACATCAAACATTTTAAAAGTGTACGTAACTTATGAATGATTACACACACATAAATGATTGACGTTAACATTCTTTTAAAAAAATATATAGGTGATATTATCATTCTCCTAATTACATGGAAAACATTTCAGCCTATAACATGTATATTTCTCTAATCACCTGATCATTTATTATCATAAGAAAAATACTTTATTCTGGGATTCCTTGTCTTGGTAATCAGTGAATGGATGTGATTAATTAACTAGTTAGTGGTAACAGAGACCTTTTGGTAGCTCAAACTTTGAAGGGAAACTTAACGCATGTGCTCGCTTTGAAGCATATCATTACAAAGCAATAGATATAAGATTGTTGAAATTCTCTTCCTCAACCACTGATTAATGATTATAGTGTCAGACCCAACAATACAGAAACACTGATTATAAAAGGGGAAAGTCAGACATTAGGTCATATATATTGAGACTTATGGAATAATGATTTGTTTAGTAGTGACGTCCTTTCTAGTGGAGTGGGAAGTTGACCCATAATATTGCAATATATTAATTTTTATATATAATGGAAATACCAGATATACTCTATCCTTGGTTATTGATTTAAACAATCAATGGGAGCCGGGTAGGAAAAACATATATTGGGCATCAAGCATTTCAAACCCAATCATTCTACTTTCTTCCAAAACATATATAGGAAAACTAAAACAAGCTTTCTTATATTTGTGAATGAAATTCTACTTTCCAAGAATAATATGAATTGAGATGCTTAAAAAGACAAGATGAAGGGAAAACAAAATATGGCTGTGTTGCATGCCTGTACATGATGAGTCAATTCTTCTAAAGCAAGGACAAGCAAAGCCCAAACAACTTGAGCCTTAAAAAAGGGCAAACAAAATTCTATATATGGGCGTTTTAGAAATTATATTGTTAAAGAAAAAGTAGAAAGATTGGTGCGCGAATCCCTTTGAGTAGTACTTGAATTCTATTCGAGCACTACTCAAGTGAAGTTTGATCACTATTCAAGAGTAACTTGAGAGTTATATTTTTAAAACTTTAAACAATAAATTAAATGTTGAGGCACAAATTTTAGCTAGTTTTTCAAAATTTCAAGAATTATCCTTATAATTTGTCATTCTAGCCAAGAAAAGGAACAGTAAAGTATACCCATATGATGAAATGGAACATAATAAAGCAAAACTAAGAGTAAGCCTCCATCAATAGATTAACATCGATCCCCTGTACAAGACCAAGATTGAGTGATCATAGACATAACTCATAAGCCATGAATCAAACACTACACCTCCGAAGTCTCCACTTTCATATATTATTCCAACCACGAAACCAAGATGACCCCTCTGTAAATAATTACCAATTAGTACATTGAGAAAGAGGAGGAATGACCCACTTGGGATGTGCTTGCTGATCTTGTATACTTCTTTGCTGAAGAAGATGGTGATTGTGATTCTGACCTTCTTCTAAGCATCTGCCTCATCCCATCGGCCACTCGAACTGCAGGGTTGGATTTGAATTTGCCACAAAACGACATGTGAGCTCTCACTGCTTCTTCCATGCCAAATGGCTTTTTGCCTTTGCTAACTTCGTCTCTGACTGCTTCTGAGCACAACCCACATAGCCATTTGCCATCGAATTTGGACTTCACTTGGGTGATGTAGTCTTGTGTGCAATCCTCTTTTAGTCCACAGCACTCGCACTTGACCATCTCAATGTCCATTTTTCCTCTTCTTCTAATTTGGTTATCTGCTTAATTTGCTGAGAGAGGCCGGACTATATGTTTTCCTAAACTGGGAAAGCTAAGACTCAAGAAAGCTTACATGGATGTTTTTCTAGTTGGATTTGATTTGCAATGATGGTGTAGAAACTAGAAAGTGGGTTTCCTTTTGTTTTTCTTTTCTTTCTCTTTTTGATGTGGTTTCTCACTTGGTATGGAGATTGCTACTTTGCTAGTGTTGCTTCAAGAACTAATAAGAAGTACGTGTTTGAGCGAGGTTGTATGAAAGCTTTTATGGTTGGGATTTTGGATTTTTTTTATTGGTTATGGTTGGGAATTTGGTATGAGAGGGGGGGACTGGAGAGAGAGAGACAGGGAGGGAGGGAGGGAGGGAGGGAGGGAGAGAGAGGTTATAAGGTAAAGAGGGTAGAGAAAACTGCCATAATTTCCTCCATGTTCTAAGGGACATGGGGCAGTGGGAAATGTGACAAGGGTGGTCGGGGGGGTCCTCAAGGCTGGCCCTTTCTAGCATGTAATACTTATTAATTCCTAACCCCATAAATAAACAAGGCTGTGTAGGTTTGGGGGTGGTAAACTACATCTCTCTCTCTCTCTCTCTCTCTCTCTCTCTCTCTCTCTCTCTCATTGTTAGTATTGTATATATTTCTTATAACTTTTGGGTAGTCTTAGTTTCCTTTTGGTTTAGTGACAGTTACTTTCGGTTGAAATGGTTGAATTGGCTTGTCCTGACTCCTGGCTGTGGCTTCATGACTTGGCTCTGTCTAGCTTAAGCTTTTGGCTGAGCTGGGCTTGGGCTTAAGGGGGTTTTGTTTGGTTATATATCTTCGTTTGGTTCGATGAATGCGTTGACTGTTGACCATCTGACTTTCACGTCTGAATTAAGCTTACTATAGTAATAAGGCCAACATCAAAACCTTGCTTTCTTGACCAAAAGGCCAATGGGTGGTTAAACAGACAATGATTAATCAAGATGTGAATTATTAAGGATTATGATTATGTGTGTGCCCTGCAACCTGTCCTCCCTTCTCACACCATGTGAAATAAACCTACTATTCTGTGATGGCATGATGGACCTATCATAATCTTATGACAAGATACACACACAAAAAGATACCACAAAAATTCCTTATTACTAAGGATGAATTCTTACATTTGGTTAAAAATTTATATGGCAAAAGATATATATATATATATATACACACAAGTAAGAGAACTATGTAATGAATATTTTGAAGTAAAACATATTAATTTGCCCTCTCACAAAAGAATGCAATATTTGTGGCTTGATACTGAATGTGGATGAAGTTAGTTCTTCATAAAAAGTAACTCAATAATGTATAATTTATAAATTGGAGATCCACTAGGCCATAGCAACTCTGAGGATCATATCTCTATTGGATGAGGATTAATGTTGGGCCTATATTGATCAATTACTCAACCTAGCTAGTTAGTATCAAAATAAAGTTTGATAACGCTCCTCTTTTTTTTTTTTTCTTTTTTTTTTATATATAAATATTTAAAATTTAATTTGCTTTGTAGAGTATTCACGGTTGTATTTAGAAGTCTGAGAAATTTTCTTATAAAAATGAGAAATGTGAGCATATATAAAAATGAGAAAAATGAGCCATTGAATTATAAAACACCTATTAAAATCTTGTAATTTAATGGCTCACATTCTTATATTTATATATATGCTCACATTTTTCATTATAATGGCATGTTTACTAATCCGTAATTGGGTTAAGAGGAATTAGATCGAGAATGAGTTAGAATCTCGATTCTCATTGAAGCTATTTATGTACTAAACTATTTGAAATCAGAGTAGAAATGATACTGATTCCATATAAGCTGTTTACTAATTCACTTAAATCAGAATTGAAACCAATTTGATTATTAAAATGTATGTTCTTGTTTTAAATAAATTATTTTATATGCTAGTTAATAATAATAAAATTCAAACGTCTTTTTTTACGAATAATAAACACATTACAATATATAATAAAAATTACTTTTTCAGAATTTTAATTCTTTACTCACATCAATAATTAATAAATTAAAAAATGTTTCAATGTATATAAAAAAATATATATTCTCAAGCAGAATATATTTCAAATTGTCTTCTTCCTGCTTTGGCTTTGGTGTTTTAAAATGTCGGTAAGTTTTAGGTTGGATTAAAGTGAATGAGCAAACTTGACATTGTAGAAATAATGTGAGGGTATAATGGGAAAAAAATGGACTTCTGATAAGTTGTTTATCCAGCAATCAGAATATCACTCCCCACCTAAAAATCAAATTCCTCCAAGGTAAAGAGTTGAATTTATGATATCATATGAGCCCCACTTGTGTTTTTATTCTCATATGATTAGTAAAAACATGAGTAATCCGTAATCGGAATTTAACTCTTTATTTTAATTCTGATTACGGATTAGTAAACATGCTATAATCAGATAATTTTATCTTAAAACTTTTATGAAAATGACAAATATTTTCTTTCATCGATCCTTTGGTCATGCATGGAAAGTGAATGTGACATAGTAATTAGCAAGAGATAAGATATGAGAAATTGAGACAATGACATGAAACTTGAAAACTATATATGCGCAGCTATATATTATTGCAATAATTCTTGGGCTTTCTTCTTTTCAACAGAGAAGGCATGCTCATGTGCTTTAAGTCAAAATTCATAAGTAATGTCGTTTTTCCCCCAACAAATCCCACCCAAAGAAAAAGAAAGTATAAACATGTGATGCATTGTTGACATGCTCATTGGCCAATTGCATTATTACAATCTTGCTCCTCTTTTCCAACAACTTCAATTTTTTTAGTGACGCAATGCGACTTTGTCATGGCATCATTAAGAAGGAAGCAATTAGCCAATTAGCAATCTATGATTTTTTTTTCAGATGTCGAAGCAATCTATGATCTTCCACAAGCTACTTTCTTCTCATAGATGCTACAAAGTGTTGCTATCACTTCCACTGCAGATTACTAGATTTTGTCCTAATTTTGGCTGGAGCTCTAACTCAGCCCACATACTGGACTATAATTGGTCAATTACAGTGGCATTAACTATGAAAGTTATTTAAGACTTTTTAAATTGGAGAGTACAGTATTTGTTCTTGCTAATATAGAAACACCAAAATTGTCTGTTGAGAAATTTTAAAGATAGCTTGAGCTCAGTTTGTGTTGCATGACCTAATGGGTATGAAACATATAGTAACATCAAGTTACAACATTTTAAGCTTGTTTGTTGATTCTTAACTAGAGAATGCCAATGACAAAATAACTTCCATTACTATATATGTAATTAATTGGTAACCAGAAAAATATGAACAAAAGTAGAGAAATATTTAGTTTTCATTATTATTGAAAAAGATCCTCTAGTAAATAAATTATTAATAGAGAGATGCTAGTTTTTTCTCTATATTTTGCAGTGTCATTTCATATTGAAACCGTTCATTTTTTAAAATATTTTTTAAAAATCATCTCTATAAAATATCAACTTAATCTATTTTCGTAACAATTAGATTTTTCATCCATCTATTTGTTCACAGTTAGATGATTAATAAATTTTCGATTGGTTAATTTTTTGAAAAAATAATCTTTAAAAAATGATTTAGAAAATAAATGGTTTCGGTTATAAAACTAAACTGGATAATAGCCTAGAGAAGCAAAAAAAGAAAAAGAAATGTGAAGGTAGAAAAGGGTAGTTAGCATCGTTCTTATTAATAAATCATCTAATACGTACAAAGATAATATGAAAAGCCAAAGAGTGAGACACAATTGCTAATGTTAATTACATATCGACCATCCTCTCATTTGATTGATCTTTAGATATCAAGTGATGATGGCCCACCCATTGATTGTAGTTAGATCGTAATAATAGTCCACAAGGCTACATTATATCAATAATTGGAACCATTGAATGAAAACATACGTGCAATTGTGTGTGCCTAAAATCTTATGACGATTTAATTATGAATGTGTGCATCTTAAGCAATGTCATGAATAAGCCCATTTGCCACGCAACTATGATATTAATGGTGAGCCAGTTATAGTTTAGCTTGTCTTCTAGGTTTGGAAAATTAAATCAACCATTATATTGCCGAAGCAGAATTTTTCTCTCAACACGCTTTTTTATTTATAAGGATTCATATTAAGTGATATATAAATATGTGTAATTTTTTGGCCTAACACGTGAATTATATACTTTGATATGAAAGAAATTATACTTTTTTATTATATAATTTACTGCTAATGACTATAAATTAGAGCATTTAACTCAAAACTAATTAATAATAAATAAAAAAATCTAAGACTTTTAAAGCACTACACAAGATATTATATTCTAGATGTAAGAACTTTCTCTCAACAAGCTAAACCAAATTTTTCTTTTTCTTTTTTTAAATCTCAACCAAAAGTTGTGAGCTGGCTCCTGCAAAAATCTCATCGCATAAATGGGAAAATGCATTTTACCCTACTCTCTATCTTTATGAATCCAAATTAACAAGCCCTGTCCAAGCATTCACACCTTGACAAATGGCAATGCATGCTTCACGACTAATCCAATATATATATATACATGCTCTTTCTATTGAGGTATAGTTCAACTTATTTATATATATAAGAGCCCACAGTTAATCCGATGTCTCTACCCTACCCGATATAAAGAAGGAGTTGCTCACAAGCCACAAACTTCCCATAAGAAGCCATAAGCTAGCTAGTTTGGAACCTTCCCTAGCCTATACGTGGAAACAAACTAGGAGCAAAACAAACTTGGAAACCAGTACTCTTAATTTGTCTGTCGGGAACAATAACATTTAACTTAATTGATACTATGTGATTTAATATATATGTTTGAACTAATGAAGAAACGCATAATACATAACCATGCATGTAATCCGAATAAACCCTTAATTTGTTGGAGAGTATACTCCATATGGGGAATACAAAGTATTATAATATATATGAGTTCTTTTCAAATGTTTATAATTGATTTTTGATCAGATATTCTTACTTTTAAATAGTATTAGAGCAAGTAATTTATATGTCAGATTATACATATTCTTATATTATTTGATGTAAATTGTTCTAGTGTTTAGTTCAAATCACGCTCTCTTACACTTTACATGACTCAGACATTTTTTACTGATTGATGATTGATTACTCTAAATTCAACATTCTTTAACATTAATATATAAGACACCACCTAGACCTAGAATTTAATTTGCTTCATGTGAATTCCTTCATGGATAACCACTATATTCCATTATCCACTTAAATATATAATAAGGTCGATCGTGATGAGGTCCATAGACAAGCCATTGGCCAAGCATGTGGGGTAGTAACCCAAGTTGAAGACTGAAGAGCCCCAGGCCCCCAGGGCAGGGCAGGCCACTTCCCCAAACACCGTGGCCAGATAAAGACTAGTCGATGTCATGAAACCAGAGGTTTGAGTAGAATTGTCTGGTAGATGTCCGGCAATTCTAGTGGCCACAACGGTCCTTCAAATTCATGTTTGTGGTTTGATCGCAAGATATGGCCCAGAAACCAATACCCTGCTGCATGCAACTGTTGCTTGAATAGAAACGTATGACATTAATAGAATTAATGTATCATATATATCCGCTCTTTCTGTTGAGTCGAGGTACATTTCAATCGGAAAGAATTTACATATTCTCCATGTGATATCACATAACATGCCCCCTCTCTTATTGGCTTTCTCTCTTCTTTTACTCTCTTTCTCTTATCTCTCTCTTCAAACGATGTCACATTATTACAACATGAGGATAGATAAGTTTTTTTTATTTCAACTTAAACATAATGAGATATGACTTGTGAAATCCACTCCGTATTGTAATTTGATGATCGAAACTATCTATTTTTTAAATCTATATACAAAGATCATCCTTGTAAAAAATTAAGTAAATTGAAAGCCATTAAAACATCTAATTGTGATAAAATAAATAAACGAATATATAGATTTCATTAACACTTGATGGTCTTTTAATCAAAGAGATAATTAGGCTTGGGTTCTTTAGAAAAATAGTTTTTAGATGTAGACCTGGGGTGTTTTAAAATTTATAAGAAAATCTTTTTAATTCATAATAAAGTCTTTTAATTTATAAGAAATTTTTTTTAATTCATAAGAAATTTTTTTAAATTCATAATAAAGTCATTTTAATTTTTAAGATATCATTTTAATTCATAATAGAGTCCTCCCCTGATTTGAAAGGTATTTCTCCTGATTTGAAGGGTATTTCCCCTCTTAGGGTGTAGAGTGGGCTTTCCGGAGTTCAAACCTAACATAAAGCCGTCAAAGAAGAAAAATAAAAGGACTTGATTAAAAACCCTAAATCTTTACTGGTTTTAATCTAAGAAAGACTCATAAAATGAACTGAACTCTAAGTCTCCCTTAATCAAATGATTAACGATTTCCGATTTATCTAATTTTTTGCAAATAGACGACTTCGATCATCGAATTACAATGCAAAATAGATCCCACAAGTCATACATCATGTTTAAATTAAAATATACCCAACAGAAGGACCTCTATATATATGGAAATGGCATGCATTCGGATCATGAACTGAATTTTCCTGTGCATATGTATGACCAACTGAATTCAGTCATAATCTTCAGATCAATTGAATGTGGACCTTAAGTTGAGTAACAAATTAATAGATAATACTGAATTAGGTACATGTCTTAAAAGAGTAACTTAATTTATACCTATAAGATCTTCTACCATATAAATATAAAATACTGTACTACCGAATATCCACGATTTTAATTAAGTGGAAAACAACACAACATTATTAAAGATAGATATACATTTTAAAAAAATTTAAGATCAAATGAGTGTCTGCACCAGAGACAAAACAGTGCACTTATAGAATTTTTTTTTTTTTGGTGCAAGCACATATATAAACTTTATTTTCAATGGATATATTGTTGAGTATTTATATTATCACCCCTCTATCCTATTTTTTCACCCCCATTAAATTTAAAAAAATATAAAAGAACTTCTCCCACCTTTCTTTCTTTCTATAATACCTTTGAATATTCTAACTCAACACACACCCATTAAACACTTTTTCCACCCCTTTAAACTATCATCTCACCCATCCATCTTTTTTCATAAACTTTAATTCTATATTGTCACCAAAACTTAAAATGATAACTTAAAATCGATGATACTATTTCATTCGAATATGTAACAAAAGCCCAATCCCAATTTGGGGAGCATAAGCCCAAGATGCCCAACTCACACAACAATCATGTTGCATTCGTTCAAACCAAATAGTGTCATCGAAGTTTTGATGACAGAGTAATATTAGAGTTTGTGAAAGAAAGAATTTATGGAAAAAGATGAGTGAGTGGATGATAGTTTAAGAGTGTGTGAATAGTATTTAGTGAGTAGGTGTTTGAGTTAGTATATTAAAAGGTATTAAAGGATTAATGGAATGTGGCAAAAGGAATTTTATATTTTCCAAATTTAGTGGGAAGTGTAAAAAATAAGATAGGTAGAGAAATAAAATACAAAGATAGGAATAGAAGCACTCTATCTTGATACAGATTGTTTAACCCACTTGCAATTTCAATATGCATGCATACCTATACAAAGAGATATATATTCACCACACTCTTACTTACATACAAACATTCACCATGTATGCAATAGCGTATTTTGAAATGTATCTTCGTGACACGTAACAAAGAAAACTCACGGCCTTTAATTTAAGAACTGTCTCTTTAAAATATTTTATCGAACAATTTTATCACACCTCTTAAAAGAAAACATAAAAGATGTTAGGAACAATAACATAAATTTAATGGGAAGAAAATAGCTTCATGGCCATGGGGTCCTAAGGTTCTGGCTTCTCGGCTAAGAGTTGGCTTAACAAAGTAGACATTAAGCCACTTACAAGTGAAAGTTTACCTTGCTCATTTGTCTGGTTAATCTAACAAAACGAATAATATTGTGTCCTTAGCATTCGGATTGAGATACCCTTTAAGGTATTATTCTAACAATTTGTTTGAACTTCTTCTGCATAATCATTCCTACTTGGGATTTATGCCTATATACATTGTTTTCAGCTCAATGATTAATCACATGGGGTTCTTGTTTGGTTGCCATTATCTAATTATGAAGTATGTTTAAGTATTTGATGTGGAAGGTGGAGTTTGTTCAAAAATTAATTTCCTTCACATGGCATTCACATGCACTCTCTAGCTTGCTTGCAGGCCTCCTTACCTACAACTCCTCTCATCCACCACCCAATTCCTGACCTCTCACTACTGATCAAAGCAATGATTTGGTACTTGCAGCTATAGTGTCTCTATACTTTTATATGTAGATTGTAGCCACAAGACTCAAACATTATCATCATAGTTCTGTACCAATTAGTTTATGGCTATCTTTGTATCAGTAATATTTCCCTGTTTCTTGTTTTTTTCTTTTTCAATAGTATAAGTAAACTAGACACAATCAAAGGAGGAGCATGATTGACAAAAAAAAAAAAAAAAAACTAGGATTAATAATGATGGGCTAGACATTTTTGTGACTTCAAATAAGAAGCCTAGCTAGTAGAATATGTAATGTACCGAAAGCCTCAGATATACTCTTTTTTCAACATGGGATATTTTGGACAAGAAAAAAAATACCCAACAAATAATTTATGGCCCTCCTTCATCAATGGCATTCTTCTGCTATTTTTTCAATTTTAAATACAGGGCACAAACTTTAGTATTTCATAAGCTTCAAAGGACTAGGGTTGGTTTTTTATTATATAATGCTTAAAAAGGAAAATTGAATAAAAGAAGAAAAACCAGGATTAATAACTGTGGGCTTGACATTATTGGCTGTGAACCTGTGCAGCTCTTTGATGTATATTATAATGTAGGGCATGCTGTTGTATATTATATCATAGTATTTTTGACCTTTTGTTTACTAAATAAATGATCAGCCTCAATCATTAGAGACTCGAACTACTATTTCCAACCTCCCTCTCCCTTTCATTTGGGATCTTGGCCATTCTGTCTTAGATCAAATGCATGAAGAATCTAAATATGGCTATATGTAATAATCACTTACAACATGCTCTCTGAGAAACAACCCACACGTATCCATCTGCATGGAACCAAAATAAAGTAATAATGTTAAAAGAACAAAGGAATCAAAATGCAGGCAGAGCATTATTGAATGAAACATTATCCATATATAAGATTTCAAATGATGAAGAACTTATAGATATCAAAATATGATAAAAGATTAATTTTTATATGATATTTCTGATATATGCCAGTGTGGATCACTTGGACCAGAACTGAAGTCATTGTAACCATTATGGTGGGATCAGAATAATACATCCTAAGAGTCCCTGCAGAAAATTTTGTATAGATCATTAAAACCATGATTGCAGACAGAGCACTATATATAGCAGCTGCAGCTGCAGCAGTAGCAGAGCAGACATTGCTTGTATGCATGAATCTAATGAGCTGCTATTTAATTCTAGAACTTGTCATTGCAGATCAACTTGGCTTAGACATCAGTATTGGCTGAGGATTAGCCTAATCCTAGTGAGCAGTCATGCACTTTCTAGTAGTTAGTTTTTGTTAATTGATTGATTAAAGATGAGTGGGATGATTATCTAAATTGTTATAACTAATTAACCAAAAGGCAGTTTTGTGACTGTATCTAAGGGGTTCTTATGAGATTGTAATCTATTAGGAAGGAAAAGAAATACACATCCAGTTTAATTTCAAGTTTTCCTGCTCTTAATCTCATTGTGTTGGGGGAAGCCCATGGGCCACCGCGTGCCTGGAGGATCGGCCGGCCTATTGACCGACCTATGTGATATCCCCTGATCCTGTTTTTGACGGTCCGGTCCGAGCCGGTTCATTGATGACCCTTATTCCAGTGAGACGAGCCACTAGAAGTCCAGAAGGACAAAGGGAAAAATTGCAGTAGCCATAGTTTGGAAAGTTGAATAACAATCTTCTCTCTATTTTTTTTCTTTTTCATTTTTATTATGAGTAGATCTGCAATTATGTGTTTATAGTCCTAACTTCATTAATGAAACAATTATGTTATTTATTAATCACATTCTTGTGATTAATGCTTTCAATGCATAGTTTTGTTTTATATTATTAATAAACAATAGATTTTAGTTCTTTTTCTTTCTTTTATTTGGTAGACTTTTAGGTCATTTTTCTGGACAAAAAAAAAATTGTTTTCCTTTTTATTATTTTTAGTAATTAAGAGTGTTGCATGGTTGATCAGGACTTGGTTTTATGGTTTTTGAATATGTACATCTTCCATCTTGTATCTTTCAACCCTGGCAAGAAATGTTTTCCACTTTGATTTTATGACTCTGAAAAATGGAATCACTAGTATATACCCTTCAAATTTCAATTGAAAAACTTTAAATGGCAGAACAGCACTTGCAAGACTTTCAGCAGCAGGATGAGCAAATAAAGAAAAAATGTTGCATCACCCAAACTATATCACCAATTAATTCCTTTCAAACAAACAGAAAATAGCATGATCCATCTTTATACTATGCCTAGGGTCCTGTTATTTACAGTACTCTCTCTTTTCTCTCTTGTTTATGTGTAAGTTACAGTATGAGCAAAAAAGTTACAAGTTAGCTTAGGGCTCAAGGAAATCAGCAAGAGGGTGAAGCACCCAACCTTGGATGAGGTAAGGAGCAAATATACGAAACTCAATGAGACTTCATCTCAATATCTGTACTCTCCTCTGGCTTGGTATCAAGTTGATCCCGTGGAAGGAGACGAAGGAGTGGTAAAGGCAACAAAGAGCTGAGATTGCATAGGATGATCAAATAGGCCAAGTTATCAAACCTATCTTTGGTTACACCCAAGAACTGGGTCAGACCAGCACCCATCAGTCCCCCAAGAACACTCCCTGCATTTGATATGGACATGAGGGTTGCAAAAAGACTTGCTTCCACTCCCTCTGGGCATAATCTAGCCGCTAGCACAAGAACAGGCATGAAAGAAGCCTGCAACGAAATAGGAATTAGTTTTGCACTAGAACCACTTGCAGGATCAGTTCTGCGCAAAACAAGCAATAACACATAGCTCTTGTCATACATGTGGTTGCAATTACATTGAACATATCAAAGATAAAATATTGTTATTTTAACAGACAGTATGCCCTTGGACCAGAATGATCAAGGGAACCGTGTATACATATATGATATAGAAATTTTATGTAGCCATCATGAAATAGAAATTACATTCTTAAGTTTATAGAAAGAATCTAACACTTAATCAGTTCAATTTATTTGTCCATCTATCCATTGCTAACTCTACAGAAGGCTTAAAACTATCTTTGACCAAATTTTCAAGGCACAATAGGAAATGAAGGTATCGGCACACAACAAAGGAAATGTTTCATTTTCTAATAAACTACAACAGAGTACAGCAAAGTGACAACAATACACCTGTTTCTATTACATACGTACCTGGCCAAGAACTGTTATAATTAAGGAATCCCCAATTGCAAACCACTCATCACTTATACCCAATTTCTGGTTTAATCCAGTAACAAGGAGAACCTGAGACATGAGATCAATAATTATTTCATTAAGCACAGTCAATTCAGAATAAAGATATTATTAGCCTTAAGCAAGAAACTCATATCACAAACCTGAGTCATCCCAAGGGCTGAACCAAAAATAGTTGTTATGAGAAAAGTCTTCTGCAGTGGAACATTTTTCAAAAACCCATTATAGAGTCCAACACCAAGCAATGATGCTACGGAGGTAACAAGCTTGACACGTCCTAGAAATTCTGGAGTAAAACCAAGTCTATTTGTGCTGAAAAATAAAAAATCTTGTTACAGATTGGAAGCATATACTAAAACATATTCACACATGTAGCTTTCTTAGAAAGTAAAGGATAATGACCATAACCATAAATTGGACATACGTGAAGTAAAACATAGCAGACTCTGAATGAGGGGTTGCCTGCCACAAGAAGATAAATAATGTAGGAAAAAATACATTGGGATGCTTGATAGCATCCCATAACTGAACAACGTTCTGTCTCCAGCTGTCAAGAAAGTTATGACCAGCCAAAGGAAAATTTGGCCCCTTTGCTGCACCAAGCACAGGCTGCTCATTTACAAGAACAGCAACTGCAGATGTCATCAGTGGTAGCAAAGCCGTAACACCAAAAACAAACCTGAAACATCAAAATTGAAAAAATAAAAAATAAAACAAAAGACTGCTTCAGATGATTATCAGTTTATCACTCATCAGCAACAGGAAATTACATTCTATACAGCAAACTTGTGTACCTTACACCATAAGCATCCACTAAGGAGCCACTAAAGTAGGAGCTCACAATTCCACCAAAAGCTGAAGATCCCCAACACAAAGACTGAAGAGAACCGGACATGCTTTGTGACTCACCACGAGCCCTCTCCACAACCATGGAATCTACAACCTACCACCAATACTTCAGTTTTGACATGATTTATAGAGTATGGCACAGAAGGAAGAGGGCTGAACAAAAAAGGAGGTAGCTTATCATTTCATATCTCAGGTTCGGATTCTTAAATTCAATCCTTTGACCAATGAAAACAAATGGATCTAATTGATCCCTCAAAATTAAACCAGCCATTCTTGACTCTTTCTTTCTCTGGAATTGCTCTAGGGCTTTTTCTCCCCAATTTTTTCAATGTTCTATTATTTGGAATCTCAAAGGAGAGAATTGAGGATCAGAACCTCCTCATATATATTTCCTCATTATTCTCCTATAGTCCCAATCCAATAAGCATCTATTAGCCAATTGTAATCCTTTATCTTTATTGATACAAGGCAAAGTTTCCTTAAATTGGCAGAAAATCATACAAGATTGGAACAAGTGAATGCATAAAATAATCTGATTTGTTCAAGGATTTTCTATATAAAAAGCCTCAATTTTGAAAGAAAAATTTAAATAATTTGTCAACTTAAAATTCTGGCTGCAAATTCATGCTAGGCACATATTAAAAAACATAAGAAAATATAGTTTCCCTAACACTCAGACCTGAGAAGGCAGTAACTAAGAGATACTTACAACATCTGAAAAGGCAACAGAAAGAGATCCAAGAAGTATGCAGAAAGCAACGCTATACTTGCTATCTACAACAGTGGCCATCAAGCTCCATGACAGTGCACCAAGTAGCCCCGACAAAATCAAGTATGACCTTCTTCGGTAACCAAAGAGTGGGACAGAATCGCTGCAACAACCAAATAATTATTCAAATACAAAAATAACAGAAATATAACTGAGGGATAGGAAATTGAGATAGAGAGAAAATAGACTCGCACCTAATAAACCCATATACGGGTTTAATGAGCCATGGTAATGCAGAAAAGCCGGATATCACAGCTGTCTAGCCAACCACGTATAAATTTGTCAGTCATCAAGATCATAAAATATAAAGGGAACCACTTCACTTATCAGGGAAAATAAAATTACCCTCACATTAGTAATTTAAAGCCACAATACCATTATCCCATTAGCACATTTTCGAAATTTTTTAATCAATCAGTGCATACCCACATCAATTTAAGTTCACAGATTATTTAAACATGCCACTGAAAAACTATAATCAAGAAGTATGAATACAAAGATGTGCATACCTCAGCAGGGTCTAGATGTAAATCGTCTTTCAAATAAAAACTGACAGCAAGCCTTGCAAGGCCCAAAACACCTTGAACAAAATAAACCATGGCAACAGCCACATTGTCAGGGGACAACTCGACCCCAAAGAATTTGACAAAGCCGGTTCGATGTTTGTTCTTGTGAGGAGCAGTTTTGCTAGGAGATGGCATGCTTGTCTCTCCTTCCGTATCAGTTATCAACACATCTCTTTCCCCAGCACCTGCATTGAAGAGAATGACCAAAGCTAAGTAAAGTTTCTATCTTTATCACATTTTGCTAAAACCAATTTAAGTTACTAATCCATATTTAATCATCCCAAAAAATTTGAAAAAGAAAACAGACAAGATCACGTACAAGCCCATAAAAATTTATTCATAATTACACTTTAATTACGAAGTAATTATAGTAATGTTTCCATCTGAGGAACTTGTACAAAGCTAAGTAAAGCTTCTACCTTTATCACATTTTGTTAAAAACCCAATTTTAGCTACTAATCCTCATCTTAATCTTACAAAAAAAACGGATAAGATCACGTAAAACCCATAACAAAGTATCCATAATTAAACTGAAATCACGAAGAAATTATAGTAATGTTTCCATATGAGGAACTTACTAATCCTGGAATCGAGGAGCGGCTCGTCGTGCATGTCCAGCAGGTGAGGCGGCGATGGCATGGGGACGGCGACCGACATGTCGTCTTGGGGAAGAAGCTTATGACGGGCTCTTCGTCGGTGGCGAGTTCTTCGGTGGGCCCGGGCGGCGAGAGTGCACGGTTTCCGGCGGATCCGAGAGACGAAGAGGAGTGGAGCCAAGGAGATCGAGGACAAAATTGGGGTTGCGGAGGGTAAGATTGAGATTGAACAAAAGGTTGGGGACTCCATTAGAAATTTATTTTAATGCCAGCAAGTCCAGCAGTACGACACACTCACACACTCTTATTTTAATATTAGCATTGTTTTAAAATGACGAAAATACCCTATCTTTTCGTTATTTCTGGTTAACAGTTAGACACGTTCGGCTTGTCCTACCGTCATCATGGATCGAGAATCAGCCAGCCCATGGCCCAGACAAAATCTATTGGGCCAACTTTCATCCAGAAGTTTTATACATGCTTGACCCAGGCCCACTACAAGATTGAGGTTGTCTTTTGGTGGTACAATTATTGTGCATAATTATAACAGCTATACAGCCTATGTGTGTCATAGTGACGTGGTTTATTAATTCACATAAATTATAAATTATAATTTGTGTATAATTTTTAAAGATAGTATTTAGGATTAAGGGTTTTTATATTAATAATTGTACACGTGTTATAGTTTAAGTGAATTAATAATACTACATCAATATGTCATATAATTAAGGATGACAAAATTCTCCACTCCCGAAAATCCCCGCAGGATCCGCCCCAATTAAGCGAGTTAGTAATACCATCCTCATCCCCGCACTGTCCCGTATGCCCGTTTAATAAAAAAAATTATATTATATAATTATATTATAATTTTTTATCTTAATTTATGTTATCTTTAAAATTTAATGGTGTTCTTTTTATGATTTAGTGTTGTTGTAATATAATATGATGGATTTTAATGTGTTTTATCTATACTATATTATGTATTTATGTTAATTTGGTATGTTATTAATAAAAAAAATTAATAAGGGCTCTGAATACTCGATAGAGACCTAATTATCCGGCAAGATAGGTATGATATTCGCAAACCCGCCCCGTTGCCATCTCTACATATGATGTTAGTCTCATAGAGTAATTTTTTGCTTTGGTGGGAACTTGTAAGTGGATTTGGAGATAATTATGGGCTTCTATTTATAATTATTTATCTTATCCTAAGAGTTGATTACTTTATGGTGCAAATCGTGTTTTTAGTCTGCTAAAAATTTGAGAGCTAAATGCTAAACCCAAATCAATAAATGAGTATCGATCAATTCTTAACAATTTTTTCTTACCGATCAATCGTCTCCCTACTCCGCGTCTAATTCACAACACATCCAAACTCTTATTAGAAAATGACATAGAATGACAGAACTTTAAAAATAGAAATTTGACAACCCAAAATCATATTTTCAATTCTATTTGGATAGGTGTGTTATTTTCAATGTCCTCTCTCCTAATCCACTCTTCTCCTAACTTACCTAAATTTTGAACTACAAAATGACAAGTGTCTAATATTGATAACTAAAGGCTCACACTGATTTTTGTTTTATATATAAAATTTGTATAACAAAATGTCAAAATTGTTAAGTGTACAGCCAGCTGTCAGCATTTCATTGGTTCTCTTATTAATGAATTTGTTAGAAGATGTTCAATAGCTGCGTGACATGTGGATAGCTTTGTTAGAATTGTGTGGTTCTGTTTTAGTTAGTTTTGCAAGATTGGTCTTCTGTTGTATATGAGTTTTGAGCTCTCTTACTCTTTTGTAACTTTGATCATTCAATCAATACAGAGCCTCATTTTCTTGGTTTCTCTTAGTTTTCTCATGCTTTCTTCAACCTCTGTTAGCATGGTATCAGAGCTTGGTTATCCGCGTGTAAGCCCAACGGCCACACGTGCTCCCACGTCACCCAATACAATTTGTTCACGTGTAAGGCTCAAAAATCTCGCCACACGTGCGGGGGCGTGTTGAGAGTAATGTGGAGCAATGTCCCACATCGGAAAACTAAGGCTTAGCATATGTGCTTATAAGTCTTGGGCCTCTCCACTCATTGCCAATTGGTTTTGGGTTGGATGCTCTAATTCTATCATGGTATCAGAGCCATCGGCTAGCGCCATTGACGATCCTTCAAGCTTCTTAGATGAATTTGGATAGTTTGCTGCGTCTTTCGATTGCTGATCTTTGATGCTTTCTTCATCTGCGTCTCTATCTCTTCACCTATATTTTTTTTTTCTTTGCAAGCAGTTTCCTATTTTCTTAGTATCCTGACAGTCTTCTTTTTCTATGATTTCTTGCTATCTCCTTTGTTCTTTACAAATCTGACATCTTCAATTGCGTTTTTCAAACCTTAGATTCGTCTCTTGGTTTCTCTACTCATAATTCTTGTTTAGGCATTGATAAAATGAAATCCCTAATCTCACGAATTTGAAAACCCCAATTTCTTGGTTCTGTTCATTAGCTTCACTTTTTGACTCTTATACTCGGCTTGACGACGACGTTTTCATTCAGAATGGTCTTATTTCCTTGTTCGTACTCTGCCGTTGTTTCTGGGTACTTGCTAAACCATCGCAACTGGGATGGTCTCCAGGTGTTTGATAAAATGCTGGTTGATGGGTCTACGAGGCCTGACAAAGTGACTTTGGTCAGCGCTCTGACTGCCTCTGCGCAAATGAGTTTGCTTGCTCTGGGGAGGCAGATTCATGGGTTAGTCTTGGGAAGTGGGTTTGCTTTGGATGTCTTCTTGGGTTCGATCAGAGTTCTTGGTGCTTCTTTGAGGTTCTCTGGTTAATCGGGTAATCTCTGTCCTTAATTTGGTGTATTTGGTGTATTTGGTGCTTTGTTCTTTGAGTTCAATTATGAATCTTGGGGGTCATTCTTTGTGTTCTTGTGTATTGTTTTTGACTGGTGCTATGGTGATTGTGTGCTTCTTCTTGGATTGTTGTGGACGTATTATCGTTGTGTGGTGGTTGAGAAGTTGGATTGTTGTTAATTGTTGTGCAAAGCAGTTGTAGTTGATTGAGTTCTGTGTTAAAGTTGAAGTTGTTAGTTGTAAAAAATAAAACACAAAATAAAAAAAAAGTTGAAGTTGAAGTTGAAGTTGAAGTTGAAGTTGTGGTTGTGGTTGAAGTTGTAGTTGAATTTGAATTTGAAGTTGAAGTTGCAGATGAAGTCGTGTGATTGTGTTCTGAGTTGTAGTTGATTGAGAAGTTGTAAAGGAGTTGTAGTTGTCGTTGATTGTGTGGTAGTGATTATTCTGGTGCAAAGATTGTTGGTTAGGAGTGTAGTTATGTCGATTGAAAGCAAGGTTGAAGAAGTAGAGCACACTAGTCATCTGGTTCACTGTGTCCTTGCAACAACTTGATGCGAATGATGGTTCTTTGATTAGCAAATGTTCTCGGAACAGGTTGGCACCTCATGTTCACTAGTACTGTCACTTCTCTCAAGTTGACTGTTCTCACTAAGGGACTTCATAGCTCTCTACATCACCACCATTGTTGCAACCTCGGGCTCGGTTCCCTTGCTGAGGTTGAGGGGGGATGTTAAGTGTACAGCCAGCTGTTAGCATTTCATTGGTTCTCTTATTAATGAATTTGTTAGAAGATGTTCAATAGCTGTGTGACATGTGGATAGCTTTGTTAGAATTGTGTGGTTCTGTTTTAGTTAGTTTTGCAAGATTGGTCTTCTGTTGTATATGAGTTTCGAGCTCTCTTACTCTTTTGTAACTTTGATCATTCAATCAATACAGAGCCTCATTTTCTTGGTTTCTCTTAGTTTTCTCGTGCTTTCTTCAACCTCTGTTAGCAAAAATGAGTATTAATAAACAAATTTGGATCTTTTTCTTGCTTTTTCTCTATTTGTTTATACTTGATTAGCTATTAATTTTAGTCGTGTATTAGCAAAAACAAAATAAATTTATAACACTCTTTAGTGTAAATGAGGTTATATAAACTCTTAAATTTATATTATACAGTTTGAATCGGAACAAGTAAAAACAAAAACAAGAAGAAAAAAAATTCAAATCTTTGAAAAACACGTAACTTTAGACTCGGGGACCAAGTTCTCAAATTTAGAACTTTCAAATTGAGACCCGAGACCCGATTTTAGAAGATTAGCTTCATGAAAAGTGACGTGTAGCTCCATTAGCTCCACTAATTTAAATATGGAATGTTTTACCTCTAGTTATTACTGGGGAGTCGTTTCCTATAACCCACAAGTAACTAGCTAACTTCCATTTCCTTTTATATTCTATTTATGCTCATTGGCAAGACATGTCATCTTGTTTTGTTTCTATCTTAAATGTCACTCTCCTTTTCTTAACTTATTACCAAGTATAAAGTATTGGTCATATTGGAGTTGGAGGTGTGATGAGAGATTATGCAAGCAAAATTGGCTCTACTCTCGTTTTCAATATACAACATAGTCTTCGCTTCTAGAATTTGACGCAAGGAAAACACGAGTAGAATAAATTATCTTTCTATTATATTTTTTTGGTTAGAGAATCTCAAAGTTAATATATAATAGTATAAATCTTTAGATGCATATATATTCCTACATTATGAGAGAGAGAGAGAGAGAGAGAGAGAGAGAGAGAGAGAGAGAGAGAGAGAGAGAGAGAGAGAGAGAGAGAGAGAGAGCACTTTCATAAATGTAGAGCACACTTATTCGTATTTTGGGGTTTGATTTTTTAGTGCAAAACATGAACAAACAATCGTTCATTGAACTAGGTTTCATCATATCTTGAAAAAAACTCTGCACCCTAAATTTGATTAGTGACGGATCTACTATTTGAAACATTATTCTTTTCTCTCATACACCACCATGTTTTGATACTTGGGTAGGGAGAAAGAAAGAAATAGGAAACAAGCACAACTAGTGATGCAAATTTTTTGGCATTACAATCTTTGAAGAAGGAAAATCTTCATTGCGGCAAGATTGTAGGCCAAGATTCTTACTTGTAATGCATGATAATCTCTCACATTTAGGCATAGCGATCCATCCACAAATAAACATGAGGAAGTAATAAAAATTGACTAAAAAGGGACATTTTTTTTATGTAACAATAACACGATTTAGCATGTTGAAACAGTCATACAGAACTAGTATGATGCTCTGCTAAGCAACAGTGGCGTTGGAGTTTTGTGGAGTGTTGTTGTACTAGCTCGGACTACTTTCCTGACGTGGTAAAGTAGTCTAGGTTAGACTAAAATACAACCATGTTGGATTGAGGTGACATAAGATGAGCTTCTCTCCTGGTAGGGTTTTCTGTGTAGAATTCATTGTTTTGGCTTCAAGTCTTTCTTGAAGTGAGAGTTTTGTGGAGCTTTGTTATGCTTGTTTGGATAGCGCACACTTCCTATACATGTTTTTTTGTTTTGCGCATTCTTAATTGGACACATGCCACATTTTGAGTAGACAGTTATCTCGCATTCCCACATGGATGAAGAGAGCTTTGTCTTTCATATACATTGGTTGTCATAGTTTTGCCTCTTGCCTCATTTCTGGTATTTTTTGTTTAACTAACCTTACATTTGTGGTTATCCTACCAATCAATGAAGTCATGGTGAAGATAATTCAAGATGACTTCTATTACCACCCTTTTTGATGCTTTTTCCACTCCTTTAAGAAAATTTAATTACAATTTGATCCTCCTATAATTAAAATTATCTAAAAGGGCAGAACCTTAATATCAACAGCAGAACTCAACCTACCAACTTGAGTGAGAATGATATGTTTGTTGGTATCATCACAAAGCCTTGAAATTAAGCCCATTTTGCAACCCAATACAAGAGTCTTTACTAAAAAAGTACATGTCTTAAATTTTACTTTGAATTTGGACTTAACATAAAAATAGTTTTATATAGAATTATTCCCTTGAAATCAGTCCCAGCAACTTTTCCCTAAAGTCTGCGCTCTTCCTTAGTGTGCTAATCAATTATCAAACTCCCAAAATATTCTAATCAAGAAAGTTTAATTGAAAAGAAATAATTGGGCATGAGATGACAATATGTGTATAAATGGACATGGTTATGAAAACAAATATAATGTAAAGCTTTACTCATCATCATCATCACCATCACCATCACCAAGCTTTGAAATCCAAAAGACTACGGACAGATACATCCAACAGCAATTACCCAAATAACAATTCACAAAAATTCAACTCTACAAAGATCTCAGCCTTTCATTCCCTCTACCTCTACAAAGGAGGGGAAGCAGAAAGCAAAGTGCAAAAAAGAAAATGAGAGAGAAATTGAAGAAAATGAGAAGATACATTTTCCCAGAAAATACAACTGCCATATTTGTCTAACATGTATCTTCAATTCATGGACTAATATTGATGATGCAAAGACTATCCCTCCTTCCCTATTATTAAGAAAAAAAATAATAATAAAAATAAAACCTTCCTGTTGAAGGACTTAATAATCCTATGCTGCTGTGAAGCAGGCAAGAGTGATGGAGCTTTTTCAGTGAAGTGTCAGGAACAATTCCCATAGACATGGTCAGCTTCTTCCATTTTATCCACTCCTTCCTCCAACAACATCTCTTGGTATCTGCATTCACTGCTGCAGAATGCTTTCTCACCCCTGCAACCAAACACAGTATATAAACAATTAAATGATAATTGAAGAGAAAATATATAATTGGGAAAATTTTATTATTTGGTTGAATGTTATTAGTCTATTAGAGGGATCTAGCTAATATAAATATCAGTCAGTCCGTAATTCCATTATAATATGAATTTATGATTCTAGTGTAAGATACACCAATCATTGTATCATATTAAGATACTACTCTAAAATTGAGCTAAGTCTCAGCCATGACATCCTATGTTGTGTAAACAATTTCCATGATCCAAGACTGAGAAAAACTAAAAGCAACACCAACACAACAAAACAAAATGATCGAAAAAAGATAAGGGGCTTCATGTAAGTGGCAAGACAATATGATCATGAACAGAGCGAAATATGAACCTTATGATTGAAAGAAAAAATTCAGAAAAATACTGCCCAATTTAAAGCCCAAACCCCCTTTTCAACTTAAAATTCAGATACCATATTTCACTCAGATCATTTGGAAATGGTCTATTTTTCTTATAAATCCAAACAAAAAGAAAGGAAAAAAACTATAAACCAACCTGTACATGTAAATATCTTTGCCCTGCCCAATATGCTTCTTGCAATTGTAGCAGAAGCTGAGGAAACTCTCAGATGGATAGCTTGATTCATTTTCCTTCTTGGTGGCAAACCCAGGGACACCACCAGAGCTCTCCACAATGCAATTGTCAAAGATATGAGTGGTTCTTGGGTTTGGCCCATGGGCAATCACACATGTATAGTCCTCAGAATGCTCCATTTCACTAACAGAGAGAGACCCTGTGAAAACCTGAGGCGAATTCAGAGCCTCAAGGCCTGAACTCGCGGACTCAAATGGCGATTTCTTGGCCAGAGACTGAGAGGAGGCAGAGGAGAAAGAACCCAATTGAGAATTCCTCGTCTTGATGCTGAAATGGGCCGGAGATTTCGGCGATTCGAAAGAAGAGGAGGGTGGCAGAGGAGGGATTTGGATCTTGAGCTGTGACCCGAACATGACCATTCGGGTCTGGGGCTTTGATGGTTTGGGATCAGAGTCGTCGTCATCGTTGTTGAGAGCATCAACAATGCCGAGACCAATGCCTCTGGAGTCCAATTTGTCCCAGTGGCGCCTGGTTTCGGGTTCTGGGGTTTTGGGGGTGTTTGTTGTTTCGGACCAGAAGGGGTTTCTGAGCCCAAAGAAGGGTTTGGTTTCGAGTATGGAGGTTGGGCTCATTGCAGCCTCGGTTTCAGAGGAGCCTTTTGAGGTGAGACTGGTGAACAACCTGGGAGTTGCGAAGAAAGATGAAGTGGGTTTTGTGTGTTTGTCTGTGGGAGAGAGAGCAGAGCTATTGTCTGCCATTAGAGCTTGCTTTGATGCTTTCTGGTTGTGGCCCTTGATATGCTATATAATAATTCCTCTGCAATCAAGAAAAAAAATTACAGCACCCAAAATTGAAACTTTAATTCTAGTTTCCACTCTGCAAATGAGAGAAGGGGTAGAGAGAAATTTTGGTACTTACCAATAAAGGTGAGGACTTTCACTCACAAACTGCCATGGATTCCAGCTCAAGCTCCAGACTATACCAGAAAATTGCAACTTTTTGAGCTCAATTATGTTAGAGAATGGTGGATGGAAGACTGCTAGTACAGTCAAACTCACCATCTTGAAAAAGCCCAGAAACCAGAAAAGATTCCATCAATGTAATTTTAGCTCTGCTAAACCTCTTTGACCTCCATTTCTAAAGACAGAAAAAAAAAAATAACCAAGAAGGAAAAAAAGAAAATGGAAAAGAGCTCTCAATTCTCCCGCGAGTTTCTGGCTCTTCCTTCCTTCCTCTCTCTCTCTCTCTCTCAAAACTCTGTCCGTCAAAGAAAGGAAGAAAGAATCCCAATGCTCATCAGAACCGACATGCAAAGGAGACCCTCCTCACTCAAGAGTCATGATCAATGGACAAGACGTGCATGCATCAGACATCTGAACAAAGAAAGTATGTATTTTTGTTCCTTCTTTTGTTGGGAGCTCAGCTTTATTTCTCACTCTCTCTCTCTTTTTTTCTTTCTTTCTTTCTCGTTTTTGTTTTTATCTTTTGGTCTTGTGTACTTGCCTTTATAATTAAAACTCAGCTAAATTGGCTCCTAAGCCTCCTATCAGGAAAAATGATTTGGGATTTGGAAGCAAACCAAACTCACAAAATTAAAATTACAAAAGCTGCGGAATAAAACCCAGAAGGAAAACAAAAGCACTGATGATCATCGTTATGTGTGTGTGTGTGTGTCTCTCTCTCTTTTTAGGAGGTGGGGTTTGTATCTTTTCACTGTGCTCTTTTCCCTCTTTATTTGCCCACTAAATCAGTTTCCCATCATCTCCCTGAAAAATCGAAATGGAGTTGCAGAGAAAGCACAGAGAGAAAGTGAGAGAGAGAGAGAGAGAGAGAGAGAGAGAGAGAGAGAGAGAGCTCGTGGAATTTAGGGGTTGGTGGGTGATTATAAAGACGCGTGTGCATGAGAATCAGTGGGTTTGATAAAACCACCCCGCACTGCTGCCCATGTAGGTATGGATCATCCGATCATGGATGGCAGTTTATTTTTTTCTCACGTCATCAGTTTTTAATTTTTAATTTTTTTGCCAACAATTACTCTCTCCTTCTCTCTACAGTTTATGTAGCAGTGGAATTTTCAATTTTGACCAGACCTTGCAGCATCATTAACACGACTTACTTGAAAAACACCAACACAAACGCCGAGGCTTGACCACAGTCGCCAGCCCTACACAGCGGCTTAACCAGAGAAAAACTTCAGTGTAATTAGTGTACATATTCTAAGTATCTATGATCATCATGTAGTTGCGATTAGTTAAAAAAAAACTTTTATGTAACTAGAGTATATATTTGTATAAAACAACTGGTCACATGATGAAAAAAATAAATGCATAAAGTGTATCACTATGATATGTAAACTTCTTACTTTTAACTAGTGTTGCGGCAGAATATCGAAAAAAAACGATGAATCGACCAAAAACGACAATCGATTTATCGACAAATGACATATATCGGTTGATCGAAGCAATCAATGTCAATTCGCCTATCGCATCGACTTATCGGTTCGCAATAGCGGTTTGGACCTGCCTAAACCAACGGTTTACTACTAAAAATCGATATATATATGTATTTAAAAAAACCACGTCCCTCTCATCTCAACCTCCTCTCATCTCTATCTTTTCTATCTCTTCTCTCTTCTCGATCTTCTCTCTCTTCGATCTATTTGATCTCCCTCTGTCTCTTCTCCCTCTATCCATCTTAGGACCACAACAACCAGAATCCACCAGAACATCCAAACACCACCACCACTAGATATAAAACACCCCTAAACCCAATCGATTGGATTAAGCAGTTAGGGTTTCCAAAATTAGGGATTTTAGGGTTTTTTAAAATTTGGGCTTTTGGGGTTTATGGATTGGGGCTTTTAGGGTTTAGAATCAATTCAATTGTTGATTAAAGGTAATGATGATCAATGAATTGTAAGTTCAAATGTTAGGGTTTTCAAATTTAGGGGTTTAAGGGTTTTTTAAAATTGGGGCTTCTGGGGTTCAAACTTGGGGGTTTTAGGGTTTTAAATCAATTCAATTCATGATCAATTAATTGAAATTTCACATTGTTGGGATTTCAAAATTAGGGGTTTTTAAAATTTAGGATGTAGTTATTCAATTCGATCCCAATTACATATTAATATGTTGCTGAAAATAAATGTGTTTCTTAGTTTAATATTTTTATGTTTATATTGCAGGGTGTAGTTAAGTGTGGTGCTATAGAGTCATTGTTATAGGGTGCTATTGCATTGCTGAGTGCTTGTTGAAGGTATGTATGCTTAGTTTAGTATGTACTAGTGATTGGCTTAGAGCTGAAGAATTCAACTTCTACAATGAGCCAACTGAGATGAAGTGGAATTATATAAGGAACTTGAAGAAATTGAATCAAGTAAGTTTTTAAGCATGCCCAATTTTGAACTTTTGATGTGAGAATTCTGATGTTTAGGCTTTAGGGTTTTCATAAGTTGTTGTTTGATATTTTGAAATGCTTTGTGTTTTTGCAGTGGTCAGTAGTTCACAACAATCAACAAGTGAACTACCTCCTTCACCAACAGTTTGAAACTTTGATGGTTGCTTGCTGCTTTGTGTTTGGTTGCTGCTCAAGTGTCTTTGTAGTTTAGGGTTTACATTTTACCTTTGTTTGTTTTTAAAACTTCACAATTTTCCATTTGGTTGTACATTTATTTGGTTATGCATATTTTGTTTTTTTCCAAGTTTGTAATTGGTTGTAAATTTAACAATTCTCTTACGGGGTTGTATTCAATTAGGATTTGAATGGACTTTTGTAGAGTTTTTAAAAGTCATTGACTTTGGTAGAGTTGATAGATTTTTAATGACTTTCATAAATTCCACATAGACTTTGACATAATTCTATTTAGAGTTTCCCTGACTTTTCTCATGGATTTTGAAGGATTTTTATAGACTTCTAATAATTTTGATATAATTTTTTATTATTTATTTTAGGATTTCTCCAATATGTTTTTTATTTTTTTGTCCTTCGTAAGTGAGTGGAATGGGGATGAGCTTCAAAACCGAGATGCATGTGTTATAAATTGTCCTAATATTGCAAACAATATAAAAAGTAGGAACTAAAATTGTAGGGACCAAAATTATTTTGTTCCGTAATTTATTAGAAGTGTTCTGAATTTTATGTTTTTATGTTGTTAGACTGTCAAATATTGTGTTTTAACAAGTTGTTAGAATTTGTCTAATTGAATTGACAGGTTGAGAACATTATATGATGTGGTGGTAACATTATTTCTCAAATTATGAATATATAATCTTGTGATTTTTTTGAGTACTTAAAGACTGTGAAATGGTTGGTTTGAATATCTTGCTGTTACATTGCATTGTGGCAACGCTGTTGGTTCCAACCCAGGATGAGGAGTCAATTAATATAAGAGAAAAAGAAAATTAATATAAGAGGATATAGTAATTAGAAAAAAAATAAATTAAGACGTAGGTGAAGAAATAAGATTAGGAGGTTTAGCATCACTCTTTAAAAAATAAAAATACCACTTTTTTAATAGTTTTTTAATATTTGAAATCATTTGAAATCTGCAGGGGAACGTTGAAGAATTATTGACTTTGATATAACATAATTTACACTACAAAGTCCATGAAAGTCTTTTAAATTATAAAGTCTATCATTTAATAAAGTCAATGACTTTTTGAATACCATGTCATTTTTATAGACTCTCTAAAAGTTTAATTTGAATACCATAGACTTTTTAAAAGTCTTGATTGAATACACCAGACTTTTATAAACTCTTTAAAAGTTTTGATTGAATACCATCAGACTTTTTAATTCCACTAAAGTCATTTAAAATCCTAATTGAATACACTCCCTTAAGAAAACTGATTTCTTTTAGAATAATGCTATATTTACCACATTCTTATACCATATTTTTATACCATCTTACGTGTTATTATTTTATTGGACAAATTTTTTCTTTTTATTTTTGGAATTTTTTCTTTAATTTTTAGTGTCCAATGCATGAATGCCATGTAAGTTGCCACATAAGGTGGTATAAAATTATGATATAAAATTGTGGGATGTCTAGCACTACTGTTTCTTTTATTTAGTGTGATACTGTGATGAATAATGGAGGGTTCTAACTTCCTCAATTTGAAAATTCAAAATTTAAATTTTGTAAATTGTTGATATTTGATATTAATAGTATGCTTGCAAGGGTTTCTGGGTTTTTTCAACTCATTTTATGGGTTTAAAACAACCACAATGGTTATGGATTGTTTTCAACCTAGAAAATATGCTAAAACTTACCTACATACCCAAAAAAAACCTCTAAAAATTAGCCTAAACCATGGCCCATTAACATGATCGGAATAGGTCCCTTTCAAAGTGATTTGATCGACGGTATCGATTAAACCACCCATCATTTATCGACAACGTCGAAATCGATGTCGATTAAGATTGGACCCTTTCCAACCATGATTGGTCGGTAGACAGTTTTGGCCTTGTGGCGAACCCTACTTTTAACCATGCCATTTCTCACCCTTTGATTTTAATTTTTAGTTCAACTTAACTAGGTTCCACGCATAAACTTGTAGTTCTATTCAAAAATAAAATTCTCTCACATAAATTGTAATTTAAAAAAGTTAAAATAATAGGTGACGTAGCTGAGTCAGTTCAAGCCATTGACCTTGGCTAAGCGGCAAGCCACTAAGTCTGTGGCTCTCGGTGGGGCCCGCCGCCCGCTTGATTCGGTGTGGGAAGTTCACGGACTGTTCTGTAGAGTTGCAGATCGCAATCAAAACCCGGAGTCCTGCGCTCACGTAAAGCCAATGCGGGCCCCACTCAACTCCAGTTACAGAGTCCCGATTCCTGCTCCGCCTGGGGCTCACCGAGATGGGCCCACATTACATCATTTACCATTATCTTTTCTTTTGATAAATTATTATGTATCATTATCTCATTTATGATTTACCACATTAATTATTACCATTTGATAGTAATTAATATTAAAACCCTTGATAATAAGAGCATCACCAACTAATGAAGCAAATGATTAACCCAATTTTATTTGTAGTGCAATGTTAGATTTTGGGCCTCTAATATATAGTACAAACTCATAATTAAATTTGGTTTAAGAGAATATCAGAGTATATATGACTCAACGTCAAAATAAAGCAAATTGAGGCCAACTTATTATTCAATAAATAAAAAAATTTAATATCTTCATTACTTCATCATTTTAATAATAAAGTAATTTTTATTAAAAAATAAATAATATAGAAAATTACATTTAAATCAATAAAATATTTTAATATCACATAATGGTCAATGAGGAGTTTTTTTTTTCCATACATGTAGATTTGGCAAATGGGCCGTGTTTTAAGGGTTTAGGTTAAATTCGACACGACTTGTTAATGCTAATGGGTTCATCCGACACGACCCGATAACGTTCGGGTGGTAAAAGCCCCAAATTGAACATGACTCAAAAATTATCGAGTATAACGAACCCAACCCGTTTCACAAAAAAAAAACCTATTATATTTTTTAAGCAAAAATATAATTATTTTAATAAGATTTCATTAAACAAAAGAAGAAGATAAAGACGATCGATAGAGATGAGAGACCGAGAGACATGATGAAGAGGAGAGACTGAGAGTGGTGATGTAGAGGAGAGACACGATGGAGAAGAGAGAGACGATCAATGGAAAGGAGAGATCGAGAGAGACGATCGATGGAGAGGGGAGCCCGAGAACGAGCCAGAGTGGTGGAAGCGCAGTTTTGGTTTTGGGAGTGAAATAAAGCTCAGTTTTTTATTAGGTTAAGGTGTGAGTGTGTGAATGTGATTACATGTGGTAGGTGTAGGATATGATCTTAACATAATTACTAAAATGCTCTTCCTTTAACGGGTAATTGCGAATTGACCCAACCCGACTCATTATCTTAACGGGTCACTAATAGGTGACACTAATATCAACCCGACCCTATAACCTCGAATCCAAACCTATAAATTTTTGTGTCGTGTTATTGGGTCGTGTGTGTTTTTGTCAGGTCTACATATATGTCAATAAGTTTTGAAATTTTATTCCACTTTTAGTCACTAAACTCAATCTACTTGCTGATGTCATGTATTTTAGTGGATTGGAAAATACCAATTTTTCTATTCTATTTTTTTTCATTATTTATGGGTGTAAAATTACAATGTCGCCGTTATTTAGTTTAGGGTATATAAATGAGATTTAGGGTATATAGATAGAGTATATGGTTTATAAATGCGATTTAGGGTTTAAAATTAGGGTTATGGAGCTTATGACTTAGGGTTTAGGTTTCGAGTTTTGAGCGCTTAAAACTTGGGAGCTAAACCCTAAGCTGTTTTACTGCGTAGCAGTCAAACGCGCGTAAACCTAAAACAAATCTAAATTTGCATAATAATGTTTGTTTATTGATTTATTATAATTTATCTTTTTTTATTTTGGTCAATAGTGATTAAAATAAAATTATATAAAAATCAATTAACTAATTATAATATTAAAAATATTTATTAATTTATTTGTAATTAACCTTAAATAATATTTACTCTAATTATTTATTTTATTTATTAAAATAATAAATTTCTTATCAAAGTGTAAAAGACACTTTCTCGATGCTCTAAGCTCTGTTATTAGTTTGTAATTATAACGTCTTTGAAACTTTGCGGTACCTGCTTCGTTAAACGGGGGCAATAAACTAATAAAGAATCTGGAGGGCCCTTTTGGAATGATGCTGCCTAATCTCAATGAATACTACATATGATGACAAAAACAAAGCGCTAATACTAGGCTCCCTAATATTAAATATATGTCGATAGTTACCAAAAAGGTTATATACTTATATGGAATAGAAACATATAAATTATATAATATGTTCCTAATAGGAGCTATGAAAGTAATTAAATGAATAGCAAACTTCTTGCACCTGCTAGTTACATAATCTCCTTCATTCAATTCCTCGGAAATCCAATTCCTTTATGCTTCATTCAATTCATTGGCCAAGCCAAATATGCAATTGTTGTTAAGTTTTGCAATCCATCCTACTGAAAAAAGGTGCAACAGCTTCAAGTTTGATCATATTATAGTTATATAACTTATATTATCAGGTTACTGATGATATATTTCTAAAGTAATGAGATCTATTTGCATAAATAAATTATATGTGAACTCTAATTATACAAGAGATGTGATTAATATGTGGTGTACAAATCACAAATTACATCTATTGACAAATCAAACCCCAAGGTACAATTATATATGTGATTAAGAAGTTATAGCCATTTATTGTCTTATTTACGCAAATCAAATCCCAAGGTACAATTTGGCCAAAAAAAAAAATCCCAAGGTACAATTATATATGTGACAGGATCAGCTTTGTATATGCTAGAACTTTTTGGTACAATATACTAGAACTTTTTGGTACAATATTCTTTAGTGAGATAATTGTTTTCTTCAATTATTAGTCATAAAAAATTCGAAGGCAAAGGCTAGTCGTATCTCTGAGTTTATTAAACGGCAATAATGGTCCACAAGAAATTATCAATGAAACATTATTTAAATCATAACAGCACTTACGAAAATTTTTGCTCTGACTTCATACCTATACTATTGTATCACAACTCACAGTCTCACAAACCGGTGCCCACGAGAGTCTAGCCAAAAAAGAAAGGCAAATTACATATTTTGTCCTTATGGTTTGACCCAATTTTTATTTTGATTAGGGAAATTGAACTAAATAACCCACCCTTACTTTTATAATCCCAATTTTTCAAACTTACTTTTATAACCATTTTTTGATACTGTTCTAGGTTGTCTAAATTGCCCTTGCCATTTTTTTTTCACAATTCAGCCTCTTATCCCTGTTCTCCCGTCTCTCTCTCTTTTCGATATCCACTTAATTAGCATATGAAACCTCAATCCAAATTTGTTGGATCCAAGTTCAAAACCAAGTGGGAGCAGCATTTGGATCACTTGGATCTCCAATTTTGGGTGTTGGGTTTTGCTGTAAGTAAATGAGGAAGAACTACAAACAAAAAACCCAGAGCATGTACAAAACAAAAGAACATGTACTCTCCTAGCAAGAGACCATGACATAGTGACAGATTCAAAAATTTTATTCCGGGGGGTCAAACTATTCAGACATTTCGTCAAACATGTTGTGAGCATGTTTGCATATGGTCATTCTAGAGGGTCAAACCAGCGATTTTGGCAAGGATTTTCCAGCGGGCGGGTGGTCAGGCGACCACCCTTATCCCTAGTGGATCTGTCCATGCCACTACGGTTCATGCTATGTCAGTACTAACAATTGACAAAATTCTCAGCAAACTTTGCTGGTCTATGTTAGTTCTTGCTCTTGGTCGCCTCCTTAAGTCCTAGTACTAACAAAAAACCTAGCAGGCTTCCTAGCAAGACTCTGCTCCTTCCACAACTGCCCCGTTGAGTCGAAAAATGCGGTATATGATCTTATAACTGTGGTGGTGCTCGATGTCGGCGACAAGAGGGTCAAAGGGAATGGGTTCATGAGTTTGTGCATATGGGTTTGAATCCAATTTTCAATTACCCACTTGCAATTTCTAAAATCAGAGCTTTACTGCAGTTCTAAAATGTGCAAATAAGAAAAATAAAAGCAAATAAAATCAAAGAAACTCGGATATGGAATTCAGATCTTGGAGCTTACATGAACTCAGAACTAGAAATTTTGATTGGTCGATGTCGACATTTGTCGACCAACATTATGGTCAACTTGGTATTATGGGTCGACATTATGGTCATGTCTACCATGTCTTGGGTTTTTTTTTTTTTGTTAGAGCCTTGAAAAGTGTTTAATTTGGTTCAGAAAATGGCCAAGGGTCATAAAAGTAAGTTTGAAAAATTGGGGTTATAAAAGTAATTGTGGGGTAACGGTGGATTTATTACATTTGCAATCTAAGTTTATACTGTAAATCTCCCTAAATTAAAATAACGAAAATTTTTTACATAAAATTACATGCAAGGACAATAGCATCCCTACATGTTGTGGGGTTGACGTAGCGCGGGTCATGTAAGATTTCCGTTATTCTAGTTTACAGAGATCTACCATAGAGCCTTATTGCAAATGTTAGTGAACAATGAGATTATATGTGGTACAAAAACTTTATGTTACACATATATTATAATAGAAAAAAATAAACTCTATCAACATTTAATGATAAAAAATGTATTTTTATTGCATGCAATGTTTGCAAAGCAAGTTTTCCTGTGAACAGCTAGTTTAAATTGTCAAAACTAAAACCATTGTGATCAAAGTGAAAATTGAATAAAATTAGAGAAACAAAAAATGTAATTTAGTTAAAAAGAGAATAATGATATGCGGCATATGCCCCATCTTAACACCTACCCTACACAAATTAGAACATACCCATTTAGGTAACAAGGAAAATTTTCACTACCTTGATAATAAGTCAAAAACTTAGAACCTAACCCTGCACGAATTCCCAATGAAGGGACCTAAGGTATTAATAACCCCATAAATCTTCAATGGGGCATGCCCCATGGAAGACCCTCTCATTAATAACCCCCGATCAAATAGATTTCAGACATAATTGCATAAAAGTGACCCAAATCTTAAATTACGCCAATCTGACAAGTGACAACCTTTACATGCCTGCCTTAACTTTGTTGTCAATGTCATGCATCCAAACTAGTACGTCTATACATAGAATGGGACGTGGCACCTATATGCATTTTTCTGCTTGAATTCTCAACTCCAATTAATTCTCTTTTAATTATGTCGATTTGTTATCACTCAAATACGATGTAGCTCACACGTTTGTACAAAGTACGTATACATAATAGCTCACACTACAAATTTTCTAGAGTTTTTACTTTTTATCGTCAAATAACGTGACAAATAACATAGTATCTTCCTGTTCTAATGTAATAAGTTTAGATTGAGACTGCTTTTGTATTAATTGCCATGACCAGACCTAATTAATAGTGCTGATCCTATACATAGTTACTCAGTAAAAATGAGTAAACTAGTTGTATATTAATTGTACCTAAAACAAAGGCTAGAGAAAGATGACGACATGTTTGATAAAAAAAAAAAAAAAAAGATAGCGACATACCCTTTTCTAGTTTTCTTCAGATAGTTAATTAAAAAAGTGGTAATTCTAAAAAAGGACATCTTGCCACCTTAAATTACGGTAACGTTTTTTTTTATTTTTTATGATTCAAATTAAACATTGAATATAAGAATAAATGTTCATAACTATTAGGAATTTAGGATTATATGCGGCGAGCCTTAGTACCTTAGTGTAGGACTGTAAGCACAATTAGTTCGAAAGTTCATATTAACTTTTTTCTTTTTTGGGTTGCATACTTTAATTTTTTTGTTTCTAATTGATCATGTAATCACGTAAATAATCTTAGTTAGGGGCAAAGTTGATAGACTCTTGAAGTTTGAGAAGTTCTATTATATATGATGTTTTGGACACAACATAGCAAATATGATAGGACAATGAGAAAGGACCCCATATCCCCATCCTTGTTAAGTATAGTTATGACTGGGACAAGGGACTGGGGAGGGATAGGGTCACCTTGTTAGGGTGGGGTTCCTTTCCTAAACCCTAATGGGTTTTGTGTAACTATCTTATTCAATAACAAGAATTGGGTACGTATATATATATAGAGAGGAATTTACCTATTCTTTGTATACAATATATGAGATATATATATGATCATATGAGAATTATGTTTGTGTTTAACATATTATATACAATAAAAAATAAGTAAATTTTACCTATCACATAACTATATATATATATGTCTCGTACAATAAGAAGATATATAAATTTTCGCTGTTGAGTACGTATACATCAGTACTGTGAGCCTGTGGGGCTGTGATGTGAGGTGCATGCACTACTTGAGTCTTGAATCTTGACCTCAAGCTCCATTCTACACACACCAATATATTCACCAGTAGTGGAGTGGCATGATAATTATTCAAAGAAAGGACCCTCACATTGATTTGGTCCCTTTCATTGTTTGCATTCACGTCAGCATCGATGTGGACTATTTAATTTCATGAAAATGATGATGCATGTATCGGAGTAGGGGGTCCATCATCCGATTGAAAGGCTTGATAAGATCAAGAGATGAGACACCACCCAAATAAACTTTCAATCAAGTGAAAGCAGGGAAGTCATTGGATTTACGATTATAGTTGGTGTTCTAACATGAAAATGTACGAGGAAACCAATTTTATGGTGGCAAAATCTAGTAAGTGAAAAGTAAATTTGTCAAAATCAAAGTGGCAGATCTATAAATTTGTTTCCGTTTGGCTCCTGTTGAAAAAGATTTATGGCTCTTATTTAGAATTTGTCACCTAACAACCCAAGTTTTATGAGGATAAAATAGTTTCACGGGTTCAATTGACTTCTCCATAATGTATATGGATTTCCCATGTGTCAAAATTTAAAAATTTAAAATATAATTATATATTATACATATATATGTATAATAGAATTTTCCTTAAAACGAATCATAGTTGAAAACTAACAATAAATCTTAAGATTTAGAGCTAATTTATACAATCTTGGTGGTAAGTTTACCTTATTTTGAAAAGACAAAGCAAGGCCCAATCTTAGCCTAACAGTAAGTCTCACCAAATCAACCAAACAAGGAGAAAGAAAACACTCAAAACAGTCTTTCCTATAATCCCGTATAATATAAGCCCTAACCTTTGCCTGTTTGCCTCTTCACTAAGTATACTTAACACAGTTCACCAATATCCCAAATGGTAGGGCATAGTTGAAAAGGGGAAAGGAACAAAAATGTAGGTACGGTGTCTTTTGTTTTTTGGTCCAAATGAATGATACAATCATGCAGTTGTGCTTCAAGTCCAAAATATTTTTGCTGATTGTTTCTAAATTAGTTCGTTTATTTGCATGCATAATATAGGCTATATAGCCATATAGTCTATGGTCCAATAGAGTTGTGCTTCAAGTCCAAAATATTTTTGCTGATTGTTTCTAAATTAGTTCGTTTATTTGCATGCATAATATAGGCTATATAGCCATATAGTCTATGGTCCAATAGAGTTTATAGATAAAGACAGAGACCTTTCACCTAAAATCCTAAAATCAAATCATGAGTAAAAGCAGTAGGTGGCATAGCTTCAATGCCACATGGAAAATGTTCAATACTGGGGGCCTCTTCAGATAATCAGATGTCCCTTTTCATAGGTTTAACCGGTGGTGGGCCTACCCCCTCCACTAACTACCATGTCCTTTCTGATTTGCCCCACTTGTAAGGGTTGTTTGATCATGGGCTTTAAACAATTATTGTCCATGTGTAATTAAAGAGCCCAAAAGAAAATGTTATACCATCAGCCAACCTCAGAAAGAAAAAAATTATGCATTTCATGATACATTACTTATTAAGAAATTCTGGCTATATTTATTTTTTCTACATTTTTTATCTATAGTTTTTTTATAATTTTTATTATGCAATGTAGTCACGTGATCGAAACAATTCATCTTATAGATCATCTTTTTAAAAAATCAACCAAATTAAAAATTATTTGTCATGTAACTGTTATTAAATAAATAAACTAATAATCTTAAACTCCTAAATTCCCAATCAATAATGCAATTTCTCCCATTGACCTGCAATCACTATTGATTCAATAGGAAAAAAATCATAGCATGCTTCTTTTCAATCTCCTCCATACATAAAATCTTTCACCATTCTCAAATTTCACTTTAAGGTTATAGAATACGACGTAAGGGTCGTAAGCTTAGAAAAAAGTACGACAATAGTCGTTGCAAGAATCATGACAACATTGAAACCAAAACAAAACTAGTTAACGATGGAATCCTAGATAAACCCTCTCTAAGATCAAGAAAGGGACAAAATCTCTCGAAGATTAAGAAAAAAGACAAAATATCTCTAAGATCAAGAAATGAACAAACCCTCTCTATGATCAAGAAAATGACAAACTCTTTCTAAGATCTTCCAAACTAAGATGACAAAATCAATAGCTTGCGGCAATCTGCATATCCTAGGCCGCTGCATACAAAAATTTAGAGCTGGCGACTAGGTTTTTTGACTCGATCTTAGAAATTAGAATCAATACTCAAAGAGAGAGATATGTGAGTTAGGTATTACCTTCATATTAATATTTAATATGTGATTTAGTTAAAAAATAGTGTCATTCCAAGTTTAGAGAGATTTTCTTTTTCTTTTTCTTTTTTTGTCAATGCATTGATTTTGATATAGGCCCATTTGTTTTAGTAGTCAGTCTGATCCTGAAATTAAGAAATTAAGCACACTGAAGTTAAGTAGGCTGGTCCAAGATATTTTTGTGACAAAAATGCCACATCAGGAGACCCAAAAAGCCCATGAAGCCCTTGATGTAAATACTTTAATTGCCTTAATATATATGAGCATATTTCCAACAAAAATAGTAAATATGGTAATCCCGAATAATTTATGAAAAATGGAGTTGGATTTATGCCTTCATAGATTGCAACTTGAACTTGGATCTGTGCCTTGAAGGATTCCAACCTTCTTTAGTTATGTTTCCCATGGCTACATAAAGCTTAATACGTGTGGACAAAATTCATCCCAATAAACGAAGAAGAAAACGTGTAGATAAAAAGCAAGAGGAATGGGGAAGAGAAAGATGCCCATACTACAAGAGAGAGAGAGAGAGAGAGAGAGAGAGAGATATGATAAATTATTTGACAAACAAGAATATCTTTGGTTACAAAGGATTGATAGCGACTCAAATATGACCTATACAGTGGGGCATCCTTGAATGCCATGGAGATATGGATGTTATATATCAATCCCATAAGCATTCACAAAATTATGTGTATGATATTAGGGGAGGGGACCTACTACTTTCTATTGCACTTTTTCTCATGCTGTCTTTTTTATTTATTTATTAATTTAGTGAGGATATTTGAACGTGAGACATTTCTAAGAAAATATCACTAGATCGATAATTAGTTAATTGTTTCATATTGTCTTGTGTTATGCAAATAAAATATTGTACACAACTAAGTTTTTTTTAAGAAGTGAGGGTATATTATATTGTTTAGATTATCAATTTGAATTACTAATTAAGTAGACGTGAAAGTTTTCTAATATGATATGAGTTTTTTATCGATGCAGGATGTGAGACACTGTTTGGTCAATGACTATGACCAATCGATGGATGTATGGTCATCGATCTTTCACATTCTACATTAGTCATGCATTAGAGAAGACTCCTAAGTAAATTGTTATTTGGAATGACAGTGCTTAAATGCCCTAATAATTAATGCCCCAATGGTACTCTAATAGCATGTCACATAAGCTTGACAAAGACAATTTTAAGAGTGGGGCTATGCAAACTACCCTTAGTTGCTGAGTTGACCACCATAATAAATTTTTTTCCATTTTTTTTTTCTATTTTACCCTTTATTGGAAAAACATGATGAAATCACCCAGATCCATTCGGTGGTCATCTACCGAAACATCTACCAATGTTCGGCAGATAAGTGTCGAATAAATACAAATATTTCGGCAGATAACTGTCGAATGCTTTTTTCATTTCCATTCAGTGGTTATCTACCGAATAATCCACCAATATTCAGCAAATAATTGTCGAATAACCATAAATATTTCGGTAAATAACTGTCGAATGACCCGACGAATAAAATTGAAATTTTTTGTTTTAAGGGTAAAGTTGAAATTTTAAAATAGGGTGGTCAACTCAGCAATTTAGGATAGTCTGAATAGCACTATCCCTATTTTAATCTTAAAATCTTGCAATGCTTAAATTACTAAAAAAAAAAAAAAAGATTTAAAAAAGTTTTAATCCTTAAATTGAAATTGAGTTTAGGTATATCTATGTTTGGGTTTTTCGCGTTCTAGTTTTTCTTACTCTTTATTATTATTGTGCAGTTTAATTAATTAGTTTATGCCCTTTGTTTTCGATGACTTATTAAAAGTACTCTCTCGTTTATCCTGTTCTCAAATAGGTTCTTCTACACAAGGTAGGAGATGACCATGTACTTCTTAGGGTTTAGGATTGGATTTTTAGTTACTTTTTATTTTTTTAATTTATTTCGTGCTCTTGCTTGTTGCGTTGCATTAATCTTCAGTGTTTTAGTGTGATGCAGTTGTGTTGTTTGGTTGATCTATTATCTCCTTGTAACTATCTTGATCCAGATCCAATAAAAGAAAAAGAAGCTATTGATCATTTGGCCTACATGGTTTTCCGCTAAATGAATTGCACTCAATTAATTTGAAGTTATTAAGCAATTAGTGCCTAATTTTAAACACCCTACTCACCAAAAAAATTTGTCTAAACCCCCACCCATCTATAAACTCTTTCAAAACCCCCTAAAACTTATAATCCTAAATTACCCTTCTGACGCATGCTGACGCGCGCTGACGTCACTATAACTGTATTTTGGTGAAACTGTTTTTTTTTTTTTTTTTTTTGGAATTGAAGTTTTTGCTAAAACTCAATATTTCACTAAAACTAAAATCAAACACTGAAATTGAATTTCATTACACTAAAACTGAATTTCAAAAATTCAGTTACACTGAAACTGAATTTCAAAAATTCAGTTACACTGAAACTGAATTTCAGAAATTCAGTTACACTAAATTGAAGAATTCAGTTATGAATTCACTTACTGAAACTGAATTAAGTGATAAAACAATTACACCTCGACTAAAATGCAATTACACCTTAATTAAAAAACAATTACACCTTTACTAAAACAATTATACTTCACTAAAACAGTTACACCTTTACTGAATTCCGTTTCACTAAAAAGAACACAGCAACCTTATCAAAAAAAAAAACCAACAATACAACAAGTCATTGAGATGAAAGGAGTAGCCAACAATACAACGTCGTCCGATCACCTCACGCGCGACGAGTACACGACAGTCGCCACTGCCTCGATCTGTTTCTACCTGCAAATTTGATTCATCATATTTCAGAACCATAATTTCATTCAAAGTTCATTTAAAACTCATGTTTCACGAACTGAAACTGTTTCAAGAACTGAAACTGTTTCACGAACTGAAACTGTTTAATTTCAAGAATTTCACAAATTGATTCACAAAATCTATTTCGCAAACTGTACATTTCAAAAATGTTTGTGAATCAATTTCACAATCAGATTTCACAACATTTCACAAATAGTTTACAAACATACTTACAAATCAGTTCACAAATATACTTATAAATCAGATTCACAAGAATTTCAATCTCATTATCTAAATCAAAGAATTGATTTAACAAACATAAAGAACTCAGAGAGATGAGCATTTTCATACCAAAATCTTAACCATGGGTGGTCGGAGCCGCCGAATTCCGAGAGTGGCAGCAGCGGAGGTTGGGGTTTTCAAATTAGGGCTTTTGAAATTCGAGGCAATTGAACACAAATTTGTATACCAGTAGAGAGAGAATGTCGAGGGGAGAAGAATGGGACCGGAACCACTTCAATCCGCCGTCGGAATCGCCGGCAATGGCGGCGGTAAGTCTCGGACCTTCTCGGAGTCGATTCGCCATCCACGGTGGTCAGTTGGAGAATCGGAGACCACCATCACACTCACCACGTCGAGAGGAAGCTTCTGGAAGTGGAGAGCAGCTGCGACGTCGCCGGAATTGCGAAGTCACCGCCGGAGATGACGATCGGACTTCGGGCTGCATTTGGTTTTCTGTGGATTTTATGGGAAATAAAAGGCCATGAATAGATAGAAGAGGAAGAGGCGAGAAGAACCCAACCGGTCCGACACCTCGTCGCCGCCGGAATTGACGGATCGCCGGCGAGAGAGCTCAGATCTGCTTAGACCCGATCTGGCGTCGACGTTTAGTTTCACGGCACGTGGAGGGCATAGGGAGGAAGAGGAAAGAGAGGCGAGTGTGATGGGACCGGTCTCGCCGGCAACCGTCGCCAGACGGCGGCGCACGCGCCGGCGACAGCAGCGGGGAGAGAGAGAGACGCAGAGGGGAGAGAGGCAACAGATAGGAGAGAGAGAGAGAGAGAGAGAGAGAGAGAGAGAGAGAGAGAGAGAGAGAGAGAGAGAGAGAGAGAGAGAGAGAGAGAGAGAGAGAGAGTATTAGTTGGCTGAAAATGAAAATAAAACAAAAGGGGTAAAACTGGAAAATTAAAATATGGGGAGTCAAAGTTGACTGGGTATTAGTTGACTAGGGGGTTTAGGAAAATATTAAGTGTAAGATTGGGGGTTATAAGAGAGTTAGATTTTGGGTGGAGATTATGAGAGATTTTATCTCTAACTAGGGGGTTTATAATTATTAACATTTAAGCAATATTAAGAGTGGCAAATAATATTTGATTGAATAGAGAAAAACAAAAAGGAAAATTGTCGGTTGAAGTCAATGAGTTAAATTTTGGGTTTCGAAAAAACTTCGATTTTGACAAAAATTAGACAGAAACGACGAAAATTAATATCAAAATGCGAAAATTGTGAATAAAACTTTAACATATGTTTATATATTATTTACTATATTGATAAAAAAACATTAAAGAAACCAAAATATAGAGTAGGTTTTATGTGATATAAGATGAATATAATGCGTGCTGTAGACAAATATTATTAAATAAAAATGGTTAACTAATTAATAATTACATAAATTTTATTGAACAAACACCTCAATTGTATAATTGTTTAATTGTTCATGGACTAATTGAACAATTTGTATAATTTGTATTTAATTAATATTAAGAGGGTATCATTTGCATAATTTGTATAATTTATCCATACTCTATAATTTGTATAATTTGTAAAGACATACATAATTAATAACAAATGATGTTTAATTGTTCATGAACTAATTGTATAATTTGCAAAGATATACATAATTTGTCCATACTCTATAATTTGTATAATTTGCCCATACTCTAAATTATAATTTGTATAATTTGTCAATACAATATGGACCATACTCTATTCATATTTCATATTTCCATACAAGAATAAATCACCATACTTTATCCATACATTAATTCCATTTAGGTTCTTTAGTTTTATAATATACTGACTAAAGCGTTATGACTTTTAAAATTTTAACTAAAACCCAATAATATTGTAACCATTCAATGTTACATAATATTTGTGCATTAGTTTCTATTTTTTTTTTACACATATTAGGTATTGAGTGCTCGGCGGCTATTTTGGAGTGTTCGGCAATGCATTTTTACTTATTTCTCAAGCCATGGTTGTCGGCTTTATATTAGGTTTTAACTCTGAAATTTTGGGTCAGAGTTAAAACCTAATATGCAATCTTCACAAATCTCATTCTATACCCTAGAAATGTATGAGGTGAACTCGTATCCTATATCATAAAAAGAAAAGACATTTATTTGACAAAACAATGGTCAGGGCTTTATTTAGAAAAAACAAAGACTTTATTTAGAAATAAAAAAGCCATAAAATTTTTTTTCCAAATAAGAAATATTAGAAGGACTAAATTTTAATTTTCCCTTAATATTTTATGCTAAACCTCTCTCTGTCCTCACTTATTCTCCCTACTCACCTGTACAACTTCCCTAGGGGTCGGCAATGGGCCGGGCCGGGCTAGCCCGGCCAAATTTTTTGGGTTCGGGCCGGGCTCGGGCTTGAATTATAAAAGCCCAATAGAGCTTTCGGGCCGGGCTTGGGCTTTAATACACAAGCCCAAGGCCCGCCCATCGGGCTTTGGCTTGCGGGCTTGGAGGGCCGGGCCGGGGGAGGGCCGGGCCGGGCTAGGCCCGAACGGTCGGCCCAAAATGGGCCCAAAGCCTATTTAGACACATATATATCTTCAAAAAAAAAAAAAAAGGATTTTGGCTATATTGTGATTTGAACATGAGACCTCACATAACAAGCTTCAACTCTCAACCAACTGAGCTGACTAGTTTATTTGTCAAGTTTGTGAATCATAACATATTTAATAGCTCTTTCGTTTATTTACTTCAATAAATTATTAATATGCTTATTAAGTTATTATATAATACTATTATGTTAGTAATAGTGTAATACTATAAATAATAAACTTTTAAAATTATATACAACATTACAACTATAATAAAACATAAATGTACATATGTATTATTATATATTTTATTACATATTTTTATAAACAAATGATGCAATTGTGTTGTCAACGATCCAAACCGTTCAAATTTTAGTTCCTCACTCAAAGATAATTTGTCCAAAAAATTAGCTCAATCGGAGATGTAAAAGTGACATAATGGTGGTCAAATTAATGAACGATCGTGGTTTTTCTAATGATTATCGAATGGGTAGATGAATTTCGATTTAGCCGATTTTTTGTACGGATGATCTTTGACTATGAACATAGAAAATGAACAGGTCAGATTGTTGAAATCACGTTGTGGTCTTCATAATTATGGAAACAATAAGGTTTCAACGGGAAATTTATTAGAATTATACTCTTCAAGTGTATTTATATGTAGAAGCTCACATATCGATCTTGTTTTCAACAATCCGAACCGTTCAAGTTTTAGTTCTCCACTCAAAGAGAATTCTTGCAAAAAATTAGCTTAATCGAAGATGTAAAAGTGATTTTTCTAAATGTAACGGTGGTCGAATTAATGAACGATCGTGGTTTTTCTAATGATAATCGAATGGGTAGATGAATTCCGATTTAGCCGATTTTTTGTAAGGATGATCTTTGACTATGAAAATATAAAATGAACGGTTCAGATCGTTGAATTAATGAAATGACGATTGTGGTTTAATAACTTTAATTATACTTGTATTATAAAAGTTGTATATACACATATACATTTATATTTTATTATACTTGTAATGTTGTATATAATTTTAAAAGTTTATTACTTTATTATTTATGGTATTACATAATTTACACTATTACTATTTACTAACATTATAGTATTATATAATAACTTAATAAGCATATTAATAATTTATTATAGTAAACAAATAAAAAACCTATTAAATATATTATGATTTTCAAATTGGGCTTTGGGTCGGGCTTTGGGGCCATCATCAATGCTTCCTCAACATACCTTCTTTTAAAAAACCAACTTTCTCTAAAACCTTTTGAGACCCCTTATTCTCAACCTCAACCAAAGCCTCAATCCTCACCAAACATGTGAACTCCTTGAACACCCTAGAGATGGCCATCCTCAATGCCACTGTGGCAATCCCTTGTCCCCAGTACTCTGCAGCCACAGCATAGCTAACATCTGCCCTGCATGTGTCATCACCCGGTTCGGGCTTGACCGAAATGTATCCAATCGAACAGTCATCCAAGCATATGGACTGACGCCATGGGTGTGGTATAACAACCTTCTCAATGTATGTCAAGGCTTGTTCTCTTGAGGTGATGGTGTTCCATCTTAGATAGCGTGTTACTCTGTCATCGCTGGCCCATTTTTGGAAGTCATCGGCATCAGAGAGTTTGAAAGGCCGAAGGGAAATTCTTGATGAATCCATTGAATTTGGAGGAGCTTTGAGATATATGGTTCCAAGCTCAATTTGAATAAGTATATATGTAGGCAAATAAAGCTGTGGATTATGTGAATGTGTAGCTTACCATGGGGGACAAGGTCAATTATGATACTTGTCATTCAAAATATGGTCCTGTGGTCCAATAAATAATAGATTTGGGTGCATTGAACTTCTCTAGTACTGCTGGCAGACAAATTGGTCAGCATCACCCCAAGCTGCAACTAGCCCATTATTGATGGGTGGACTAAATTATTGAAGAAGGTGATGTCATGTATGATGTATATAATCCCATGTCGATTAAATAAGGAGTCATCAACTTCTTCGAATTAGTTAAAGTAGGGAAGGAAGGCAAGGTAATGAGTTAGAAATTAGAATTAGAATAGGTTAAAGGTTGGATTCCCCTCCACAGTAACCAAAATAATAATGAACGAAATCACACACACTGTGACACTAATGCTGAGCTTTTTGGTAAAGCCACAGACCTAATTGGTGGACGGTGGCTAAACTAGGAAAATATTGACATGTGTGATGTATGTGAGTCTGTGAAGGTACATTTTCGGAGTCATTAACTCGAAACAGAACATAAATTGCCAAGCAATTTACCAGAGGTCCAGAGGCATCTTCAAAGCAACGAGAAGTTTTGCAACCAGGTAAAAGTAAATGGATGATTCAGGATTGTACCAGCTTGACTACAAATGTTTCAAATTGTTCTAGGTTTATCCACTGATTTGAAATTCAGACTCAACATTAACAAAATGGTCAGATTTCAAGGCATATATCAGTGGATAAAAGACTATACATGACAATATCTTTAGCTGTACCTTTATGAAAGGTATACTTTCTCAAGAGGCCTTCCTTGTGGAACCCAAGTTTTTCCAAGACCCTCTGGGGGAGGCCTTGCTCTCTACCAAAACCAAAGCTTGCATTCTGACCAAACCAGTGAACTCCTCAAACCCTTCAGTGATGGCCATCTTCACAGCTCTGGTTGCTATTCCCTGTCCCCTATACTCAGCAGCCAACACATATCCAACCTCTGCTCGACACTTGTCATCCCCACCTTGTGGCATGATGAAGACCAGCCCAATTGAACGGTCGTTGATGCAGATGGATCTGCAGTAGGGGTGAGGAATGCGGAAGTCCTTGATGTATGAAATTGCTTCTTCCTTGGAAGTGAATGTGTTCCAACGAGTGAATTTTGTCACCATTTCATCACCAGCATAAAGCAAGAAGTCCTTAGCATCTAGGACCCTGTAAGGGAGGAGTGTGATTTCCAAAGAATTGTTCGACATTTGCTTTAATAAGCACTATAATGCATAATTAAACTGGAAAATTGTTGTCCTTTTAACTTTATAATTGCCTACGTTTTGGTATCGGAGGGTGACTAAACCAGGAAAGTTGTGAAATGAATTTACACTGATTGGCTAGTATCTAAGAGTTGGTAGGTATTACCCACCACTAGTCACCAAGTTGGTCCAATTTTGAGTTGTAATAGCATATTTCCTTAAATAGCATTTTCCATAGTTTTGGTTAAGATAAAAATATCGAAAATTTATTAAATATCGATACTCAAATTTACGGATATATCGATTTCGGTAGATATCGGTATAAAGAAAGTTGAGTTAGATTTTGTTCTTTTATTAGTTTATTGTTGATTAATTAGGATTAGTTGATGAGTTTTTATCTAATTAGGACTGTATTTGGTTTGATTTCATTTTATTCCTCTTTTCCTTCTCAAATTGTGAAATTTTTTATACAATTATGCCGATATATACCGATATTACTAATATTTTGTCGACATATACTAATATTTTGTCGATATATATCGATATTTTGTCAACATATATTATATCGAAGAAATATCGGATACAACTTATTTAAATATCGGTGGATGAAATTACGGATATCTCGGCGGATATATCGACAATATTGTGGATATTTTCATTCATAGTTTTGGTATAGTTTGTTACGTGGGAAGAAATCAAACTCTTAATGAATATAACCCGATAACTAACCATCTTTCATCACTTAGACTTACCTCAAGAACTTGATTCCAATATATTTTACTTCTCATAATTTTGTACATTCTTCCCAAATTTGACAGTTTGGGAGAAAGTTTGCGAAACTCATAACATCCAGCTTGATTAATAAAAGGTTTGGGGATTGCTCAAAGTTAAAGAAAGATTTAAGGAAGAGTTTGAACTAATTAATTTTAGTGATTTTTCTTAAATTTATTCTTAGGTAAGAATTTAGGGAAAGATGAGAGATGTTTTAAGATGATGTTGATATGCTCATTTCCATATTTCCCACAGTTGCACTGAATGTGAAATCATATAATAATGCCTTCTCCAACATTAGAAAAAGCAAGAGCACTGGAAGGAAAAAAATAAGGTTCCAACAGCATGAGTACCATTTATGACTTTTTTCTTCTTAGGGGAACTTGCCTAGTTACTCTGGTAAATTGGTCAACAAAGGCGGCCACAAGTACCATTACCTCTGTAGCAGTTCTTGTTCTGACTAGAACATTCACTTTCTTGCTCACCACTCCAAGTAATTGACCTAAGTAATGACCTCAGGTTGACTCTGCCCATTACCATCCAGTCATTCACCTTATTGTTTGGCAATTTCTTATCCTCTCACTTTTTTTGTGCATACATAAACCCAAAGTCTCTTACAACTTCTTCCTATATTGCCTTTGCCTTAGAGACATCTTTAATTTCTTATACTAATCAGAGTGAGATTTATACAAATGTTCCCTATATGGATTCTCTCACTTCTCAGATTTGGTTGTCATATTGAAAATCAGAGGCACCAGTGCTAAAGAGCAATGAAAGATATCAAAAATTAATGATCAATACATCATCATCATCATCACCATTCTATCCATTTCCTCCTACAACATCATCTCATGGTATATGCATTCACAATATAGAAAGAATGTTCCAGGACATTTTGGTTTAGTCTATTTACATATTATCTTGAGCAACATCACCTTCTTCATCATCTTGATGGAGTATCACCATGTCCATCTTGAGCATCTTCTTCGAATGATTCCCTGTAAATGGAATAGCAAGTAATATAATAGCATGTCTACGTATAGATATATGTAGCATCTACATCCAAGTAACAAATGTCCCATCCCAAGGCATGTTAAATAAATGTTATAACCATTCCCTATAAAACTGCCCGTAATCCTAGCATAGTAATATAATAGCAAGTCTTCATATAGATATTATGCATAAAATTAAGAAATCCCCGGTAGCTAGAGGGAGTGACCTTGTCTTTTGAGAGCATTCATAGTGTCCATCGCTGAGACGGTTTTCTGTTTGCATACTCCATGTAAGTGACACTAGCTCTGATTGTGTCCTTGAGAAACGTCTTAAGTATCTCTCTTAATGCAGGGTAGATGGACCCACTCATTCGTTTAACACCATTTCTCCTTGCCAGCTTCTTAAGAAAGAGGTTGGTGATTCATTTTCCCTTGTTATCTACAACATTTCCTGCCACTCCCCACACACGTTGCCACTTTTGGTGCTGTCAGCTCATACACCCAGATATTTTCAATATTACGCAGCAGAGGATAACCCTAATTATAATTTTTCATGAAAAGAAGTTAATCAAAAAGAAATTGACTAAACTAATCATCAAAACTAAACAAAATGATTGAAATTAAAAAAAAAAAGACTAAAATAGTCAAATAAAATAATATATAAATTTTTTAAAAAAGTATGAAATATCAATGTTAACCCATTAACAAAACTTAACAATCAATTCATTACCTGATATTTAGTTTCTCCTCATATCTCATTTCTATGTAATTTTTACATTTTCATGTTAAATATTGGTCATCTCATTCTTATTTAAATAGAACATTCATTTATATGTGATCACAACATAAAAAATGTGCAAGGAAAAAGTCATATTGTTTGTATGATTTTTACATAAAAAAAAGTCATTTAGTTAAAAAAAAAATAGTGTCATACCAATTTTAGATAGATTTATTTTTCCCTAAAAAAATAGTTAAAATATGTGATCCAGCATTGATCTTTTTTTTTTTTTTGTTAAAATTTTCCAAAGAAAAACAATGTTTTTATGACTTGTTTTTTTAATTTCCTCAAGGGACTCGCCTAGTTGCCATGGTAAATTGGTCAACAAATGCGGCCAGAAGCACTATTACCTCTGTTTAGTTTAATCTTGCTGACTACAACATTCACTTAATGTCTTGCTCATCACTCCAAGTAAATTACCAAGGCATGGCCCCAGGTTGACCCCACCCATTACCATCCACCTTATTTCTGGGCAATTTCTTACAAGCTCTCATTCTTTTGTGCATACATAAACCCAGAGTCTCTTGCAACTTCTTCCTATATTGGCTTTGCCTTAAAAGATTCATTTCTCATTTCTTATACCAATGATAGTGAGATTTATACATGGAGGGAAGAGAAGGCTGTGATGGGTTCTTGTCCAACATCACCCTTAGGCCATTGGGTCTTTCAGACATTGATGATTTCATGGTATGGGCCTCAGATGAGAAAGTGAGTCGTTTCTGCACTTGGGAACCTTATACCGACAAAGAAGTTGGCATAAACTTTATCAAGGATACAGTTATCCCACACCCTTGGTTCAGGGCAATCTGTCTTGACAACAGGCCCGTTGGTGCCATTTCAGTGACCGTGAATTCGGGCAATGACCGGTGCAGAGGTGAGCTTGGCTATGTATTGGGGTCAATGTACTGGGGCAAAGGGATTGTAACACAGGCTGTGAAATTGGTGGTTGATGCTATATTCAAGGAGTGGACATATTTGGAGAGACTTGAAGCTCTTGTTGATGTGGAAAATGTGGGGTCCCAGAGGGTGTTGCAGAAGGCTGGGTTTCAGAGAGAAGGTGTTCTCAGGAAGTATTTTCTTTTGAAGGGAAGACGTAGGGACATGGTGATGTTTAGTCTTCTTTCTACAGAATGTCAAACTTGATGTATTTGCCTTTCAAAAAAAAAAAAAAAAACTTGATGTATTTGTACAATTGTACCCAATAAAATTTTGTTAAATTATAATAATAAAAGTAAAAGAACCATTATGCAAATGTTCCCTATATCGAGATCAATCAGAGGCACCATTAATGAAGAGCAATCAAAGAATATGAAAGCAAACTTTCAGCCACCAATCAAGATAATTAAAGTCAAAATTCATATGAGTAAAATATAAAAAAACTATGTAGTCTGCAATCAATCTCTTGGCATATATCGCAGGCATATAAAGCTGTGGTTTATATGAATGTGTAACTTATCATGGTGGACAAGGTCAATTATGATATTTGTCATTCAAAATAGGGTCTCGTGGTCAATAATGCATTGAACTTGTCGAGCGCACTACTAGCAGACAAATTGGTCAGCACCATCACAAGCTGCAACTATTCAGTTAATTATTGATGGGTAGAATAAATTGTTGAACAAGGTGATTAAATTAGAGTCAAATCCCATGTCGGTTAAGAAACTACGAGTGATTGATATATAAAGAAGATAATAACTACACAATAATGTTGAAGTTTTTTGCTAGATCCTCAAATTTGATTGGCAGAGTGGTATTGACAGAATATTGACATTTTTAATGTGTAAAGGTGCGTAGTAGGACTCATCAACCGGCTTTCAACTTCCCCATAACATGAATTTCTTAGCAATTTGCCAGATGCATCATCAAATTATAAGCAAAGTTGTGCAACTAGGTAAAAGTATTCAAAGGCAAATAATCTGTAAATGTTTCAAAATCTTCTAGTATTATCTACTGATATCAATCCAGACTTGAGATTAGAAAAATGATATATTTTTCAAGGCATGGGATCAGTGGATAGAAGACTATACATGATAACATCTTTAGCGGTACCTTTATGAAAGGTATACTTCCTCAAGAGACCTTCATTATGGAACCCAAGTTTTTCCAAGACCCTCTCTGAGGCCTTGTTCTCCACCAAAACCAAAGCTTGCATTCTGACCAAATCAGTAAACTCCTCGAACCCTTCAGTGATGGCCATCTTCACTGCTCTGGTTGCGATGCCTTGTCCCCAGTACTCAGCAGCCAACACATACCCAACCTCTGCCCTACACTTGTCATTACCACCTTGTGGCATGATGAAGACCCGCCCGATCGAACGGTCACTGATGCAGATGGATCTGCAGTAAGGGTGAGGAATGCACAAGTCCTTGATGTATGTAATTGCTTCTTCTTTAGAAGTGAATGTGTTCCAACGAGTGAATTTTGTCACCTTTTCATCACCAGCATAGAGCAAGAAGTCCTCAGCATCTGAGACCCTGTAAGGGCGGAGTGTGATTTCCAAAGAATTGTTTGCCATTTCCTTCGATTAGCAACCAGGCATAAACAGTATAAAATGCTGCTCTTTTAATTTTATAATTGGTATTAGAGGGTGAAAATTCCAAGAAAGTTGTTCAATGAGTTTACACTTTACACTGATTGGTAGTTATACCCACCAGTTGTCACCAAGTGGGTCCAATGCTGAGTTGTAATAGCATATTCCTGAAAGAACATTTACCAAAGTTTTGGTATACAATAGATTTGGTATATTTTGTTACATCTAACTTGATTTAGAAATATTTTGGGCTTAATTTGCTCAAATTTAAGAAAGATTTAAGAATTGGAACTTAATTAATTTTAGTGATTTTTCCATATATTAAAATTTGGATAAAAGTTTAGGGGTGGATGAGGGATGCTCTATCATTGGACCAACTTGCGCAGTTGCACAATGTGAAATCATAATGTCTGTTCCAACATAGAAGAAGCAAGACTGGAAGGAAAAACAATGTTTTTGTGACTTGTTTTTTTTATATCCTCAGGAGTTGCCATGGTAAATTAGTCAACAATGCGGCCAGAAGCACCATTACCTCTGTTTAGTTAATCTTGCTGACTACAACATTCACTTAATGTCTTGCTCAACCCTCCAAGTAAATGACCAAGGCATGGCCCCAGGTTGACCCAACCCATTACCATCCACCTTATTTCTGGGCAATTTCTTACAAGCTTGATGTCCAATGACCCCAAGGCCCAAGTTGACAACTACCCATTACCATCTAGTCATCCACCTCATTTCTGGACAATTTCTTACGTTATTTGCATATTATTATTATTTTTTTTTACACACCTTTCCTAAAAAGGAAAAAAAAAAAAAGACTTTATACCTCATATCTTTTTTTTTTTGCACACCCTTTCTTTAAAAAAAAAAAAAAAAAAAAAAAAAACACACACACACCAAGTACTCAACACTTACACACCCTCTCTCACCCCGACCACCTCCTTCCACACCTCTCCTCTCTCTGGCACACACTCCATCCCCGACCACGCCGAGCAGCCCACCACCATCGAAGCCCACCACCGCCGGCGACCACCCCACCCCCTCCCTTCCCCTCTCTCCTCTCTCCCTTTCTCTCTCTTTCTCTCCCTTTCTCGTTTCTGTACTTGGGAACCTTATACTGACAAAGAAATTGGCATAAACTTCATCAAGGATACAGTTATCCCACACCCCCGGTTCAGGGCAATCTGCCTTGACAACAGGCCAATTGGTGCCATTTCAGTGACCACACATTCGGCCATTCGGGCAATGATCGGTGCAGAGGAGAGATTGGCTATGTTTTGGGGTCCAGGTACTGGCAAGGGGATATATTAATTGCTACTCAGGCTGTGAGATTGGTGGCTGATGCTATATTCAAGGAGTACGTGGACGCATTTGGAGAGACTTGAAGCTCTTGTTGATGTGGAAAATGTGGGGTCCCAGAGGGTGCTAGAGAAGGCTGGGTTCCAGAGGGAAGGTGTTCTCAGGAAGTATTTTATTAAGGGATCGAAGATGTAGGGACATGGTGATGTTTAGTCTTCTTTCTGTAGAATGTTAAACTTTGATGTATTTGTACAATTGTACCCAACAAAATTGTGTTTGAAGATCATATGCTAATGTTCCCTTTATTGATTCCCTCTCTTTTCCACTTTTCATGATTTGGTTGTCACATTTGAGATCGATGAGATCCACCAATACTGAAAGCAATGAAAGAATATGAAAGCAAACATGCATTTTGAACCTCCAACATTTGGTATAAATAGTGCTGCTACTAAGGGTTCTTCCTTCCAATCTTACTCACACTCTCTCATATATCACACACGGCACACACCTACCAGGCCAGTTTACAAAACAGTAGCCAAGAGCTTTAAAACGGGAAGTCTATCTGTCTATGGACTCCTCAATTACAGTGATACGAAATTTATGCCCCATACTATATCCCCATTACTCCTACTACTACTACTACTACTAGCACGGTTATTGTCGTTGAATGGATCCAATTAACCCAATAAGAAGAAATTCATGCCCTATCCAATATAACATCCCATATATTGTAAGCAAAGCTATACTCTCGTCCCAAAAATGCAAAGCTTCGTGGGGATGACGCAACTGATTCTCTCCATTCACCAGTCTCGATCAGAAGAGAAGACCTCCATGTTTATTTTGGAAAAATCATATTCCTTAACTCTTATATTAGTAGGAGGATTAAGAATTCTCACGACCCTGAACCTATACTCAGCGCGCATTAAGCTGGATGAACTGTCCCTTCTGGTCGCCTTTCTTGTAGTTAAAGTAGGGAACATCGCAGATGAATCCCACTCGTACTCTCTGGCATCGAGTAGGGGTGGGAGGAAGAGCAACCCATTGTTTGGTGTATGGATTGCAGATGTAGTAATCACATTGAACAAACTGGCTTGCGCAGCACAAAACCAAGTCATTATGAGTCTCTATCACAATTGGCTCCTCTTTTAAACGATGGAAACTCATAATTTTTTTGAGCACCGGAGTTAGCAGCTTGTACGGCGACATTTTATCAAGGAAATCCTCCCCTTTGGAGTTTAACAAAGTACCTATTATTGGCGTTTGCTTATAACTATGGTGATATAGAAAACGGCCAATAAAATAAGGATCGGAGATGAGAGTACACCAACGCTTGGACACACGCTGGCATTGAAAACAAATTTATTGCTTGGGAGTCGACAGAGGATTTCAACCAATACCACATCAGGTAAATCATCAATATTAAACATGAATTTTGATGATGGTCTTCTTCCTGCTGATGATGATCTTTTTGATCTTTTTAACTGAGCAGAGGTCGGCTGATCTCCAAGGGACGACTGGGATCTACTCCTTTCTTTGGTAGCAGGATCACTGCGCCATGCAATATATATATTTGACACATGTGCATACATAATGCATTGCCCTCTCAAATTATGTTATTGCATGTGAAACGGCCAAATGGTTCATTAACTGAAAAGAATTTCTGCAATCACAATCTCCCAAGTAAACTACATAACATATATGCGATGCTGTGTGTGAAACTCTTTTTTGAGATAGACACAATTTTATTGCTGCATGTGATCAAAACTCCCAATCATATATGTGATTGATACAGTACCCTTGTTCACTAAAGTGATATATTAATTAATTGTTTTCTCATTCTCTTTATGTTCTCAAAGGTTTATTACATTATTTTATCTCCAGCTGGAAGCTTGTCATAGATCGAGATGAAATTGGAGAGATTTTTTGGTATAACTGATACATCATCACATGGTGTAACTAGTATATGTGTCATAATATAAGTTAATGTTATTAATATTATACCCTACTAATATAAACATACCAACCAATAATACTCTTACATGTTGAATTAGTTATACCACATAGTGGTGTATCTGTTACATTGAAAAAATTCTCATGAAATTGAGTATTCTGATTTCGATTTGAATTCCAAGAATACGAACTGTGTAATAAGAAAGAAACCTGCATAGAGTACTATCCCCGAAGAAGTGCTCCTGAATAACAAATCCAGATCGAAGCTTCATGTAAAGCCAACCACATTCAATTTCCTGCTCAAAATATATAATAGAGTATTAGTTTAATTACCTTGGCCATTGAACCTACAAAACGAAGATATATGTATGTAGCTAGGGTTGTAAAAGCCCGGAAATCTAACCAACTGGCCAATTTTCAAGCGAAACTTGCCCCAGACACGATAAGACTTTGAGTTTGGGCTTAACCTTTACCTATCGAACTATACGAGTTTGAGTTTGGGCTTTGTTGGGGAACTTGAAGTTTGGTTGTTTCGTTGGTGTCATGGTGTCATTGGTGTGCGTTTGATTTGATCATCAACAAGTTAGTGTCTTTCGCTCCTATGTCATGTTGCTCCTAGCTCGATCATTCACATTTTGCATAAATCTTCACCCCCTTATCAAAGAGTTTCTTGCTCACCTAACCATCCAGTAATGAAGTTTAATGATTGTAATCGTTCATATTTTAGAGCATTATTTAAATGTCATTCTTGTAAAAAATTAGTGAAATAAAAAAATATTTAGTCAATGTATTACTGTCAATATCATTTTCAATTTATGTGACAGACTTTCTTTATTTGCACAATTTAGATGACTAACCAATTATCGAGTTGACTGGTTTTCTTCTTAGGCCAACCCTTGAAAAGGGACTTAAAAATGGACAATTCTTATCATTGAATTCCATGCTTTATGGCAAGCAGTGATCATTTCTGTTCGTATCTATCTCTTACCTTATTTTATATAAGTATTGGATCTAGTGGGCCATTTCATTAAGGGATCTTTCAAATAATTTTATTTAATAAATGTCTCGTGGGGTCCACTCTAAATTGTGTTTCAATTATCTGAACTATATATGTTTTAGTTACTATTCAAAGATCATTTATATATGTAAAAAATTAGACAAATAAAAAACCATAACATATTGGAATTGAGTAGGTATGTTGTGACCCACCTAAATTGATTTCTTGACCCTACTAATTTTATTTTTTTATACAAAATTTCCAATTATGCCCATAATGAAATACATTAGAATAATATGTAAATTAAGAAAAAAAAAAAAACCTAAAACTCAGCATCCTAGCCCCTCTCGATCCCACACCCATCACCCATCCTCATTACTTGTGGCCCCTCCCCTCCCACCACCGGCGTCCACTCCTCCTCTGAGGCAGGGCGCCAAGGGCGACTGCCCAGGGCCTATCATTGAGGAGCGCCCATCCAAAAAAAAAAATATTTATAGTGCTTGAGGAAGTTGTGTTTCTATTAAATATGTAAAAACCTGGATAAATAACAAATGAGTGTATTGTGTTGTTGGTTATGTCATTGCTTTTTCCCTTTAGTAACCCAAGTTCATATCACATGTGTGCCTGTTCTAATATTGGTTTCCCTTTTTTTTGCTATCATTTTTTGTACAAACTGATTTCATTAGTGAGAACATAGGGCCTGCCCCAACGGAAAGGGTTTTTTTTTTTTTTTTTTTTCATTTTAACTGAACAATGATAAAGTTTTAGTTGTGTGGAGGAGGGAGGGGTTTCAATTGATCATTGTGATTTGGGTTTGGTTTCAAATTGAAATAAGCAAATAAGGGACTCAAGGGAGGGTTAAACAATGATAAAATTTCACTATTTGATATATTCATATATCTAATTTTTTCATCAATTTGAGAAAACTTTTTATATGTTTTTTAAACTTTAATTTTCTACTTTTTTTTTTCTTGTAAAAATTACTTTTATGTGCAAATAGAGAGGCCTACCGCCTACTTTAAACTTTCACACATGGCCTCAAAAAACCCAGGGCCGCACTGCTTCTCCTCTCTCTCTCTCTCTCTTTCCCAATTTTTTAAAGAAAACCGTTTCTGTTGTCATAATAAAAGAGAAAAAGATGTAGTACAACTGTACAACTGATCAAAATCATATTTTCTAGTTATAAGTAATTTTAGATTATAATCCTTGTTTCCTCTTCCAATTAGGATTATATTTATTTATTTTTTCTAATTAGTATTAGTTTCCTTTGTTTGCCTAATAGCATTAAGGTTAAAGAAAAATAATTGTATGTGACGGTAAGAATGCCACGTGATATTACCTAATTCACATCAAATTTATAAATTTAGAAATTTAGGACTTTACATGTTATAATTCTAACGGTGATTCCAGACTGGTTTAGGATTTCTGTCTACGGTCAAACAATCTTATCAGCACAAAAAAGAAAGGGCATCTGTTATATAAAGATGATTTAGACTCAGCCCTTAGGCCCAAAATGAAGTCAAACTGATACACCCTTTTCCTTCTCTCTCCCGCATATCTTTGACGTCATCCCCAAAATACCCCCAATTCATCAGCAAATTAGCAGAGTCAGTAGTACAGCAGCTGCAGCAGCAACAAAGCACACACGACATGGACCCTCTGTCGGCCCTCCGCGACTTCACCATCCGCGGCGAGCTGGACAAGATCGTCAAATCCAACGACGAGTTCCGGTTCGGTTCGGACTACACCTTCCCCTGCTACGCCGAGACCGCCTACAGGTCCAAGCAGGGCAATCTCTATACCCTTGAAACTCTGGTTTATTACGTCAAGAATCACCACGTCAAGCACACCGACTACATCCAGCACGCCCGCACACAGGGGATCCCCTCCGTCACATTCCCCGACCGCAAGCCCCTCCTTGACTACCTCACTGGCAAGATCTCCACCTCCGACTCCATCGAATTCCTCGTCCCCCAAAACCCTAAATTCCCCGATTTGCCCTCCCTCCACGACTACCCCTACAGCGACCCCCAAAACGACGTCGTTCACGCGAATCACTCCGCCCCGGGCCTTGTCGACCATTACAACAACATCAATTTCACCGATTCCAAGGTCGAAAACGACACCGTCGTCGACTACATGTCGTTGATTTGCTCCAGCGAGAGGCCGTTGAAGGACCGCGAGGGGCTGCTGGAGTGTAAAGGGAGGAACTTTTACGGGGTTTTGACGGCGGCGACGAAGCGCGAGGAGGAACGACAGCGTATCGAGTCGCAGCAGAGGAAAGACGGGTTGGTGGCGAAGAGTAGACTAATGGGTTCTGACGAGAGGGGGCTGGCGGGTTACGGAGACGAAGCGGGTTATGACCCGACTCCGAAACCCAAAATGCACTTAAAGGGTAGTAAGATTGGGGAAGGCGTGCCGATAATTCTGGTTCCGAGTGCGTTTCAGACGCTGATTACGATTTACAATGTGAAGGAGTTTTTGGAAGATGGGGTTTATATACCGACGGATGTGAAGGTGAAGCAGATGAAGGGGGCGAAGCCGGACTGCGTTACGGTGCAGAAGAAGTTTAGCAGGGATAGGGATAGGGTGGTGACCGCATATGAGGTGAGGGATAAGCCCTCAGCATTGAAGGCCGAGGATTGGGACCGGGTTGTGGCGGTTTTTGTGTTGGGGAAGGAGTGGCAGTTCAAGGACTGGCCTTTCAAGGACCATGTTGAGATTTTCAATAAGAGTAAGTGGTGGTTGTTCTGTTCTGGACTTAATTTAGTTTACCTTGCTTGGATTGAAAAATTGTTATCTGGTTCATTGAGATTTTTGTTTTGTGAATTTGTTGCATGTGATTTTCGGAGACTACATTGTTGCTGATTTGATTTGAGTTATCTGTGTATGTTGGATTGTGATGCAGTTATGGGGTTTTTCATGCGTTTTGAAGATGATAGTGTGGAGTCAGCAAAGATTGTGAAGCAGTGGAATGTAAAAATCATCTCGGTGAGCATTTTTCGCCATCTTGAGCTTTTTTTCTGTTTTGGTTTTAGTTATGTTAAAGGGTCTTTGCTGTATTTGGAGCATCATCACTGCAGACTTCATTGTTTTTTATTGCTTGTTCTGTTGTCTGAACATATATTCTACATGCACAGATTAGCAAGAATAAGCGACATCAAGATAGAGCTGCAGCATTGGAGGTGTGGGATAGACTAGAGGAGTTTGTAAGGTCACGGTCGCATAATTCGTGATGGAAGTTTAGTGTGCATTATGTGTACCAATTGGACGCTTGTACTCTGTGTAACTTCAAATTTTGAGGTTAATGACTTAATTATCATTACATTTATTTTTGTTGGGGAGGGAGTACATGGAGAGATGGTTGGTTGAGGCTCACAGAGGGCGGATGCCTCCACTTAACTTAATTTGTTCAAAAAATTACTCTGCTATTAAGATATGAAACCTTCTTCTGTTCCCCACATGATGACTATTCCATGTAGTTACAGTCTTACACCCATTTCATATTTCTTTTGACTTTGTATTACAAATGGGCCATCAACTTTTATCCAAAATCAATTTAAAGTGTATTTGATGTGATCCGTCATATATATATGACACCGAAAATCAATATTGTCCCTCCGTTCAAATCCATTTAAATTGTCGTAAAAAATGATCATGTGCAACGCATGTGTCCCTTTTTTTAGGGGAAAAATATCTTAACACACCTCAGAGAGACCCAACCTATTTTTCCTCCATACTCGAGCCATCATCCACCAACACCCTCATCGGTAGCTGTCCCTCCCCCACCCCACCCCACCCCACCCTACCCTCGCTAGCAGGCCCTTCGACGACTTTTCCTCTCTAGTCCGACAACCCCCTCCCCGCAAACTACCCCATCTTTCTTTTTCTCTTTTTCTATTCCTCTCTCCTATTGTCTCTCTTCGATTTACAACAATAGGAGAGATAGGAAGAAATAGAGAGAAATAAAGAGAAAGAGGAGAGATACAAACATAGAGAGAAAGATAGATGATTGGTGAGGGTGAGGGTGAGGGGGAGGGAGGGCGGCAAGGTTGCCGGTTTCGGGATTTGCCCGCCTGCCAAGGTGAGGAGGGGGAGGGAGGGCTGCCGGTGAGGGTGGTGATGGATGAAGGCTTGGGTTAGGGCTGACTTTTTTTCTTTTTTCTTTTATAATTATTTTATTTTTAATAGTTTTAGTACTTTTTTAAGATTAAACTTGAAGTTAAATAATGAGAACAAATTTGTAGGGTCGTTTTGAGTGTTTCTAGGACGTGTGAAGACCATTTTGCCCCAAAAAAATGGTCACATGCATTGCACATGATCATTTTTTGATTGAAATTTAGACATAATAGAACGGAAGGTTACTTTATGGAGAAATTATTCTGTATAACCGATACATTGACACGTGGTATAACCAGTCTATATCTTATAATATGTGTGGATATTATTAATACTATACTCTACTAATATAAACACATCGTCCAATAATACTCTTATACGTTTGATTGGTTATATTACATGGTAGTATATCGGTTATACGCTATAATTTTTCCACTTTATAGACCAAATGTTTGGATGAAATTTGAGGGATTTGTGATAAAAATCCTATTTATTTTTGGTAAATTAGTTACACTCATATCACCATTGACTGTTCCCACCACTAAATAACAATCCACTTCAAAATTTTGTAGCTGTTTTTTTTTTTTTTTTTTTTTTAAGAAATTATGCAGTTAAAAAGAGTTTATATTATTGGTTGGTGTCATGGTGTCATATAAGCATTCTGTTTTTTCTAAAAAGTTAAGGGTCTCGTTGAAGGCAAATACCATCGTACACACCATTTTACATACCGGCTGAGATGTATTTGAGACTTTGCCTCTAAACTTTGTTGGTAGCTGAACGAGTAACCGGACCAACCATCATCTCGAATGCCCATCTGTAGGAGGACAAACCTTATACTACAAGAAATGTGTTGAGCGGATATCTCATAGAATGTAGATTGAAAGGCCTATTGTTTTATCACTCTATTGCATTCAGGTTGTATTACTATCATCAGATCGCACTAAGGCCCCGTTTGGGATTGTTGTGGAGGATCCAAAAGTTGCTGTGGATGACAATTCTCAATCACCCACAACAGTTTTGGTGTTTGGTAAAAAAATGAAAAAGTGCTTTGCCCCACAATTCTCAACTCCCCACAGTAAAAATAGAAAGCAAGTTTGTAGGTGCTTTTGAAAGCTGCAGTGAATTACAGCAACAATGAAAATTCTATTTTACTCATAATACTCTCATTTTAGTAATTATAAATAGCCACCGCAGTTTTACATTACAATTTACCAAACACCTTCATACTGCTTTTTGTACTCACAGCACTTTTGAAAATATAGTTTATCAAACACTCAACTGCTTTACTTCACAGCTGACTTTACTTTACAGCTGCTTTACTTCACAGCTGTTTTTTTTCACAGCAATCCCAAACTAAGCCTAAGTTATAATATTGACAATACCAACTTCTTAACTTTATGCTATTGTTTGCTGGGCCGGTCCGAGGATTTAGGTGGCCTTAAGCGAGAAAAAAATTTGAGATCTTTGCCCATTCAATAACTAAAATTAATTGACCAAAAAATCAATAAGTAATTTCTAACTTGATAACTATCAATTTAGTAAGAGAAATTAAAAAATAAAACTCATTTGAATTAATTGAGAATCATTAAGTACACAAAAGTTGGAGTCAGTTTTAAAGATAACTATTACATGTAGCAAGCTTTATGCTGCAAGTAGCAAGCTTCTTGGCAATCTATATTCCAAATTTCTTGCTAACAAACCTTTGTTACCAAATTAGAGAGCTTCCTTACTCCTTCATATTAATTAAAGGAGACAAAGTGAAAACCAACTAAATCCCTATTTATATTCTAAATTTAATTATTTATTAATGCATTAGTATTCTCATACTACTATCTGCATAACAAGCTAATTATTAATAATATGTATTAGAATTCTCACACATGTAAGTCATTGTAGAGTAATCAGCCACATTAAAGTAGTTCACCATAATATTAAAAAAAATAATATAAAAACAAACACAAAACATGAAAAACTGAAAGGTTATTTTTTTTTATTATTATTATTATTATTTTTTTTTAAGAAGCCTAACTTAGAAGTAGAAGGCCCTTTGGGTTGGTGGGCCCTAGGCGGTCGCCCAGCTCGCCTGCCCTCAGGCCGGCCCTGATTTTGTTTGTGTTGGTGTTCGTGGTGTATTTACCTAATGTCTCTTTAGAGACATCTTTTTTTAATGCCAATACCTCCTATTGAAGCCCTCTGTTTGGTTTTGGCCAAAAAAAGTGACTCTGATTCATAGTTATTATCATAAATCGTAATCATTTGATAGTATCCAGGCAACAGATTTGCTCTTTGAAGTCTTACACCTTGATAAGTTTACAGTCATTGAGCAGTGCATTTGTTTTTGTTTGGCCTTACCTCCCATCAGTTTTAAACTTAGAGGTGCGTCTGTCAAGACACTCTTTCATACAATGTTATGCGCCTTGTGTGCACTCAGAAACCAGAAACTTTTATTATGAAAAAGGGAAGAGAGTAGGATGTCTCTTCAGTAGAGTACAAAACATGAATAAAAAATTACATTCATATCTAACAACTGAATTCAAAATAATGATGGAGTACAATAACAATCATCAAAAGTACGCAGGAATATGTGTAGCCCGAAAGGTAGGCTAACAGAAAAGAAGATCAGCACATTGTGAAGGTAGCATATGCTGCAGCAAAAAGAACAAAGAGTTGAGTAGTAGCCAACTTGATGGAGTTTGCATCTGATGAGCCACCTTCAGTCGATGGTACATTTTTGGATCCGGTGCCTGCACATTTTGAACATCAACATGAAAACTTAGCATCAACATGCATCTCAGAGAGAGCATATATAACTTTCAAATTAATAAAAACATGGAATTGGAATTTCATGCAGAACTAAGAGAATCAAATGAACTTTTTTGTACCTGATGGAGCTGTATCTGAAGGTTGACCATCTGGTGTTCCCGCTGGAGAGTCAGCTGGAGAAGCAGCTGTGCAAATATAGTAGGGGACAAGTAATTAATTAGCAGGAAATGAAAATCTAGAGGAGACAAAAATCAAAGGAAATTAACATCTGCAGGCTTACCATTACACTGGCTGAGGGGTGGAGTCTGAACATTGCAAGCACCTGGTAATGCCAGAGCCTGAGTTTGATTGACATTGATGCCTAGTGATGAGCCACCACCATTAAGGACCTCACACAAGCACTGTGGGGATGAGCGTACCACGCTAGCAAGTTGTGAGCAGCATCCTGAAGATGGGGTTGAGGAGTTTCCTGTAATATAATTGAGGCAAGGAGACATGCTGATTATCACATTTGTGCAACTCGATTGTGCTGCTGCTCTTGCCCAGAACATGGCCACCAGGACCAGGACCAAACTCATCTCAATTCTTTGTGCCATTGCAGGTTCTTGAATTTGAGTGAGAGATGCTTAGAACTGTAATTGTAATGAGCTTTGAGTGTTTGATTGACTTGGTGAAATGGGTTGAGGGGTATGTGCCTTTTGTAGGGGTGATAAAGGAAGAAGCAGACAAAAGAGGCTTAAGTGGGTAGCCAACTCTTCCTACAATCCTACTTGTAAAATTTTATAAAGGGTTCCTTGATAGTTGATACTTGTCAAGTTGAGAACTTAGCTTCATATTGGGTTCCTTGAAAAATTGTTATGGACCTTGTGGCTAAGCTTACATAGGAATGGTTTGAAGGTCGGTTATTGGGTGAACAACTTCTATTATTTTTGGTAATGGCTTATTTGAGATCAGCATTATGGGTAGCTAGCTGAGAAGGACTTACCTGCAACGCAGGTATGCCACCTGCTATCCTCTCTCTATCTCTCTCTATCTCTCTCATTCTCTTTCTCTCTCTCTCTCTCTCTCTCTCTCTCTCTCTCTCTCTCTCTTTCTCTAAATGGGATAACACATGTCCCTATAACAGGGACAGGTAAGTTATTCTCTAGCTTCAAACAGAAGAAAATTGACTTTGGCTTATGATTATGAATAATTAGTGATGTTTAACACCTGTCTATGGAGTATGGTCAACAACTCTTCTTATTCTGTATATTTGCACACAACTTGGTCAGCAAAATGTTGGGATGGCTATAATCAACAAAGGGGTCTCAAGGGACCATATATATATATATATTATATTTTTTGCAATTGTGGTATGTGTACGTACTTGAGCTATCAACCAACCACGAAGTGACAGATCATCAAGGTGCCAAAATGCAAGTTAAAATGGGCTCCATAGATGTCACAAAATGCTAATCCCACCTACTCAAAACCCTTGTTTTCACAAAAGTTCGTTAAGGTAGTTGAGCTCCAAAACCAACTTAAAGTTTCCTCCACTTGTCCTTAATCCTCTTCATCTATAAATCCTCTCACCCTTCTCTCTTCCCAACACGATTCACCAATCCATCTATCTGCTAACACCAAACACTTGTACTACACATATCAAACTCCCACAACAACACAAATTTGTTGCTTCCATACAAAATTCCAATGGATATTTCAGTACCTTTTCCTCGTCTAGTAATGCTATTGGCAATGGCTGTGGTATTGGCTATGCCAGTCTATGGCCAAGTTGGTACTCCTTGCAGTGCTGCAACAATTTCTAGCTTCACCCCCTGCATGAGTTTTATCACTAATAGCAGCTCCAATGGCACCTCACCATCTGCAGACTGCTGCAATTCTCTGAAATCCCTCACAAGTACCAGTAGGGACTGTTTGTGCCTCATTCTCACTGGAAGTGTTCCTTTACAACTACCCATCAACCGTTCTCTGGCAATCTCTCTCCCTCGTGCTTGCAACATCTCCGGCGTCCCACTCCAATGCCAAGGTGAAATTTTTTTTGTGAATTCATATCATGCATGGGTTTTCAATCTTTTTGGGTATAAATACTGACATGGTATTGTTAATGTGCAGCCTCTGGTGCACCTATGCCTGCTCCAGGTACCAATCTCAGTTCGAACCATTGTAATATGTAGGTATTCTTTTATCAGACAGTCTGACATATGAGACAATCTGATAAAAGAACGCCTGAGTCAGAGTCCGACATATGAGACTGTGTGCGAGAACATTTTCCATAATATATGATTGTTAAGTTTGTGAAATAATGTTGACTAATTGTATTGGGCAGGTCCTGTCTCCCTGGCGCCAACCCAAGGTAATAATCTCTTGAAATTAGTACATTTGGAATAGCTGTCTGCCTGTCTGTTTCATTTCAAAGGCAGATGCATATTTTTTCAAGTTTCTGAATTGGTGAAGCTTCTTATTGATGCCTAACACATGTTTTTTGTCTTGAGCAGCTTCTTCTGTCCCTGAGCCCACCTCATCTGCTCTGTCACCGGAATCTGACACAACACCACTTTTAACTCCACCATCTTCAACAGGGGGCTCTGAAGCTCCGACTGCAACTACAGGAAGCCGCCCTGTTCTGACTCCGTCGGCTGCCTTGCCTTCTTACTCTATCTCACCCTCTCTTCTGCTATTTGCATCAGGCATTCTAGCTTTGAAGTTTTTCTAGGTTGATTATGTTCATCTCTATGCATCTTTTGGGGGGTGTGAGTGACTATTGTTTTTGGCTATTTCAGATCATTGTAAGCCATGTTGGATGATTATTTATAGAAACATTCATTTCTGTATTATATATTTGAATCAGTGCAATAAATGTTTGTTCATGTTAGTTGGGATCCCTTCAAACTTTAGTTTCAGTGCTACTTAGCGAATCGAGATGGCTGACATAAAATTTTGATATGTCCTTAATTCGCAAGGCTCAACCTATCCCATAACTTCTGGTGCATCACAAATCAAATTCTGAACTAAATAAAGGATTGAAGAACATCAATGTTGCCCTTCTTGAGCTAAGAGAATCAAAGAGCAAGCATTCTGGCAAAACTTATTTGATTTCTCATTCAATTGAACAATAGTACACCAATAAAACTATGTATACAAAGCTCATAACAAATTCATGAGCTGCAAATGACCCTAAGAGAAACTAACTCTAATTACTCTAGCAACTGAATCAGGAGCCTCTCCTTACCGGCTTTCCCATTGTGAGATTCTTTGATGGATTTACTTTGAGTTGCCATCTCATCTGTCTCTTCCACATTGTATATATCAACAGTTGAGCTGAAAAAGACTTCAGTCTTACCGTTTTGAGTTGCACCCTTCCGCCTGCAAAGTATAAAGTGTTGAAGAAAACATTGTGGATGAGCAGTGAATACTACACAAAGGTTATAGTAAGAATTGTAGTACCCAAATACTTCGTCCTGCAAAAACATCATATGACGACTTACAGCTCAACATTATCATTGCAGCCTTTGCGTAGTAATGGCATACAGTACAGCTCATTGAAAGAAATAATTGAAAAGTGGATCAATGAGCTGTACTGTATGCCACATACTACTCAAAGGCTGTATGGTATCAAAGTGTATTCATGACCTGTCTAAATAGCTGTATTCATGTATTATTACCCATGAATTAGAAATCTTTTTTACTGAAATTCTTTTAATCTCTAATTCTCTTAGCTCAAGTGGAGCAATATTGATTCTCTTCAGCTCAGCTCAGCTCAGCTTGATAACTGAAATCCAACAAGATCAGTACAAAAAGCTGAGCTGCAAAATATGATTTGTTTTCCAAATTGACAAAAATAAACGAAATCCTGATTTGGAACATTTTCAAAATTGAGAGTTACGCCATCATATATAAGCAGTTCAAGAAGTTGGTTTGTGAAGTTTCAACACTTTCCATTGTACACCATGTTTATGCTTCACAGTTCACTTGTGGCTCAGTTACCAAATTATTTGGTTGTTGAGAATTCATGGTGTTTGATAATTGATAGTACCTTGGCAGTTTCATGAGCCCCCCCTCACAGTCCATGTGACTTGTTTCATTTTACCAACCCACCCTGCAGGCCAAAATAGCATGTGTCCCTAGAGATAAAAACAAAATAATTACAGTCCAACTCTATTCTTTTGTCCTCGATCAGTGTCACCATTCAACTCTGGTAATAAGAAATTTCCTACACATAGGTCACTGCTTCAATGTCATATTAACTATGGAGCAAAAAAGTTATAATGGAGTCAGAGACCTGTAATATGTTACCCAAAAGGAAACAAAAATAGTAGCAGGCTTAAATATGTTAACACAAGGTATTTTTGGGTTTTAGGTATATTATTCATCTCCTGTTTGGAGGAAATATATACAAGTTCAAAATATTACAATTAGGAAAGTATTGGAAAGTCAACTATAGTTACAGCCAGGAAATTAGCAATCACTCATTAGTTCCTAGAATTAAGCCATGAACAGCTCACGTCACCTATCTGTTTATAACTCACGCCAACACTCCCCCTCAAGTTGGTGCATATATATCGCACATGCCCAACTTGTCAAGTGAGTTAGAAAACACTCTGCCAGAAACTGCTTTAGTGAGAATATCAGCCAATTGATCCTCAGACTTCACAAATGGAACATCAATGATTTTATTCTCTAGCTTCTCTTTGATGAAATGTCTATCTATCTCCACATGTTTGGTTCTGTCATGTTGCACAGGGTTGTGAGCAATTGCAATCGCAGCTTTACTATCACAATGTAAATACATGGTCTTTTCTAGTTTGAACCCCACATCTCTCAACAGTTTCTTTAGCCATAGCAATTCACATATTCCATGAGCCATACTTCGAAATTCAGCTTCTGCACTCGACCTTGCAACTACCTTCTGTTTCTTGCTTCTCCAAGTAACAAGATTTCCACCCACAAAAGTGAAGTACCCAGAAGTAGAACGTTTGTCACTAGAGCCAGCCCAATCAGCATCAGTATAACCTTCTACATCTAGGTGACCATGTTTTGAGAATATTACTCCCTTACCAGGAGCAGACTTCAAGTACCTTAGAATTCTGTTAACTGCATCCATATGAACTTCACTTGGAGCATGCATAAACTGGCTAACAACACTAACAGCATATGCAATATCCGGTCTTGTATGTGACAAGTAGATCAGCTTCCCAACCAGTCTTTGGTATCTTTCTTTGTTGGCAGGAACCTGATCAAGGTATTCCCCCAATTTCTGATTTTGTTCCATTGGAGTGTCAACGGGTTTGCATGCAAACATCCCAGTCTCAGTGAGCAAATCAACAATGTATTTTCTCTGAGATAAGAAGATACCATCATCAGACCTAGCAACCTCAATTCCAAGAAAGTACTTGAGGTCTCCCAATTCCTTCATCTCAAACTCCGTAGATAAGTATCTCTTTAGCTTCACAATCTCATCCTCATCATCACCAGTCACCACCATGTCATCCACATAAATTATCAAGGCTGTCACCTTGCCTTTCTTATGCTTCAAAAATAATGTATGATCAGAGTTACTTTGTTTGTATCCAAAGTTCTTCATAGATAAAGTAAATCTGCCAAACCATGCCCGAGGAGATTGTTTTAATCCATATAAGGCTTTTCTTAACTGACACACCATACCTTCTCGAGAGGCAGATGTAGGAACACCAGGTGGGAGATCCATGAACACTTCTTCTTTTAGGTCACCATGTAGGAATGCATTTTTCACATCAAATTGCAGCAGGGGCCAATCATGATTGGCAACTAAGGACAACAATACACGTATTGTTTTTAGCTTGGCGACAGGGGCAAATGTTTCTTGATAATCCACACCATATGTTTGAGTATACCCCTTTGCGACTAGTCGGGCCTTGAACCTTTCCACAGATCCATCAGCTTTATGTTTTACTGTGAATATCCATTTGCACCCTACTGTTTTCTTTCCCACCACCTCCCAAGTGCCATTTTTCTGAAGTGCATCCAATTCTTCTGTCATGGCTTTGGTCCATCTAGAGTCTGCCAAAGCATCCTGCAATGTACTAGGGATAGATACAGAAGATATTTGACAAATAAACGATTCATATGACTTTGACAATCTATGGGTGGACACATGGTTACTAATGGGGTATTTAGCTTTGGTTTTGGGATCAGCCTCATACTGGGTTTTCGGCTTACCTCGGTTAGCTCTAGGAGGTAACTGATAAGTTTGAGGTTGAGGGTCAGGGACAGAAGTCTCAGGAATAGGTTCAAACAAATTATGCACATCAGATAGAACATCATCAGGATCATAAATTACCTCTTCAGAACATTCAGGAACGGATTGAGCAGGTGAAGGAGAACGAGAGGGAATTGTAGGCTCGTTGTCATCATGTAGAGTAGTTTCAACTGTGGTGTCATTATGTCCAATAGTTTCAACAATGTCCCTCTTTGCACCCACATCATATACATCAGCAATACTTAACCACTCGGGGTTCTTCTCTTCATCATCACTCTCCCCCTGAAGAGGAGAACCAGATACTGTGGTAGGAAAGTACCCTGCCGCTTCATTGAAAGTAACATCCAGAGTAGTGTATAATTTTCTGGAAGGAGGATGAAAACAGCGGTAACCCTTTTGGGTAGGAGAGTAGCCAATAAACACACATGGTAAGGCACATGGATCTAACTTACTTCTCTGAGAAGGGTGGAGATGAACATAGGCGAGACAACCAAACACACGAGGAGGAAGGTTGGACAAAGGTGGCAACTTCAGTTTGTCAGAGAGGACTTGGAGTGGGGTGTGATACTGTAGCACCCGAGACGGAACTCGATTGATGAGATAAACAGCGGAAACCAAGGCATCGCCCCATAGATATTTGGGGACATGTTTGTCAAGCATGAGGGCACGAGTGACTTCCAATAAATGACGGTTTTTGCGTTCGGCTACTCCATTTTGTTGGGGAGAGTAAGGACATGTGGTTTGATGGAAAATGCCATGTGTCTGGAAAAATGTGGTCAGACTATGATTCACATACTCTCCCCCATTATCAGATCGAAGCACTTGTATAGTCGTGTTGAATTGATTTTTGACCATACGACAGAAAGTCTGAATCACACCACAAACATCACTCTTTTGTTTGATCAAATATGCCCACGTCATGCGGGTACAGTCATCAATAAATGTCACAAACCATCTTTTTCCAGAAAGTGTAGTATTGTTGGATGGACCCCACACATCAGAATGAATTAAGGCAAATGACACATCAGTTTTATTATCACTAGTAGGAAAAACAGTGCGATGACTTTTGGCCAAAACACAAGTTTCACAATTAAAGTCTTTTCCACTACAATGACCAAACAAGGAAGGAAAAAGATGCTTCAAATACCCAAAAGAACAATGTCCTAATCGTCGATGCCACAACCAAATTTGATGAATATCCTTCTCCAAACTTGTATGAGCATGATGAACTGTTGCAACAGTACTTGAGTCAAAGGATGGAGACATGAGCCACAATTCCCCCTTCTTAAAACCATGCCCAATCCTTTTCTGAGTGCGAAGATCCTGAAAGAAGCAATCATTGGGAAAAAAATGGGCAGAGTAGTTGCCGGTGGTAAGTAGTTTAGACACAGATAACAAATCATGAGATAATGAGGGAACAAGGAGAACTGATTCTAAACTAATATTGGTTGTAAGAGGAATAGTGCCTATTCCAGTAACAGGATATGAATCACCATTAGCATTAGTGATTTGCATCTTTTTGGAACAATTAGAAAGTTTGGTAAATTTTGTGGGGTCATTAGTCATATGATCGGTAGCTCCAGTGTCAATTATCCATGTATTATCACTAGTAAATGAAGGAGTACTTAAAGCATAACTAGAGTTACCTGGCTTGACCGACGAAGTGAATGTATTGGCAGAAGTATCATTGGTTGCATGGGGAATTTTCTCAATTATCTCGGTCTTGACATGAGAGGCTCTTACAGGATCATCCTTCTTGAGAGACGCCTTATACTCATCCCACCAATCAGGTTTGCCATGAAGTTTGAAACACTTCTCAACTACATGTGTGTCACCCCCACAGTGAGTGCACTTTCGCTCCCCCTTGGGCACAAATTTTCCACCACCAGATTTGGAGGGAGCATGGTGAGGTACAGTAGAGATAGTCTTAGGTGCAGGTGAAGATGACATTGATGGAGGACGATATGGTCCTACTGTTCTAGTAGCCATGGCACTCCCTTCAGTCTTAGACTCATCCATCATAGCTTTTAGTCAATTATCTTCAGTAATCACAGTAGCATAAGCATTCATCACGTCAGGAAGAGGGTCGGTGTGGAGAACACGGACTCTAGCAGCATCTAAGTGAGAGTCGAGTCCAGCAAGGAAGAAGTATAATCTGATCTTGTTAAGAGATTTGGCATGGAGGGCAATATCATCAGGATCCTTCATCTGGTTTGGTTCAAGAGCATCGATCTCTTGCCAAATAAGTTGCAATTCACCATAATAGGCTTCAAGAGATCCACCATTTTGTCTTGTATTGACAAACTTCCTGTATAACTCATACAACTTGGAAGAGTCTTGACCTACAGAGTATGTTTTTTTCGCAGCCTCCCAAACATCCTTCGCAGTTTCCAATCTATCAAATATGGCACGAACATGTTTCTGCATCCCATTCAGAAGCCAAGATTGCACAAGACAATTTGCTTCTTCCCAATCTTCATATTTTGGGTCATCCTGTGGAGGTGCCTTTTTTGATCCCATGATGTAGCCAATTTTTCGTTGTCCAGCAATAGATAAACGAGCCGCTCGACCCAAGATTCATAATTAGCAGAGCCAGCCAATTTCTCTGGTGCAACTTGGAAATTGGCAGTACTAGCACCAGTACTACTACTTTTCTCACCTTTTTCAGAGGCCATTGAATGACAAACACGATGAGTATAGCAGCAACAAACACCCAACAACAAGAGATGGTCACGGCAGCGAATTTCGACAGCGGAATAAGCACGTTATGACAGCAGATTACGGCAACAGAGTAGGCACGTCACAACAACGGATCACGGCAGCGGAATAGCCGAATAGGCAAGATCCAACCAAAAAAGCACAGCAGCGGCACAAAGAGATCCCAAGGGTTTAGGATTGCTCTGATACCATGTTAACACAAGGTATTTTTGGGTTTTAGGTATATTATTCATCTCCTGTTTGGAGGAAATATATACAAGTTCAAAATATTACAATTAGGAAAGTATTGGAAAGTCAACTATAGTTACAGCCAGGAAATTAGCAATCACTCATTAGTTCCTAGAATTAAGCCATGAACAGCTCACGTCACCTATCTGTTCATAACTCACGCCAACAAAATAATCATGGATTGGAACTGAAAAATATGCCATACTGATGAAAACTGTAATACAGATAGTGATTTAAATTAAAAAAATTTATCAACTTGATTATGAGAATCTTTGAATTTTGTACCAAAGATGAACTCATGATATAATTTCTAGAGTGAAGTAAAAAATGAAAGAAAATAAGGGTAATGTGAGAGTTATGCAGTAAACTTACAAAAATATGCAAACCACCTACTCACACACATGGCACAAACTATCACTTGAAGTTTATAAAATACGCAGACAGAGACAATACTTTTGCACACAAGTTGGTCAGCAAAATGTTGGCATGGGTATAATCAACAAAGGAATCTCAAGGGACCATATAATACTTGAGCTATTAACCAACCATAGTGACAGATCATCAATGTGCCAAAATGCAAGTCAAAATGGGCTCCATAGATGTCACATAATGTTAATCCCACCTACTCAAAACCCCTTTTTTTCACAAAAGTTCGTTAAGGTAGTTGAGCTCCAAAACCAACTTAAATCCTCTTCATCTATAAATTCTCTCATCCTTCTCTCTCCCCAACACCAGTCACCAAATCCATCTATCTGCTAACACCATAAACTTGTACTTACACATATCCAACTCCCACAGAAACACAAATTCATTGCTTCCAAATACCAAATTTCAATGGAGATTTCAGTGCCTTTTCCTCGTCTAGTTATGGTATTGGCAATGGTTGTGGTCTTGGCTATGCCAATCTATGGCCAAGTTGGTACCCCTTGCAGTGCTGCAACGATTTCTAGCTTCACCCCCTGCATAAGTTTTGTCACTAATAGCAGCTCCAATGGTACCTCACCATCTGCAGACTGTTGCAATTCTCTAAAATCCCTCACAAGTACCAGCATGGACTGTTTGTGCCTCATTGTCACTGGAAGTGTCCCCTTCCAACTACCCATCAACCGTTCTCTAGCCATCTCTCTCCCTCGTGCTTGCAACACCCCTGGCGTCCCACTCCAATGCAAAGGTGAAAAAACTTTTGTGATTTCATATCATAGATGGGTTTTCAATACTCACATGATTCTGTATTTTTTTTGTTTGGTATAAATACTAAGATGGTATTGTTGATGTGCAGCCTCTGGTGCACCTATGCCTGCTCCAGGTACCATTATAAGTTTGAATCACCGTAATATATATATATATATATATTTATATAGATATGATAATGCTCTCTTATCAAACAATTTTGACATGTTATGGTTCAGATTCAGAGTCTACATATCTGACAAGAGACTGTACAGAGTCTAACAGATGTTATGTTCTTTTATCAGACAGTCTGACATGTTATATTTACTTTCTAGACAATCTCACATGTATGGTTCATAAGTGTAGCATGTACATTTGAAAAGAGAGCATGTCTCATAATATATAGTTAAGTTTTTTAATTATATGTTGACAAATTGCATTTGGCAGGTCCTATCTCCCTGGCCCCAACCGTCTCTCCTGGAGCTTCACCATCTAGTCCAAAAGGTAATAATCTTTTAAATTAGTACATTACACATAGTTGTCTGTCTCATTGCAAAGGCATATGTATAATTTTTCAAGTGTCTGAATTGGTGAAGCTTCTTATTGTGATGCCTAACACATGTTTGTCTTTGAGCAGCTTCGACTGTCCCTGAACCCACCTCATCTGCTCAGTCACCGGAATCCGACACAACACCACTTTTAACTCCACCATCTTCCACAGGGGGCTCTGAAGCTCCAACCGCAACCACAGGGAGCCGCCCTGTTCTGACTCCGTCGGCTTCCTTGCCCTCTTACTCTATCTCACCCACTCTTTTGCTATTTGCATCAGGCATTCTAGCTTTGAATTTTTTCTAGATTGATTATATTTGTCTCTATGCATCTATTCATACATTGTTTGAGTAGTATTCTTTTGGGGGTGTGAGGGTGACTATTGTTTTTGACTACTTTAGATCATTGTAAGCCATGTTGGGTGATTATTTATTGAAACATTCCTTTCTGTATTATATATTTGTATCATTGCAATAAATTTTTATTCATATTAGTTGGGAACCCTTCATACTTTGAGTTTCCGTGATACTTAAAGGTTTGGTATGGCTGACGTAAAATATTGATATATGAGCCTTGACTGGCAAAGGCTCAACCTATCCAATACCTGTTGGTGCATCACAAATCAAATTCTGAACTATAGAAAGGATTAAAGAAGATCAATATTGCCCTGCTTGAGCTAAGAGAATCAAAGAGCAAGCATTTTGGTAAAAATCATTTGATTTCTCATTCAATTGAATAATAATATACCAATAGAACTATTTATACAAAGCTCTAAACAGACTCATGAGCTGTAAATGGCAGATTGTTGCCTAACAGAAACTAACTCTAAGTACTCTAACAACTGAATCAGGGAGCCTGCCATTACTGATTTTCCTATCATGAGATTCATTGTTGGATTTACTTTGAGTTGCCCTCTCATCTGTCTCTTCGACATTATATATATTAAGAGTTGAGCTGGAAATAGAATTCAAGTCTTCCTGTTTTGAGTTGCACCATTCAGCATGCAAAGTATATAAGTGTTGAAGAAATAAATGTTGGTGAGCATTAATGGATGTCGAATACTGCACAAAGGCCGTAGTGAGAATTGTAGTACAAGGCTACCCGAATACTTCATCCTGCAAAAGCATCATATGACAACTTACAGCTCAACATTATCATTGCAGCCTTTCGCAGTATTGGCATACAGTACAGCTCAGATAAATAAAACGTTAATCAATGAGCTGCACTGTATGCCACATACTACTCAAAGGCTGTATAGTATCAAAGCATATTCATGACCTGCATAAATTCATGTATCATTAAGCCTGAATAGAAATCAGTTTTACTGAATTTCTTTTAATCTCTAATTCTCTTAGTTCAAGTGTAGCAATATTGATTCTCTTTAAGAATTGCCTTAATAACTGAAATCCAACAAGATCAGACAAAAAGCTGAGCTGCAAAATATGATTTGTATTCTAAATTGACAGCAACAAACAAATCCTGATCTGGAACCATGCACTTATTTGCAGAATTGAGAGTTACACAATTGTATAGAAGCTGTTTAAGATCAAACTCATCCCATGGTTAGAAGTTGGTTCGTGAAGTTTCAATGCTTTACATTGCACACCATGTTTATGCTTCACAGTTCACTTGTCCCTCAGTCACCAAATTAAAGCCTTCTTGGTTGTTGAGAACTCATGTGCTTAATACCTTGACAGTTTCATGAGTATCCCTCACAATCCATGTGACTTGTTTCATTTTACCAACCCACCCTGCAGGCCAAAATAGTATGTGTCCATAACTCCATATATATGAAAACAAAATTATTACTGTCCAACTCTATCCTTTTTGTGTTTTTTTACCCCACCTCATGAGATCACTGAATCAATGTTAAACTAACATGGAGTGAAAAAGTTCTAATGGAGTCATGGTAAAAGGAAACAAAAATAGTAGCAGGGTGTTAAATAATCATGGATTGAAACTCAAAAACAATATAGCATCCTGATGAAAACTGTAATGCAGATAAATTAACAAAATGGATTTTTCAACTTGATTATCAAAATCTTTTGAGTTTTGTACCAAAGATGAATTCATGATATCATTTCTAAAGTGCAATGAAAAATGAAAGAAAATAAGGGTAATGTAATAGTTATGCAGAAAACTTGCAAAATATGCAAACCACCTACTCATGCACAAGGCATAAAATATCACTTGTAGCTTATAAATATAGAGACAGAGACATGATGCCTTTTGCTCAATAGGAATGATGGGTCTATGGGGATTGGTTTTCTCCAGATTTACTTGGATTTTGGCCTTTCTGCTCTGTGTTTCACCACATACAGTTAAAACCCAAATTCCTGGCTGCTCCATGGTGGGTGTAGAAGTAATTGAGCAGTGCTTGAAACCAAGCAATGGCTTCACTTCCATTGACAAAACATGCTGCACAGCCCTGAATCAAATGGTCCAAGCTGGGCAAAGATGCTTGTGCTCTCTGCAGGTTGCAGCATCACTAAAACAACCTCTTTTAGGCACCCCACTGTCATTGCCATTATCAAATTGTTACGTATCTGCACCTCCTTTATCTCAGTGCCAAGGTATAGTTATATATATGCTGGATCTAATTAGCACCATTAGATTATATACTTATCCATATATATTTACATTCTTTCTTCTCCTCCCTATGAAGTTGTAGCTCCAGATCAGACTCTAGTGCTTCCACCAAATGGTCCTCATGAGATCACACAACCTTCTCGTCCAATTGATGGAGTGGTGCCTATGGCTCCTTTTGAAGTACTCCAGGCTCCATTGAACTCAACCCGGAATGGCAATGCTACAATAGAACCAAAGCAACAGCCACAAGTAACCAAGATTGATGATCTCAAATGGAACATGTCCAAAATTGGGGATGAAATCTCAAATGGAGAGGACAAGACCAAGCTGCATGCACTAGTGCTGTTGTTGTCCCTGGCTCTTCAAGCTCTTAAAGTACTGAATTAGTTTTAATTATCTATTACCTGTCCTATAATAAATTGAAGTATGATGTAATTTTATGAAATAATGATTTGATTTTGAACTCTTTTAGCTTTCTTATGAGGCTGAGTAATCCTAAAGGAATCCTCATAACAAACTGTTAAGAGTATCAAATTTGTTGGTCATATTATTATTAATTACATATTGATGTGTCAACGGTTTTCTATAATAATTTAAACGATAAATATACACGAATTACTATATAATATCATCGAAAATATGATATGATCTTTTAGTATTACTCATTTTTTGGCTAAGCCTCTTTTCACAGTTTGTTAAAGCAATTGCCTCTAACAGCTAACCTTGATTAGCATAAAAGAAAAAACAAAAAACAAAATATTCTATTGAGGCACTCAGCAGTCAGCATTTCCTTGCCAGCCTTCAAAACCTTTGCCTAACTGCCTATCTTTATTTTCTCCTCCCCACAAACTCCACGTACATAAACGTAAATAAGAGAAACCAGAAGGGTACTTCCGGAAAACCAAAAATTTGTTTCCCGCCACATCTCTCTCAATTCTCAACCACCATGAGATCAACCACCGCCATCGCCATCCTCCTGGCCTCGACGCTCGTCCTCCTCGGCGGCGAAGCATCAGCAGTAGAACCTCCGCGGCCGCCGCCATCGGAGTGCACGGAGGAGCTCGTGAGGTTCTCGCCGTGCCTGCCGTACGTGTCGTCGCCGCCGAACAACCTCTCCGACTCAGCCCCCTCCAACTGCTGCAACGCCTTCTCGTCGGCGACGGAGTCCGGCGGCGCCCTGTGCCTCTGTTACCTGGTCCAGGACCCTCAGATTCTCGGGTTTCCGGTGAACGACACCCGAGTCCTCTCTCTGTCTTCCACGTGTCCTCTCGGCAATGCCACGCGCGTTCGCACTTCTTTGGAGTTGCTCTGCTCAGGTTCTTGATTGATTTTCTTGAACATTTTCTTTGACAACAAACACTCTTTAGGCTTTAAATTAATAGCTTCACAAATTACCAATCTTTATTAATTTATTTTAAACTATGACTAATTAGACTATGAATATGAATCCAATTTTAGGGTCACCAGAACTCCCTCCTCTCCGCAGCCCAACAATTTCAGGGATTTCAAGTCCTGCTGATTCTGGTAATCTAGTTTCATTCACTCAATTTTCTTGGATTATTTACCTTCAAAATAGATTATTATTATTATTTGTGTTGAAAGAAGATTTAGATTTGAGAGAGTTACATGTATGATGTACAAGTTGGTGGGTATGATTCAAAATTTCAAACCCACTTCTACTTTTTTTCTAAAACCCAATGCAGAAACCAGAACACAGAATTCATAACTCCAAGGTGAAGGGTCAATAGTATTATACTCATAAGCGAGTAATGGTAAACATGGTTTGACTAGCAATTGTTTAAGTTATTGTGTTCATTATTTTGCAGGTTCTAAGAATGCTTCATCTCCTTTGATGGGCTTCACACCAGAATCAACAAACAATTCAAGCCCACAACCAAGCTCAGCAGTAGAACCAGCCAGGGAGTCCACAGCAATGAAGCAAATTTACAAAAGCAATGCTTGGTTTCTACCTGCCATACTGAGCTTCCTATTCCCATTTCCACTATACTCATCTGATCATGCACTCGTACTCAGTTTGATGTTTCTCACCCTTGTTGGTACATTGAGATTGTACATAAAACTTTTCTGCCATTTCCTGTGTTACATTTGGCATTCATGAATGTTGTGAAAAGGTATAGCAATCTGAATTCAATACAGCATTAGTCAAATGAAATTCACCTACTCTCATCTCTGCTTTTATACTTGCATAATAATATGCCAACTAGTTTGAAGGAAATTATAAGTAACTTCATCTGCATTAATTTAAAACCAACTTTAACCGCTGACACACTGAATTAACTGCAGTCCTTTAGATTAGCTTCACGAATCCTGCTTCGAAATTTAGCTCCATCATGAGCCATACATTCATAGCACATCGCAAAAGAAAAGGAAAATATATTTCTAGCTAACATCCATTCTAAAGCCCTATTGGGTGCACTACCTTACCTGCCTCGGTCAGGTTAAACCACGATGGATTACTACCTTCCCTTTCATCCCAGCCTTGGATGCCAAAACAAGAACAGGGAAATCCGGTCCACCCTTGATATGAAGGAACCTTGAGTCATCATTACAACAAATCAACTCTCATCCATAAAACAGCATATTAGGGAGATACAGAATTTCTGGGTGACAGAGATAATTTCTAACCAATTTGGTTACATAGTGTTTATCCCCATTGCTATAAAATCCACATTCGAATAATCGGACCTAATTGCATAGGATCTCCAGCAAGAACAACAACTGTATTCCTATTGAGAAGATTCGATATCGGGATCATTGTTTCTGGTTCTGAAGCCTGGCCTGCCTCATCCAAGATAATATAAGAGAAGTGGCCTCGCTGGACACCTGCTGCATAAAGAAGAGAGGCACTCCTATAGGTTGATATGATGATCGATCCCATACCACAAGAGGTCAGAAATTGGAGGACAGTCCAAGATGTAGTCATCATTAAAGGAGCAGAACTGCAGAAGTCAATATAATTAGGCTTGACATCTTCATAAGGACGGGGAGGGGTATTCAGCCTGAATATTTCACTCTGAATTTCATTGTCGTCTGCATTGACATGTTTCTCCATAATGCATGTGGTCTGCTGCACTATTTCAAGGTGCACACACAAGGATTCCAACTTTCTTCCGAGTTGCGTCAATTGGGCCGGATCAGGGATGAATGGCTTTCCAGACCTATGGGCTTTCAGCAATACCACTTAAACGCGAGGCCCACTATGAGATCAACCCATATGGCTCTCCCAGCTAAAACTTATGGAATAGGCTTCTTTCTCTAACTATTTCTCCAAATTATTATTTTTTAACTTGCAGGTCATTTATACATTGTACTCTTTTTTAACTTACATCTAAGTTGGGATGAAATTGTTGGGCCATTAAATATTTTCAAAACTTATTACATCATTTGTCACTTGAGTCAATAGAGGTCTGAAAATTTCCAAAATTTATATTGAAAGTTTCCAAAGGCATTTTCTAAAATTTTGGATATTTTAAAACTTCCGGATTTCTGGAAAGCATGTTTAGAAGGTTTTCATAATTTTCCATTGTGGAAGGGGCCATAAATGAGCAATGGAAAACATGGTTTGACACTTTGACTACCTATTGTTTAAGTTTAGTGTTCAGTATTTTGCAGGTTCTGAGAATGCTTCATCTCCTTTGATGGGCTTAACACCAAGCAACAAAGGATTCAAGCACACAACCAAAGCTTTGTCCCAAGCTCTGCACTAGAACCAGACATTGTGTCAACAGCAATGAAGCAATGCTTGGCTTCTACCTGCCATACTGATTTTCCTTGTTCCCGTTTCCACTCACCTGTAGAACTATACTCCTCAGATCATGCACCTTATACTTGGTTTGATGTCTCTCACGCTTGTTGGTACTTTCAGATTGTAGATAAAACTTTTTCATTCATGAATGTTCTGAAAATGGTATAGCAATCTTAATTCAATACAGCAGTAGTCAAATGAAATTCACATACGCTCATCTCTGCTTTATACTTGTATAATAATATGCTAACTACTTTGAAGGATATTATAAGTAACTAATCTGCATTAATTATAAAATCAACTTGAACCTCAGACGCACTGAATTAACTGCAGTTCTTCAGATTAGCTCCACAAATCCTGCTTCAAATTCATAACACATCGCAAAGGAATGAAAATATATTTCTGGCAAACATCCCTTCTAAAGCCCTATAGATTCATAGTATATAAGGAAAAATGCTTTCTATTTAATTCATGTATTCAAAAACCTAGTCTTTCCAGCCATCAGACCATTCAGCTTCATCGGTGACAGGTTTGGGAACTTCTGTTTGCCAGGACCCTTGAGCCCACCCACCATCTCCTGTTTGCAAGGATTCTTGAACCCACCCATCAACTCCTGTTTGCAAGGATTCTTGAGCCCACCCATCATCTCCAGAGAGCAGAGTGTTTTCTTCATTGTTGTTCAAGAGATTTTCCTGCCTGGGGTCCTCATAAACTAACTCCTGCTTCTCAGGGAGATTACAACCCTGATAGGAGTTGTTGTCTGCACAATGCCAAAGAAGCTTGTTCCAGTTCGGATCCTGCAAAAACCAAACTGAACTCATAAGAAAGTAAATCCTTGGATTGCACAGGATTCTCTATATAAATCTGAGTCGATTGGAGATAATTTCCTGTAACCTGTAAGACAACACAATACCTTGCTGATAATGTGTGGGTTCCCAATTACAATTAGCAAGGACTTAGCACGTGTAACAGCCACATTAAACCGCTTGGGATTGCTCAAAAATCCCAAACAATATGTTCTGTCAAATTCATTGTGTTTGATAGTCGACCGGACAGTGGATATTATAATAACTTGCCTCTCTTGTCCTTGAAATTGCTCAACACTTCCAACCTTGATGTCAGGCATTTCTAAGTTTTCGAAAGCTTGCTTCAATTTGAGCACTTGTTGTCGATAAGGCGTTATAATCCCAATATCTTCCTCACTCAGTTTTTTTCCTTCTGTCAATCTCTTAGTGACCTCAACTACCTTACTTGCCTCGGTCCGGTTAAACCACGATGGATTACTTCCTTCCCTCTCATCACAGCCTTGGATGCCAAAGAAAAGAACAGGGAAATCCCTGTTAGGAAGAAGGTCCACCCTTGTTATGAAGGAATTTGAGTCATCTTTACAAGCAATCAACTCTAGCCCATAAAACAGCATATTTGGGAGATACAGTATTTCTGGGTGACATCGATAATTTCTGACCAATTTGGTTACATAGTGCTTATCCCCACTGCTATAAAATCCACATTCGAACATCCTCTCCAAATATGATCTCCCCAAACCAAAGGATTCTGCTTGCCTGGAGTTTACAATTGGACCTAATTGCATAGGGTCTCCAGCAAGAACAACAACTGTATTCCTACTGAGAAGATTCGATATCGGTATCATTGTTTCTGGTTCTGAAGCTTGGCCTGCCTCATCCAAGATAATATGAGAGAAATGGCTTCGCTGGACACCTGCCGCATAAAGAAGAGAGGCACTCGTATAGGTTGATATGATGATCCTATACCACTTGAGGTCAGACAGTGCAGGACAGTCGAAGACATGGTCATCATTAAAGAAGCAGAAGTCAATATGATTAGGCTTGACATCTTCATAAGGACGGGAAGAGGCATTGAGCCTGAATATTTCACTCTGCATTTCATCGACGTTTGCATTGAGGAGTTTCTCCATAATGTGGTCTGCTGCACTATTTGAAGGTGCACACACAAGGATTCGAGCTTTCTTCCGAGTTGTGTAGAGTTGGAGGATTGCTTCCACTACTGTCATAGTCTTACCTGTGCCAGGAGGCCCATAAATCACATAAGGTGGTCCTCCTTTGCAGCCAAGGATCATCCCAACTGAACACATTTGCTTCTCATTAAGTGTACAGGATATAGGCTCAAGATGAATGGGTCTAATCAACCTTCTTTGGGAGGACTCAGATGGAAATAGGAACGATCTGTCTAACTCTTCCGCAGCATCAATGGCTTGATATAATCTTCTCATGCTGACTCGATTATATGTGAATTGCACATTATAAAGATTGCCATCTCTGTGTTGTGAGTGAAATTCTTGGGCAAAGCTCAAGAAAATTTCATCAGCCTCAACACGGTGGATATAACCCTGAAAAACGCATTAAATTTTTTAAAAGATAAGCTATAGAAATCTGGATATTAAAATAACATGAAAACAGTTGAGTATTAGTGAAAAATAAACCCAATACATGTATTAGCCAGCAGCTTGTGAAACACAATGCATGTGCATGGATGAAATTCTCATTCTACATGGATAAACTAACCAAATCATATTGGAACAATTCATGAATGGTCAACTTTTCCAAAGATCAAAGTAATGATCCTTTCAATTATTTTCTTTGGCCAAAAGTCACTTTTAGAGGATGAGTTCAAGTCTATGATAACATTATTAACTGAAAGAAGGATAATAGGATGTTTAGAACATAAATAATATGGGATGATAATAACATCCCTAGTGGACCACAGTCCAAACCTATAATCTTGGTAGGGCTAAACATTTAAAAATAGATAGATAAATAAATAAATAATCCCAATATCCAGGTAATTCATAATACTAAATATCATAGCAATGAGTAAACCCATTAGATGTTTAGTCTTGAGCACTTGATGACAGAATTTTTCATTTAACCAGAACAACCTGATATGGAGGAGTTGTCTCATGTGCATATAAATGGGAAGGCTTGGCAAAAATATGATCCCCACGGACAAGTGAAGGTCTTCTCTCAGCAAGCCCTGGGACTTCAAGGGACAAAAATTGATGTCCCCTCTTCCTCAAAAGAACACCTTCCATTGCATGACTCCTCATGCTTTCCTGAAGCAATCACCAAGTTCAGCACAAATAGGAAAAAATCTTAACAAGAGTGTTGTTAAAAAATGAAGTTACCTCTAGTTGTATTTCTTCCATGATGAGTAAATTTTTGAAGTAAGGGCCATAGTTTTTCCTTGTAAGACCTTCTGTCACAATATCAGGAATTTGACCGCTCTCAAGCAATTCTCTAATGTCATTTGGAATGTCATATCGAGGAAGCCTATTTTTGAAGCTTCGGTCTGTTGATCTACTAGGACGTGAACCACTCACAACAAAGCAATCCACAGCAAATTGTTTCTTTCTAGTGCTTTTTGTGTATGGCCTCCTTGAGACCAAAGATTGGGCGATCTTATCATCTACTAAGAGAAAAACAACTCTTTCAATCCTTTCAGACTCCAGATCAACTTGCACAATACATGTTTGCAAACCAATTGCCTTGGGTTTGCAAGATACCCATACAGTCAAAGTATCGCCTGGATGAAGCACTGTGTCCTCCAAGCAAGTGAGCTCAACAAAGTTTCGGATGGTTTCCGCATCAGAGTTTGCATTTGGAGGTTCCATCAGAGAAAGCTTGAAAGAGTCCTCAGGGTTTGAGGCATAAATATTAACACGCCATAGTTCCACTGATTCATCAGTGGTGTTCTCAATAGTTATCTTATCTGCAGCTGTTTCTCCGATTATTACTGATTGAGGCTTTCCATCCCTATAAGGGAATGGAACTGAAACAACAATTTGACCCCCTTCAACTGGGTTGTAACCACACACCGACTTATCATCCCCGAAATCTATGAAGCCGACTTCTCCTTTGTCTCCAATGACAGAGCACTCATCATCCCACTTATCACCAACTGTACCCATCACCAAACAGAGACTGACATGAACAAGAAAATGTGAGTTTCCACTAAAAAATTGAACAAGAAGAAGAAGAAAGTGTCTGACTAAAAGATTAAGTGCCCGTTTGGTGATTTACAAGAAGGATTACCATAAATTGCAACCCAAATTCTCTACCAAGGCTTACTAAAGCTACATTGGAAACAGAAGGGAAAAAAAATGGAATAATCAACAATAACATAAAAGCTCTGAAATGAAACCAGTAGACCCACAATCAAAAACACCACAGACCAATAAGAAACAAGTGAAAACACAACCTCCCTAAAACATACCAACACGTTTGAGAACTCAGCAATTAGCAGCGTACAAATCTGATTAAAATGTCATTATTTCCACAAAATCAACAAAAGCTTGCATCAATACCCGAAACCCATATAAGAGCCAGAGTCCGAAATTACATAGCAACACATTGCACACACATTGCCATCAAATACATACAAATTCACAGTGACTGAGAAATGGGTATAAACGAAAACTATAAGATTAGGTTAAGAGACGAACCCGTGAAAACAACTGAGGACGCTTTAAACGACAGAGATGATCAAAACCCAACTTTGATCAAACCTCACCGACCCGATCCTAAAGAGAATATTGAAAAGGGTTCACTGCATTTCATCAGATGACAAAAGTTCAACAAGGGTTCAGTAAAGCGTGAAGAGTGTGAGAAAATGAAGATTACCAAAAAAACCAAAATCCTATGGAAAATTGGAACAAATAAAAGGGTAAAAATTAGTTGAGCTGGTAGTGATTAGTAAAGTGCCATTTTCAACCTTTCTTAGATTTAACTTGTTCAAATTGTTTGCTTTATTTAGTGGCCAAAAATAAAAAAAATTTGTTTGCTTTTTTTACCCAGTTTTCACTAAAAATGCTCACCTAGGATCCCTATGGTGGTGTTTGGCTGTTTGCAGTTGGCCGGTATTCAGTAATGGTATGGTGGCAGAGAAGGCTCGGGAGTCGGGTATATGGACGGAGACTGAGGCAGCCACCGTATAACCGCATTACACGTGTCGCAGTCTCATTGCTTCGTATCTCTGCTGCCCAATACGGGCTTTCCCCAGCTAAAACTTATGCTGTCGGGTGTGAACCGTGTGATTTCAGATGGATTGGGTCAAAAGAGAGGTCGGGTCTTTGGAAAATTTCCAAAAATGTTTTGGAATTTTGAAAGGCCATTTTCGTTCTTATTCTAAAGTTTTGAAATCTTCTAAATTGTAAAATTTTGGATTTTTAGAAAGTGTTTTCACATAAATTCACAGAGTTTTCATAAGTTTTCCGTCATAAAAGGAGATGGACGGTCGAATTCTATTCAGACTTAACAGTGGCGGTCAACTTTTATCCAGACCTAATAGCAACGGTCGACTTCTATTTAGACCTAATAGCGGCGGTCGACTTCTATCCTGATCTAATAGCAGCGGTTGACTTCTATCAAGATTTAGCAGCGACGGTCAACTTATCCAGATTAACATCGACAGTCAACCTGTCCAAATTAGCAGCAACGGTCGATTCATGTCTAAACAAAATAGTAATTTTTCCTTTTTTTCTTATTTCCTTTTCTCTCTTCTTTTTCTCTTTTTTTTCTTTATGGTTTAAAAAGTAATAAAAATAATATGATCAAAATCAAGAAATTAAAATAGCTAACGAGAAACAACAAACTCCCTAATGAAAAAAAAAAATAAAAAGGAGAGACCACAAACACTCGGCCCAAAAAAAGAAGAAAACAATTTAATATTGAAGGGGGTGGCGGTTGACTTTTATCCAGACCTAGTAGCGCCTATCGACTTTTATCAAGACCTAACAGTGCCAGTCGACCTGTCCAGATTAGCATCAACAATCAACTTGTCCAAATTAGCAGCACGGTTAATTCATATTCAAACCAAGTAGCAATTTTTTTCCTTTTTTCTTATTTCTTTTCTCTCTTTTCTTTCGAAAGGGGGTGTGGTTGACTTCTATCCAAACTAAGCAGCCACGGTAGATCTCTATCTAGACTGAAGGTGTCAAACGGGTCAGGTCGGCCCTTTTAATTTTCAGTTAATAGAAGTATGTCCAATTTTGGTGGTTCATTCAGACTAAAACCATATAGGTATTTAGATTTGTACTTAAATTCAATTTTTAAGGCTAAGGTCCAAAAAATGGACTTTTTAAAAATTTTGACTCATATTATCTCTTAAAATTAAGATAATTAATATGAATTAATTTTAAAAATTATGAAAGATAATATCCATTAGGACATTTTTTTATTTTTAGACTTTTTAATTAAAACATTCAAGATTATCTAGTTTTTATGTTTTATAATTTAAAATAATAAAAGATAATATATGTTTAAATTATACAAATATGAAAAACAAATGCATTAACCTACAAAATAGAAAATAATCAAACAAGTAAAAAAAAAAAGAAGTATATATAGGTACATTTCAATTGTACCAATACGTAGGTTTATATATATATATATAATTATATAGGTACATTTCAATTGTAACAATACATGGGTTGCTATATATATATATATATATTTGATTAGGTGCGCACCAACAAACATGCGCACTTGATCTGAACGCTCGGCTTTCGCCGCTGATCGCTCGGCCATGTTGCTTCCTTCCTTGAGTTTTGAGAGTAAATCCTCATTTTTTCACCTCATTCCCTCCTAGGGTATTGAATAGGCTTGGTGGAGGCCACCCAAAATCTCAGAGCTAAACCATAACATAAATGCCAACAAACCATCGATCGATTAGTACAATTGAAATGTACCCATAAAATTTTTTTTTTTCCTTGTTTGATTATTTTATATTTTGTGGGCTGATACATTTTTATTAGATGTATATAATTTAAATCCCATAATTAATTTTAGGATAATATGATAATATTAAGATAATATAAAAATAGGATAATATTAGACATTTTTTAAATTAAAAACATCTGGACAATTATTTTTAGACCTTAGTCAAAAATAAAAAAACATTAAGGTATTAGTCTAAGAGAGGAGAGAAAATTGCACCGGCCATATAGTTAAGACCATTTTTGGCCACGAGTCATTTGGGCACGGGCAGGCCTACGAGTCTTTTTTCTTTTTCTTTTTTATGGTGAGAAAACTAATTTTATGATTTTTTTTTTGTAATTAAATATTAATATTTTTTTGCATGAAATTTGAATATTCTTGTTGATAAGTTCTTTAATTATGAAAAAAACAATGTTAAAGAAGTCGTGCCTAATTCGAGTCCATTTCGTGTTCGTATCGTGCTTGGATTGTGTCGTGCTCGTACCGTGCCTAATGGGCTAAAAAATTTGTCCCGGCCCGGCCCATTTACTTGTACTGTGTTGTGATGTGCCTATTTTAACCGTATCGTGCTTGGACCAGCCTGACCCATTTGACACCTTTCATTCAGACTTAGCAACGTTGGTTGAGTTCTATCTAGACGTAGCAGCGACAATCGACCTATCCAGATCAACACAACAATTGATTCATGTCCAAATCAAGCATCAATTTTTTTCCTTTTCTTTCCTTTTTTTCCTTTTCTTTCTTTTCTCTTTCATCTTTTTTTAAAAAGTAAAGAATATAATATGATCAAAATCAAGAATTTAAAATAGCTAACTTAAGGAAAGACAATGAACACCCTGATGAAAAAAAACAAGAGACAACGAACACTCGGCCCAAAAAAAGAAGAAAACAATTTAAATATAAATCATAATATTCCTAGTTCGAAGAACCCTAGCACAATCCTCAAGAGGGTCCAACAACTTTGAATATCCCAACTTCAAAGACAAACCATACCTATACTAGAATTTCCACAATTTTTGAAACTTTAAAATATACATACTAGAAAATCATCATAAAAGAAATATGAGAATAAGAACTCAATCCAAATTTTAGAAAAATTAAAATCTATTATCTTTAATATGTTCACTCGCTAATACTTAAGTGTTCAGTATAATTAGGTGTTTGATGGTGTGTTAAACATGTTTAAAGACTAAAACTTGATTTTAAACTTGAAAAGGAATTACTGAAATTGAATGAGGAAACAATAAATTACAGCATGAGGACGAGACATATGAGTGATTTTAAACTTTTAGGGGTATGTTTAATTGAGTATGAAAAGGTCTATGAGATATATATAATAGAACAATGCAATGAAGATGCACATATAATTATAATGAGAAAAACTTGTGTAGGGAGTTACTTGCCACCTCATCATGCTGAGTGGCACAACCAACCATTTAGAATTTGCCATTATTCATCTTTAATTATAGTTTTTAATTTCTTTTCTCTCTAAAACTCACCTTAAAAAAATTAAAAGAATTTAAGAAAATAGAATAGTAACCAATTAAAAACCCACCCCACCCACGTAGCAACACTCATCTATAGGAGTGGAATCGGTTTGGTAACCGAATCGATTGGCCACCACCGACTATTGAACTGCCACCAGCGGAATGACCAGATTCGCCACCGACATTGTCAGTTACCGCCTGTTTCAGTATCGGTCGTGGCGGTCGGTGGAAGTCAGTATTGGAGAGAAAAAAAGATATATAAAGAGGGAGAGACTGAGAGAGGTTGCTGGTTTTTGGTTTCTGGAGGAAGTGGATGTGCTAGGTTGTAGAGGAGAGATTGCTGGGTTGCTGGGTTTGCAGAGGAGAGGCGGCGATGAGAGATTGAAAATGAGATTAATGGGTTCTCAAGGAGGCCGTCAGTGAGAGATTATAGAGGAAAGGCCAGCCGAGGGTTGTTGGGTTTGCAAAGGAGAGGTTGGCGAGGGGAGATTGCAGAGGAGAGGCCGACGAGGGTTGCTTGGTTGACTAGTCGGTGTAGTTTTCGGTATCGGAATACCACCAATATGGGCATTTCAGTACCGGCTTCGACTCGATTATTGCCGGCACAGATCGGTCGGAGTTCGAAATCGAAAATGAAAGAACAACCACTGAACCAATCGGAACGGGTCGAACGTCGATAAGTCAGCAAAAAAACCCAACCTTACTCCTCCACTACCTTTCTTCACCTGCGGCGTCGTTATCAGCGGCCTACCACCGCCTGCATCGGCTATCTATCTCTCTCTCACTCTTTCATCTATCTTATAATTTAATATTAGGGTAAAACTAAAAGTTTTGGGAGAAAAATATTTAGAGGTACAAAGAGCAATAGATGGATCAATAGATATCTCTAGGGGTGCAACTTGGACCGGATCAACCTGAGCCTACCCGAACTCAATCCAGTGTTTGAACCCGTGTGGGAGGGTTTGAAAAAGTCAAAACCTGCCCGAACCCGGACCCGGACCCAAACACGAATTTTTTGGGTTGGGCTTAGGTAGAAGTCATGCCTGCACAAGCCCAAGCTGAACTCGACCCGAATTCCCAACCCGATTTGTATTAGTATTATGCTATAATCTATATATTAGATTATATTTTAATTTAAATTAGTAATATAATATTTAGTTTATATATTGTTATTAAAGATGAACTAGAGATTTAAAGGATGTCAAAATATATATTCTATCTTATATATATTTGTGTGGAATAAAACCTAAACTATAATATTTGGTAACAATATGGTTGTGATATTATTATTTTCTCTTCATGTTGAAGCTTTGAAGGTATTGCTTTGTTTGATTAATTGAAGTAATTGTGTTATACTTTTATCAAGATTTTTTTTTTTTTTTTCATAAATTGAAACCAACCCGTTCCTTGAGTTTGAGGATCGAGTCCAATCCAAAGAAGGGAAACAGCAAAGCTTTTAATTTTTGTGTTTTTCAAAACATTAAAGTCTTCTATTTAAAAATTAGTAGAGTACACATGGCAACAAAAGAAGGGAGAAGGTAGATAACATTCCCTTTTTTTTTTTTATCCCCAAAACTTGGGACTCTTGGTTCTGGCTGCTTACCAATTGGAGTGATTTATGCATGCATGAATAACACAATAGCCACCAACCAAGCAAAAAGGAAAAAACTTAAGGAATGGGAAGACAAGTGAATCCCTCTCACATGTTCTTCAACATACATGAGCACTCCGGTCATTGCAAATGAAACTCCCCACTTTTAAAGGTCCATTTTCCCAAATTACAGCTATTCAGCGTATCAGAAGTTCAAACAACAGAGCTACTTTGAGAATTTGAAATAGGTTCTGAGGTTCTGACAGAACATTAATTCCCATATACTAGAATAACTAAATTGACCCACCAAAAGTTTAAACGTACAAATAAACACAAGTCTGTGATGAAATTAAAACCTCAAGCGGCAGCAACACCAGCATCCTTGATAGATTCTCGCCAGGCATACTGCCTCGCCCCATCCTTGTCAACAATCTTGATCACGAAATTGGGTGGAGCCACAACCAGCCTTGATCGGATCTCAATGATGATCTTGTCAACCAAGTCAATCGCTTCTTCCACTGACATGCCACTGTGGTAGTGTCTGTCCATCAAGGAGAGTGCGAAATAGGACCCATAACCAAATGCACCCTTATCAACCTTGTGGAGTGAGGCAATGTAATCGATGTAGTAGAGTGATGGTCCTGTCTCCTTGTCATAGCCAGCCATAAGAATGTTCACTGAGTATGGGTTCTGAAATATAAAATTTTGTTAAAAAAAAGAAGCAGAAATGAAAATATAAATAAAGGTTATGTATCAAGAATCAGCTATTTAAAATTCTATTGCTAAAGGGAGGGGGCACGTTGGACACCAGCAAAAATACCTGTAAGTGCAAACCTACTGACAGATTCTTCTCAAGTACATTTCTAGCACCCATGACTTAACAAAATTGCTCTCTCTCTCTCTCTCTCTCTCTCTCTCTCTCTCTCTCACTCACACACACACACCACAACTTATGAAGCATGCCTAACCCATCTGTACCTCATCTGGCTAAAGAAACACAAGCAAAGTTAAAAAGCCCTCGAAGGATGAACTGAGCCTTGACCTCTTTGACAAACAGTATGATATATTAACAAGCACCTTCATTTCTAGTAGACAACAGGAATGTACATGGTTATTTGTTCTTAGCACCTTCACAAACCTGATAAAGAACAAATCCATGACTTAAAAAAGAAAAAAATAAGTACAAGACAACTCACATAGGAAAATTCCCCCCCCCCCCCCCAACACACGTTTTTTTGGAGGTTGGAAGTTGGAACCATATTTGTTCAACCATACCCATGGTGACCTGATAGTGTTTAAAACCCTTGCTAGATCCCCACCTATGGAACATAAGTTGACTCAACCCTTTAGGAATACCATCTTCATATACTCAACAACCTCAAAACTGAGAAGCATACATAATACTTGAGACTCGCCACTATGATTTGTCCTCAACATTCCAAGCCTTTGATGAAAAGGAAAGAAGACCATGATGATGTCCTAAAATCTTGACGCAATATTTTTTAAATTTAAATTTATACAAAAATTAGAATAGCAGTTCAATGAATAATGATAAAAGGGGCAAAGTCTTGCTAGGATATAGGATATATTTTGAGGACTAGCTAGGATTTGAAGGCAAGAAGTCCCTAGAATTTTAGAAATTGAGTTCTGGTTGGTGCAGCAGCTACTTTCATAATTTTGGGTTGCACAGTAATTAAGGCTAGGGCTGTTATCATTAAAATCTGGGGAGTGAACTTAAGGCTCTTTGAATACTATACGTATATGGTTGTGGTTTGAATTTAGAAGAAAATCTGGGGGTATATAAGGCAATCACACATAAGAGAGGAGGCCATATTGCTGTCAAAAAGCTCAAATGTGGCTGGAAAATTTTGAATCCAATGTTAAATATATGATATATTAGAGGATTCTATTATACATTGTTGGCAGCTGGCACAAACTTATTCTAATAGGACCAGGACTTCAGTTTATAATGATCGTTTGAGTCTTGACTAGTTAACTAGCAAACTGTCAGAAAGACACTTTTTTTTTATAGGAACCGTAATGACTATACTTAAACAAAACCAAAAGAAAATCACACCACTTTCCCATGCCCCCCTTTAGTATTCCTAGAAATTTACACCCAAATCTCTAAAATGAAGTTAAGAACAACTGAACAAGATGCATTGCAACAACAATCAAACACAAAACAAACTCTAAAACATTTGAGGCTTCAAAATTGCCCCTTTCTCTGCCCTTGAATCTCAGTGTGAACTCTTTAATCTGTATGCAATTATGCACAAGGCCCAACTACAAGATCAGACACTTTGAATCCCAATTAAGTGTCTAGGAAACTTCCCAAGTGACCTCATTTCTAAATTCCAATGTTCTTAAACTCATACTGGAAGTTAGAAACATTTTACATACGTTATACACATCCAAACAAAACTTTAGGTCGACATGAGATTGCATCATCATGCCTAACTAGGACCATAACTCTTGTCAAACCATATACCTAGCATCTATGGCGCCCACAGCCTCCCCTACCTGATTATATTATACACGAGTTCAAACTCTCAGTCTCTGATTACTGAACCTTGCGATATAACCGCTAAATTGCATCCTATGTTACTGGCAATTAAAGCATACCATAAGAAAGATGTATGGATCCTCCCACCTAATAATGTTGTTATCCAAAACCAATGACTGGTGAAGCCATTGAGAAATTTGCTCAAGTTATAAGGTCAAAAACGAAATTGTCTTACTCATGATAACATTATAATTGCATGCTCAAACAAAAAACAGAAATAGTGTGCACACGTCAAAGCATTAGCCAACTTCACATCATTCCCTTTTTGTTTTTGGCTTGAACCCCACTTCGTATAATTAATTTCCAAGTTGTTACATTTTTAACTAAATCCCAATACGCATCTCAAATGAATTAAAAAAAAAACCCTAGACTCTTCAAAAGGGGATTAAGGATAAAGAACTCCAATAGAGTTATATTAACCATAACTCTAGATCCCTAATATTGGGCAAAATTCTAATTAACCAAAAAAATGAACACAAAACATAAAATCTATTAACAAAAAATAAGCTTTACCTTTCGCAAGGCCGTGGCGAGCTCGCCACGGGTGAAATTGGCTGCGGCAGCAGTTGTCAATGGGATGCCATTGCGGAACTGATACAAGGCAACGTTCTTCTGGATGTACTCAGTGAATTGAACCCTATGTTTCGCCAAATCAAATAAAAACATTTATAAAAAAACATCAAATTTATCCAAGCCACAATGACCGGCGATCGAAATTAAACTCAAAATAGATTTTTCGAACCTGTCGCCGGGCTCGCCGCTGGCGGCGATGAGCTTGTGGGAGTCGAGGACCATGATCTTGTCCTCGTTGGACTTATGCACCAGGATGCTGTGCACAGCTGACGTGTCCGCCGCCACTATGGAGAACCCGTCCCCTACCAAGCCAAAAACGCATTCCATCTCCTTCTTCTTCTGAATATGCTAGGGTTTCGAATTCGATCTCTCTCTGAGTTTGATTCGGGACTTGAGAAGTTGGCTCAGTGTTGTGATTTTGGGTTATAGGAGGTAAAAGACTACTTGAGGAAGAAGTTCACTCAAGGGGTCTGTTTGGTTGATTGCAAATTGATGGTCGAGTTATAGGATAAGATGTACCTTCAACCGGTTCTGCTATCCCAATATCACGAATGGGATTTTACTATTGGGCTAATTACAAATATCACCTTCAAATTATGTCATGTTTAACGCTTTGTCCCCCAAATTATAATATTTTTGCACTTTACCCCCTTAAACTTAATTTGATTAAACATTTTGCACAAGTGGTGCCACGTGGTGTCTGTGGCCTTATACTTGAGGGCATTTTTGTTTTCTTATTTTCAATTTTAATTGACATTTAACATGAAACTACCCTAGGCAAGATAAGTCACGTGGCCGGCACCACATGTGCAAAATTGACAAAGATTAGTGTTAAAAATTTTAATTTGAGGGAGAAAATGTTACATAATATAATTTAAGGGTACTATTTGTAGTTAACTCTTTACTATTTTATATAACAAGCATGACAGTTTACCCAAAAGAAAAACAAGCATCACAGAATAATTTTATAATATCAAATTTTAATTTGATAGAAAAAAATTGATAAGCTTACACTCCATTTCACATTAAATTAAGAAAATTTCAACAAGTTTCCCTCTAATATACTAACCTTTCAAAATAGTCTAAATTTATATCTTTGCTAAAGGCGAAAGATACAATATGAATCATATGACAAAAATATAAGAATCTAGAATTTAGTCAAGATAAAAGATAGCTTAACTTTGTTAACCTTTGATCACTTTTTAAGCATTTTTTTTAAACAATGTGACAAAAATAAAAATTAAGGGTAAATTTTACTAATATTTCCAAAACATTGGTCATGTATTTTGATCCATCAACTTTAAAATATGTCATTTACACCTCCCACTTGAAATTGTGTGTTTAGTCGATCAATTTTCTAAATTTTAACTTCTATTAAGTTTTTTTTGGACAAAAATTGGTTATATGCTTTAGAGTGCATGGCCCATATGAGCTGGAACATTCGCTTCATAAGGTTTGGGCCTCGTGCCATTGGTTTTCTTCTCTACCATCGTGTTGTGGGCCTTGGAAACTTTATTGTCTCTTTTTTTCTCTTTTTTTTTTTTTTTCAAAGAAAAAAATTGGCTTTGCCATGAAAGCCAATAATATCAGCAATTTTAACCAAACAGATTTTTATGATGGGATGGTTAAAGTAATTTCATACATTTTCTTATGCCTGTTTAATTAGTTCGAAGAGAGAAAAACGAGATTCCAATTCTTACCATGAGTATAGTTGTGTGTGTGGGATAGAGAAATGACCATTAGAACTATAACAAGTCATATTCAATATTAAAGCAGGGTAAACAAACACTTCACTATTATTTATCACTATGTGAAACCAATATCTTGGTTTTCACATTGGTATTACAATATAATTGAAGTGGGTTTTCCACAATATTGTTAATTTGAAGTGAAATTGGTAGCAGCAGCAGCAGATCGAGGCCAGTTGGGGCACTTTGGTGGACCAACAGGGTTGCAGGGAGCACCATCTTTCATCACACAATTACATGTATCAACTAGAATTCCTCCACCAGCAGCGCGGCAGAAGGAGTCGACATGCCCAACATTCCGGTAACAAGGAGTGCATGTCAGCCGGCACTCATCTTCATCAGGACAACCACCGCCAATCGTAGATAATATACAATCATTAGCATTCACGAGCGACATCATTCTTTTTTCTACAAACAAAAATAAAACTATTTAATATCCAAATGTATAATGAGTAACGTTATGTTATTGTTATTAGAACACGACTTTATGTGATAGGTCGAGTATACTATGATTTCATTCATAGTTCAATGTTCTTTCATTTGCGTATATTTTATTTCATCCTATACAATACAGAAGAGTAATTACTATTAAATGTGCGTGTAAATATGAAATGAATCAAGTAAACAAACCTGAGGTGACTAGAAAGAGGACCAGAAGCAAGCAAAAGGAAGCAGAGAATTTGGCCATTTTAATGCTTCGCTAGAGCAACAAAAATGTGGCTATTGGCGAAGAAGAATGCAGAAAATGCTTGTGAATATTGGTCTTACTTTGGTGGGCTTTTATAGGTAACAAGAGTCCTCTACTTCGTGCCCTATGATGTAAAGCACTATATTCAGAAGAATCCTACACAATTGCACATAGATAATTTACCTCGTAAAATTGCTATGGAAGATCTGATTATCAATTATATGGTAAGTGTACTATTACATTACCCATTAGTTTTTCATCTCTTTCTTTATATATCGATATATCTATATATATATATATATATATATATCTATACTATTATATTGGTGTTTATTTCTCTATATATCTATATTATTATAGACGAAGAAGTTTTGGGGTTTGGTGTAACATTTGAAAATCCAATTATATGCCTTTTGTAACTTAACAAAAAAAAAATGTCCTTTGTAGGAAAACAATAAAAGTAATAATTTACTTTAAGACAAGCAAAATAATAAACTAAGAGAATTCAATAAAATTAAAAATGGAAATTTTTTTTTTCATAATATGCTTTATTTTATGCACAAGGAATTTTTTTTTTTTTTTAAGTCCAAAATAAAAAATAGCATGATAAACTAATCCATGTGCTCAAACCGATGACAACTAGATCAACTTTTTAATGAGCTGAGTGATCGACATGGGCCCGAGCCTTCGGTTTTTAAAACCTTACAATAGTTTCAATTTGACGATATAAACTATTATTCAATTTCAATCTTAAAATTGCATAAAATCACATATATATAATTATATATATAAATGTGAAAAATGAATTCGTTTTGCTGAGTCCTTGGGGTGCACTGGTTGGAGGACTGTTCTCCTCTTGTTTTGCAGTTTCTTTTTCTTGATATGCAGGGTTTATCTAGAGCTAGGTCTACCCTAATGTAGTTTGTTTTTTGTTTTGGGCTTCGGCCCCATTGCACATATATATATACTAACACAAAATACACAAAAGTACAAATTATTTAGAATCACAACTACCTCAATTTTGTGAGTTACGATATGAAATTGTTTTGATAGTTTCAATCGGACCTGTAAAAAAAAAAAAAAAAAATCACGCCAAGCGCTCAACAAGGAGGCCATTCACACTCTGGCCACTAATTTTATAAGTGTGCTAGTTTTACATTAAAAAAAATAGGTAGACCTTTTTGACACTAAAACATTAGGTGAATTATTTTATTAAGACAAACTCCAAAGTAAACTTAATAATTATTTTGTTTAAATTATTAATTAACACCAAGAACGTGTGTTAAGAGGATAACAAACTTTCAAATACTAACTTAAATAAGTCATACCGCAAAGTTTTATTTATTCTTATGTGGTCTTATGACTCTTATCTGATAAACAAAATCTCTACATGTGCCAAAGGAGTCACATGCAAAATTACACAAGTATTTTAGAAATGATAAGTCTCCAATACCCATACTAACACCAGACTGGCCCCTTTATGTCTCAAAGGTCCAAATAAGGGTAAGCCCATTAACATCACGGTTACATGGTTCTGGGTGGATCTTTGCAAGAAGGTATGAAGTTATTAAAGAGGCCCAAAAATCTCTTGCAGCCCAAAACAAAGAGTTGGTGCTATTCCGACCACCCTAAACTGCTGAGTTAACCATCTTATTTCAAAATTTTAATTTTACCCTTAAAACAAAAAATTTTCAATTTTGTTCGTTGGGTCATCGACAGTTATCTATCGAAATATTTGTGGTTATTCGACAGTTATTTGCTGAACATTGGTGAATTATTAGGTGGATAACCACCAAATGGAAATGAAAAAGGCATTCAACAGTTATCTGCCGAAATATTTATATTTATTCGACACTTATCTGCCGAACATTCGTGGATGTTTCGATAAATAACCACCGAATGGATCTGAGTGATTTCATTATGTTTTTACAATAAAGGATAAAATAGAAAAAAAGTTGAACAAAATATGTTAGGGTCGTCTGCATAACCTGACTCCAAAACAAAACTCACATTTCAAACATAAAATTTTAACAATAAGGCCTTAAATGAATACGTGAGAAGTAAATCTATCACAGTCGAAGCTTGGGCCCTGTTTGAGACTGTATATCCTGAGGAAGAAGCATAATGGTGGACTTTGGAATCGTTAAATTGTACGTATTGCTTTATAGGATATGGTAAATTTTTTATTTTTTTATTTTTATTTTCTGGGGTTTTGCCCCTTAGTACTTCCAAATCCTCTATGATAAATTGTCTTAGCTAAATAGTTATAATTTATTCCAAGACAAATTAAAACAATGTATGAGATTTGAATCCAAATTTGGAGATCCGAGTTTGATCTTCAGGGTCTAATTTAAAATCAATGGTTCATGTTTCGAGTCCAGATATAAAGTATGAAATTGAACTTGATTGAATCTCAAATGCGAATACACGTACATCTCATTAGCAATTATTAATTTTTCTACTCCTTTATTTGTAGTTAAGGTAATACATAATGATGAGTTCCATTGAGATTTGTATGATTACTCAAAGCACCTAAAAGAGGAGGACGACAACCATCAAAGGGTGGACAAGGTGAACCATCTGTGAAGCTACAAAAGCAACTATAAAATGGTGCAAGATCAGAACTTGGTGTAAGAAATTATAACAATGATACAATGCTTGAGTTTGTTGATTACTGGTGTATGCCTACAGATGTTGGAAATACTGACACTTGGTAGCAGTAGGCTACAACCTTTCCAACACCAACGTAGCAGGGGCGCGCGACATTTTTCAAGGCACCGTTGGTTATCTGGACAACCATCACCAGCCCATGAGATCTCGCAGTTTTCATTGCCATCTTTTGCATGCACCGTAGGTACCATATATCATTCTCACTGCAACAATAATTGTACCAAAAACCAGTTGGTGTTTTTTGGTGATCGATCAAACTAATTGGTGCGTGTTTGATCATGCATAAAGTGTGCAAGTCAAAGCAAGAAAAGATTGAACAAACCTGAACAGATCACAACCAGAAGCAAAACGAAGTGAAACAAGGTTGTAGATAGGGATGGCCATTTTACCCGTGGGTTTGGGTACCCGCGGGTACCTACTCTATTAGGGTAGTGTGGGTATGGGTAATTGGGTAATGGGACGGGTACGGGTATACATGTTAATGTCCGTATAAAAAATGGGCAGGTATGGATAATACCTGTAGTTTACCCAAACCCTCTATTTAAAAAAAAAAATTTTATCATTAAATTCAAGTATAATGAACCTGAAATTTAAATTTAAATTGCAATTAAACTAATGAATGAAAAAAAATAGGAAAACAAAAAAAAAACATATGAATCAATTAAACTGAAAAACATAAATTAATTGATCAATTTTTTTTGGTCGAAAACTAATGGATCAATTAAACTGTTGCATTAACATGATTGAAGTAGGGAGCAGAGCCTGGCCAAAAATAATAAGAAGTAGGGAGCGGAGAGAGGAGAAAGGAGAAAGGAGAAAGGAGAGAGAGAGATACGTTATTGTAATTGTTCATAATAATATGTAACTATGTAACTATGTATATACTGTAAGAGTGGCAAAAAAAAAAAAAATTATGTATTGTAAGAGCTGATCTTTAAAAAAAAAAAAACTAAAATCAAGACAAAAAAGAACATGAATGGTGGGTTTTTGGGTTGGGTTTGGGTAACTCATTACTTTAGTGTGGCGGATAAGGGTAATACTCATTATACTATGAGGTGGGTTACGTAGGTATGAGTTTGATAAATTTTTCACTTAAATGAGTTTGGTTTTATGTGTATCTTCCCGCTGGGTCAAATGGTCATCCCTAGTTGTAAAGCTTGCTTTCCTCTCCATTTCACACACCATTATAATATAGGTGAATGGAAGGGTTGGGAACGTTGGAAGGTTTTTATAGAAACATGAGATTTATTCGACTACAAATAAATTCAATGAATTCATTGAATTTTTGTGTGCTGTGAGAATCAGATATCATTCTTGAAATTGACAATTCTGAAAAAATATTGTGTCAAAGATTAAGATTTTGGGTGCCTAATTATCCAATATGGGATTTTTTTGTCAGATTAAATCAATTGGATTTATATATTATGATATGGCAAATTCATTATGTACTTCGATCTTATTATTTATTTGTCTCATCAAATCTATTGGACCCTTTTACCCATCATGTCTTTCTTCTCCAAAAATTAGAGCTTAATAGTTTTATTTTTCCTTTTCAAACCCAATTTAATTATAGCCTTTGAGAAATTGATGTGGCAAGTGATCAATTAATTGGCCGGAGTTAACAATATTAAGTACGTAACTATTTTACAAGTGATATGGCAATCTATGTCATAAAGGCACAAGATTTTTTATGCCTTACTTGACACATTCCATATTCCCTTTTAATTTATTTCCCCAACTAAAGGTCATTTATTTATACAGCAGAAAGCTAGAGCTATTTTTAGTTTCTTACACACAATTACAAAGCTCACTATACATGAGCTTGTAGCTACTTCAAAACTCTACCACAGAGTACTACCCTCTCCTTAATTCGCATACTTAAATGTTTTTTCAATGCTTAGAAGTTGATTAGAAGTAGGGTTGGCTTCTCTGCCATGTCTTCTGGCTCTTCTTGGAGGGCACGAAATAAGATTGCTTCTGCTTGTCCAATATTTGTTCCATCTCTTCCCCAAATGCCAGCTGCTTAATTAGCCTCTCTCTCCATCAGCCTCATTACGTTGTCCTCTTGCCCTGCATATATACACATACACACCCAGTTCATAAATTAATGGCTCGCTAATTAATTAAGATTTGACTCCTGCGTTCAAGATTAGATTTTATAATTTCATATAATAACTTTATAAGCTTGCATAACAATATATAATATCTAAGCGTAACTTTGTAGCTTTGCATAACAATTTATAATATTTTAGCACGGACGCTCAGAGGCATAACCATTAGCTGGCAAACCTGGGTTATAGCCCGGGTGGCCCAAAACTTTTTTCATTTTTTATTTTGTATTTTTATAGTTTAAATTATCTTAGCCCGGCCACCTTAATCTTTATCTTCAGCCCACTTCAGCTTTCATCTTATGCCCAATTCTCTTTTCTGATTTAGCTCATTTATCATAGTTCTACTCTTTTAAAAGTTTAGCACACCCAAAGTTTAAATCCTGGCCATTGCATCAAAGCTCGACTGATATTTTACCTGCAAGGAAGTTCCTCTGGTTGTCCTGGGCATTATGAAGTCTTATGATTTTACCTGCAAGGAAGTTCACTCTCTTGGCTTATGAAGTCTGGGCAGGCCATTTCAAAGCGTCCTGTTCCAGTTAAGACTAGCATCAAATATATTGCCTTCAAATTGTAGTGTGGCACCATCATAGCTCCCTGCAAAAATTTCATAAAATTTCACCATCAAACATATATAAGTAGCTCGTACATATGTTACACCAAATTTAATTATTCATCAAAACTGTTTATCTAGAGTGAGTCTAGATTTGAATAGGTAAATGAAACACTGTCATAATATCATTTGATGAATAAAATTTAAAGGAGTTTGCAGATTTTATAGATTCTATGGATTCTTATTGACTTCCATAAAATCCATTAAAATCCAAGAGGAAAAAGTTGGAATTCTTATGACCTAAATTTTTATAAAATCCATTAAAATCCTAATTGAGAACACCTAAAAATTCATCAAATCCGAGTTGGGATACCCCTGAATGTAAGGGTACTCCTAAGTTAAGGATATAATATTAAATTTAATTAATTTCATCTGGGAGTTAATGTTTGTTTGATTTACTGGTTTGATTTCAGTGTAAGTGACTGAGAGATTGATGTCCTGGAGCTGCTTGATGTACTTCTCAGGGCCAGCCTCATAGAACTCTCCATAGTTGTTGGAGTGCAAAGGTTTTTGGCTTGGCAGATTGAACACTGAACCCTTAGACCAAGGGACTATTTTAGTCCAGGGTGATTGTGTACTCAATGTCCTGATTTGCTCTTTTGAGGCGCTTATGACCATGCCCTGGTTCCCCTGCTTTGTAAACGCCTTCTCTAGCTGCTCTCCTGGAGTCTGATTTCATTAAACAATGAAATGAATCAATAAAACACTCTCACATTATTTGAAATCAAATTTAGTATACAAATTCAGAATCCGTAACAGTATTCATTTAAACTAACAAATCAAATAAAATAAAGAATATCTTGTTACATCAAAGGCAGATTCAAGAATATCATTGCTGAAAACACTGTAGTAGGACTCCGGATGGCCGAAAAGGCTGGCAAAGTCATCGTCGGGCTTTTCAGAACCAGCAGGGAAGAATTCCTGCACCAAATTAATTAAAGCAAGTTACAAATTATATATATATATATATATATATTGAGCTACGTACCCAAATTAAATAAAAAATAAATGCTTCTATGTGAAAATTTGATATTGAGGAAAGGAAGTGTTGATGATTTGATTACCTCAAATTGGTCAGGAATATTGAGAGGCTTATAGAGCTGTGCTAACTGAAGAGGTTTATCATTGTGTTCGTTAATTAAGTAGGTAGTAGTCCCTTCAGGAAACTCTAATCACATCTCCCACTTTAATGCTCAAGGACTCTTTTCTGTCTTTCATCACAAGAGTGATGGTACCTTTTCCTGTTTAATTCCAAAGAAACAAAAATAACTATATATATTAACTATTTGAGTTTACTAATTAATCATTTTAAACTATGTAGATCGATCTAAACGAGTTGATCAGTGAAAGTGATCCAAATAACAATATGCACTCGTATTTTAGCAACAGCTTAAATTTTTTAAGTCTAGTAGTAATCTAATATGATAGATGATTGAGTTTTAGTTCTAAAAAGTACCGAGCATGTATCTGTCTTCTCTCCCACTTATCATTTATCATATTAAAAATATAAGTTGAGGCATCTTTAATTTAATACATTGTGGATCCATTTTCTTATATATTATTTGGAGTTGAGGGGTAGTACGTGATCTATCAATGCAAACAAACTAGTAAGTAATAGGAACAAAGGAGTCATATATATATGTACCTTCGCAAACAAAGTAAATGGTTTCAGCATCGCGATGGTGTGGGATGTTGAGTGTCTAGCTGTCAGCATATTATTGGCTCTTTGTTGATAAATCAGTAAAATGATGAATCAATACTTTTAGGACACGTGTATACTTTGTTAGAGTCTGGTTTGTCTAGTTAGTTAGCAAAACTGATTCTGGTTGTATAAGAGCTGCGTGCTCAGTTCATTTTCTGTATTCTTTCTCATTAATCAAAATTCATTCTCTCTTGGTTTCTCTGCATTTCAATGCTTTTCTTGCTTTCTTCTTCATCGGTGATCATGGTATCAGAGCAGGTTTCATCCTGACTCTTTCTATTTCTTTTCTTTTCTTTGCGACTGCTGCGAATTGCGATGAGGCGTACGATGGAGCGTGTGATGAGAAGTGAAATTAAAGGAAGTAAGTTCTTTGGTTAATCATATTTCTAAAGGTTGTCTCTGTTTAGCGATGGTGAAGTTGACTGTTCGTTTGGAAGTTTCTTGATATATGGTCTTGAGATCGTTTTTGGTTTGTGAATTTGTGGAGTCTGTGAATTTGTGAGTTTGTGCATTTGTGGGTTTGTGAATTTGTGGGAGTTTGTGAATTTGAGGGTTTGTGAATTTGTGAGTCTGGGAATTTGTTGTGATTTGTTGGAATTTCTTGAAGTTTCTTGAAGTTTCTTGAAGTTTCTTGACATTCTTGGAAGTATTGAAGTTGATTAAGCGTTCTTGGAAGTGTTGATTATGTCGATTACAAGTAGAGTTCATGGGTTGTTTCCTTTTTTGACATTGAAGTTGAATGACTCGAATTATCTTAAGTGGAGTTTTCAAGTAAAAACGGTGTTAGGGGGTCATGGTTTATTTGGTTTTCTTGATGGATCAGTGGTTTGCCCTCCAGAATTTATTCTTACTGAAGATGGGATAAGTACATCAGAGGTTAGTAGGGCTTTCATTGAGTGGGATCAAACTGATAAAGCTTTAACTAGCTTGTTGTTAGCCTCTGTTCATGAGGACACCATGGAACATATTTTGGGGTGTTCTTCTGCACATGAAGCTTGGATGAACATAAAAGAAAGATACAATACTGATTCTAGAGCAACTATCATGCAACTTAAGACTGACTTTCAGACCTTGCAAAAAGGAGCTGATACTATTGAGAAGTTTCTAATGAGAATTAAACATGCTCGCGCTCAATTATCTGCTGTTGGTGTGCATGTTAGTGATGATGATGTCTATGTGGTTGCTTTGAATGGTCTACCTGATGAGTTTGATTCTGTCAAGGCTGTTTTGAGAGGTCATCAAGGACCTATGTCTATGAAGGAGTTTCGATCCCAGCTTCTTGCTGCTGAACAAGATATCAATAAAAAGTTTACTCTTTCCTTGGTTTCTAATCAGTCAATGGCAGCAATGGTAGCTAAGCTTCCCACACCCAGTGGCAATCATGGCAATTATGCTTCTACTTGTGGTTCTACTTCTAGTCTGACCAATGGCAATGCACCAAGGAATGTCTACAGTGGTAGTAGTGGTTCTAGTATGTCTGCAGGGGATTTTAATGGAGATGGTGGATATCATGGTCAGTTTGGTGGCAGAGGTTATGGTTCTAATATGCCTGCAGGAGGTTTCAATGGAGATGGTGGATATAATGGTCATTCTGGTGGTAGGGGCTATACTAATGGTGGCTATAACAATGGTGGTAAATGGAATGGTACTGGTGTTCACTGGAACACCAATGGAGGCAGAAATGGTAAAAATTGGAGCTGGGGTTCTAATGCTGGAAGATTCAACACTGGCAGTGGTAGAGGATGGAATGGAAATGGTGGTAGGCAGCATAATACTTGGAACAATGGCTGGAATGGAGGAAGGCAGGTCCCAGAGTGTCAAATATGCTCAAGGAGAGGGCATACTGCTGTCAATTGTTTTGATAGGGAAAGAACTTCACAGAATCTTGCTTCTTCTGTTGTGGAATGTCAAATTTGTGGCAGGAAAGGTCATGTTGCACTTGATTGCTATCACCGATCCAATTATGCATATCAAGGAGCCGCTCCACCTCAGAGTTTGAATGCTCTCACTGCTCAAGCTAATGTTGGTTTTGCTTCAGAGGATGTTTGGCTTTCTGATACTGGAGCCACACATCACATGACTGCAGACCTTCAACATTTGACAAGTGCTGAGCCTTTTGAGACTGGTGAGACAATCACTGTTGGCAGTGGTGAAGGTTTGAGTGTGAAACATATTGGTTCAGCCTCTCTATCTCCTTCACTTTGTCTTAACAATATTTTACATGTGCCTAAATTAGCAGTAGATCTTTTGTCTGTTCATAAGCTTTGTAGGGATAATCATTGCACTGTTTCTTTTGATGAAAATGAGGTTTGGTTGCAGGACAAGGAAACTCTACAGGAGCTGTTCAGAGGAAAGAGTAGCAGAGGCTTGTATCCTATTCCAAAGAAGATTCAACATATCTCAATTTCTTCATCAATCCCTTCATCTGTGGCTTTTCTTGGTCAGCTAGTTAAAACATCAGTGTGGCATCATAGGTTAGGTCATGCAACTAATGAGATAGTTAATAAGATGTTGTCCAATTCTCATATTTCTTTTCTTTCAGATACTCAGCCTCATTTGTGTAAGTCCTGTTTAGGTGGAAAAATGTCTAGGTTACCTTTTTCTTCTCATGTCAGTCAGTCAAAGCTTCCTTTTCACAAAATTCATAGTGATGTTTGGGGGCCTTCACCTAATGTCTCTATGGAAGGATATAGGTATTATGTCCTGTTTATGGATGAATGCACTCGTTTTGTATGGCTCTATCCTATGATAAATAAATCAGATGTCTTCTCTATCTTTGTCAAATTTACAGCTTTTCTTGCAACTCAATTTGATGCTCAAATCAAAATTTTTCAGTCTGATGGTGGTGGTGAGTTTACTAGCAAAGCTTTCACCTCCTTTTTAGATTCTAAAGGGATTCTCCATTACATTTCATGTCCCTATACTCCTCAGCAAAATGGCATTGCTGAGAGAAAAAATAGGCATCTTGTTGAAACTGCCATTACTTTGCTTCATGCTGCAAAACTCCCAAATCAATTTTGGTATCATGCTTGTTCTCATGCAGCCTTGCTTATCAATAGGATGCCTTGTAAAACTCTTCAAATGATGTCTCCCTATGAAAAATTATTTCATCACATTCCAGATATCAAACATTTCAAAAATTTTGGTTCAGCCTGCTATCCTTTTCTTAAACCATACAATGTCAATAAATTGCAACCCAAGAGTGATGAGTGTGTGTTTTTAAGGTATGCTTTAGGATATAAAGGGGTTATTTGTTTTCATATTGTCACTGGTCGATTACTTTTAACACGGCATGTTATTCATGATGAAACTGTGTTTCCTTTCTCTACATCATCAGTTTCAATTATTCAATCTTCTCTTCCTTCAGTTTCTACTAGTCCTGGTCATTGTATTCTTCCCATTCCTGTTTCTCAGTCTCCAATCGTTTCTAGTAGCTCTTCTCCTTCAGTTTCTACTAGTCCTGGTCATTGTATTCTTCCCATTCCTGTTCCTCAGTCTCCAATCGTTTCTAGTAGCTCTTCTCCTTCTGCTCATGTCTTAGCAAATCCTTTGGTGTCTGTTGCAAATTCTGATACATCTTCTGCTACTTTTCCAAGAACAGACCCAATGGAGTTGTCTGTCCCTGCATCCTCTTCTGAGGCTCATCCAAGTGTCCCATTATCAATTACTGCTCAGTTGAATGGCACAAATGAGCATGGTATGCGTACCAGGTCCAAGGCTGGGGTAGTTCAAAGGAAGGATTTCAGTGAATTCCATTGTTTTAGTGCAGTTATGGAAAGTAAAAGTTTTGAAGAATTTGCATTCTTTTCTGGTTTACCATGTGTCTCAGACATTCAGCCATTGACAGAACCTAAAACTTTTCGAGCTGCTATGGTTCAAGAAGAGTGGAGACAAGCTATGAAAGAGGAGATTGATGCCTTACATGTGCAAGGTACATGGACTCTTGTTCCCAGACCTCAAAACAGAAACATTGTAGGTTGTAAATGGGTTTATAGATTAAAGAAAAATCCAGATGGTACTCTGTCAAGGTATAAGGCTAGATTAGTGGCTCAAGGTTTCAGTCAAGAGCAGGGTTTGGATTTTGATGAAACATTTAGTCCTGTAGTAAGGCACTCCACAGTAAGGTTGGTCTTAGCTCTTGCAGCCCAGTTCAAGTGGGAATTGAAACAGCTAGATGTCAAGAATGCATTTCTTCATGGTGATTTAAAAGAAGAGGTTTATATGAAGCAACCTCAGGGTTTTGAGGATCCTACTTATCCAGAGCATGTTTGTCTTCTTCAAAAGTCTTTATATGGTTTGAAACAAGCTCCTCGAGCTTGGAATGAGAAGTTCACAGGTTTTCTTCCCTCTCTTGGTTTTTAGTTTTCTCATTCCGATCCTAGCTTGTTTATTAAGTCCACTTCTACTGGTGTGGTTTTGTTACTTTTATATGTTGATGATATAATCATCACTGGCTCCCATTCTACAGAAATTCAACAAATGATTGATGAGTTAAGTTTGGCCTTTGATATGAAGGATCTGGGCAGGTTGACTTATTTTCTTGGGTTGGAAATTAAATATAAGGCTGATGGTGGTATTTTTTTGTGTCAACAGAAATATGCTAAAGATTTGCTTGTTAAAGCAGGTATGGCTCATTGTAAACCTTGTCAGTCTCCCTGCAAACCTCATTTACAATTAGCCAAACATGAAGGAGATCCTTTGTCTGATCCTACTTTGTACAGAAGTTTGGTTGGTGCATTGCAATATCTGACCTTCACTAGGCCTGATATTGCATATGCCACAAACACTGTCTGTCAGTTTATGGCTCATCCTACTGAGACTCATTATGATGCAGTCAAGAAAATCTTGAGATATGTTCAGGGCACCTTGTCTCATGGTCTTCACTATCAATCTGGTCCTATGACATTGACTGCTTATAGTGATTCAGATTGGGGAGGTGATATTAATGATAGGAGGTCGACCACAGGCTATATTGTCTATTTAGCTGGAAATCCTGTATCTTGGCAGTCTAAGAAACAAGGTGCTGTGGCAAGAAGCTCTACAGAAGCTGAGTATAGAGCCTTGGCAAATACTGTTTCTGATGTGTCTTGGTTGAGGAATGTTCTTAAAGATTTGAAAATGGTCCTCCCTTGTCCTCCTCTCATTCGATGTGATAATGTTTCTACCATTGCATTAAGTACAAATCTTGTGTTTCATTCTCAGATCAAGCATCTAGATACTGATTTTCATTATGTTAGGGAAAGAGTTCAATGCAAAGATTTGGATTTGGAATATGTTTCCACACTTGAGAATACTGCTGACATTCTTACTAAAGGTCTGCATAGTCCTTTGCATCTTCAACATTGCTGCAACCTCAGGCTTGGTCCCCTTGCTGAGGTTGAGGGGGGATGTTGAGTGTCTAGCTGTCAGCATATTATTGGCTCTTTGTTGATAAATCAGTAAAATGATGAATCAATACTTTTAGGACACGTGTATACTTTGTTAGAGTCTGGTTTGTCTAGTTAGTTAGCAAAACTGATTCTGGTTGTATAAGAGCTGCGTGCTCAGTTCATTTTCTGTATTCTTTCTCATTAATCAAAATTCATTCTCTCTTGGTTTCTCTGCATTTCAATGCTTTTCTTGCTTTCTTCTTCATCGGTGATCATGGGAGAGCAAAAGTTGAAGGCATAGCCGAGAACAAGGCTATGCGGTAGTTTTCTACGCCTCGAAGAAGCGGAGACTCGAGGCTCCTGAAGCTTGCGAGCACAGTAAAACCACCATATTCACTCACATACCGAGGCTTCCACAAGAATTTGACAAAGAAATAAGGGTTGGCCTCAGTCTCCTCCTCGATCGTCTTCTTCGTCCCCTCTTTGCTCTTTGTATCGCCGCAGACACTGATCTTGGCATCCTGCTGGGCTTTCACTCGAGTGGCAACTTACCATGCACTGAGAGTATTCCTCTTCAGGATCTTTGCTTGGGTACTCTTCGTTGCTGAGAGTGAAAGACACAGAAGCAAGGAGAAGAGTGGAAACTAAGAACAACAACCAAGGGAGCCTAGTTTTGATCGCCATGCTTGCTTTTCTTACTATTCAATTCATTATGACCCCCTTTTATAGTCTTCTACAATGAGAAGCATATATATAGCACTGAGCGTGTTCAGTTGTTCGATTTTGATAAGCGAAGCCATTCAATATGTCCAGCTCAGCTTTAGTTGTCCACGTTAGTCAGTTGGTTAGCTAGCTAGTTACTGATTGGTTATTACTGTAAGTCTGTTAGTTAGCTGATATTAAATATAAGTCGGCTCTGCTTTGTATTTTAAGCAACAGTGTATTCACAAATCACAATCAATAGCAATTCAGAATATTCATTGTTTTTCTCCCTTTTACTTTCTCTTTGATTTTCTCGGACACCAAACACAATCTCATCATGGTATCAGAGCTTGGTTATCCGCGTGTAAGGCCCAATGGCCACACGTGCTCCCACGTCACCCAATACAATTTGTTCACGTGTAAGGCTCAAAATCTCGCCACACGTGCGGGTGCGTGTTGAGAGTAATGTGGAGCAATGTCCCACATCAGAAAACTAAGGCTTAGTATATGTGTTTATAAGTCTTGAGTCTTTCCACCCATTGCCAATTGATTTTAGGTTGGATACTTTAATTCTATCAGATTTATGGAAGCCCAAGGCTGAGGATATATGAATGCATGTACATTTGTCTATGCAAATTACATGCAAGGTGACTAGTGTCGTAGCTATGTGACAAGTTAAAATTGGCGTACGTGTGCCACTTCATCTTCACGTGGTTTGAAAATAAAGAGAATAATTTGTTTTGCAGACTAATTAAAATGAGTTGGTGCGGAGATTGTAATTTTGCTCTTGATGCGCCATTTTGAGCCCAAGTGTCGACAATCCTTAAAATTTGTGGGATTATGTCTTGATCCTAGTTGTCCTAAGAAATCGTGATTTTGGGATGGGAAAATTAAGATTTTGTGTTTTAGAAGGGAATAAGATTCATGTGTTCTAATATGATGTGACACAATTATTTTTAACACGTCACTATTTATTTATCATATTAAATTAATATCATTACTGTTAAAAGACTATTTTACCCAATTTAAATCTAATGGCTACAATTACTATTTATAATTCAATGGTTTTTTCAACAACCACATGAAGAGAGAAAGAGGGAAAATGGTTTTCTTCTTTCCTCTCTTCCTTCCCTGCCGTGAGAGGAAGAAAATAGTTTGTTTCTTTTTTGGGGTTTCGTTTTGAAGAGAGAGAGAGAGAGAGAGAGAGAGAGAGAGAGAGGAAGGAGTGAGTGGTCTTTTCTTTTCCTTGCCGTGAAAGAGAAAAAATTGTCATCAGAACAAATTTAAAAGAATGGGGTATTGCAGGCTCTGACAATATCTTAATTCCAACACTTACAAAGTTACAGCAACAATTGAAATAACATTATGTTTAAAGGTTGTGTAGGTCCGAATGCAACAAACTCAGCAATTAATCTCACCTCACATTAGTTACTATACATACAGTAACTAAATTGGCATTGTTTTGTAAAGTCAAACCACCAATAGTGTATTTTGACTGAAAAAAAATACTCAATAGCAATGGTTGGGCATTTAATTAGTTAAAGAAATTAGTGCTTATTACCTAGTTTTTTTTTGTAGTGTTCTCTATACCTTTGTGGCTTTTGTTTTAATGGAAAGCATTAAAAAGAATGCCAGCAATTGTCACCATGGAAGAGATTATGATCGATGTGATGAGTTTTTAGGGATTATAACGATTTATGGCTTGGATTTTTTTTTTTTTCTATTTTTGTTTAATTTAAATTTTGTAAAATTTATAATGAAGGTTAAAACAATATTTGTAAAAACTGATGTGGCAAGAAATAATGAATTTAATTAAATAATATTAATTATTTTAAATTGACATGTCATTAGGGCACTCTAGCATTGTCCTTTTGGGATATGATGGATTGTTGCAAATTGGATATTGCGTTAATTAATTCTGTTCCTAGCATATATAAATCCCTAATTAAATACTAAACTATTAATCCTAAATTCTAAAATAATTGTTTACGTCCAATATTTTTAATTACTTATGTTCTTAATATATGAATTCCTAAATCTTAACCCTAAACCATAAAACAACGTCAAACAATTCAAATAAAAAAACGTCAAACAATTAAATATCATGATAGAAAGTATAAACACATAAAATATGAGTAGAAAATCTTATTTCTGCATATATATATAGGATATTTGTGGGCGCTAATATTTCTGTGAAAAATTATACAAACAAAATGTAAACTTAAATGTTATGATTTTATCGTGGCAAAGTAGATCAAGAATTAATTGATATATGGAAAGGTATTCTTTTCTCCCTAGCTCTTTGGATCGATGCGACATCATATGCATACACTTCCTTATTTTTTCTAATGCAATAATGCTAATTGTCCCACATTTTTTTTCCCACATTTGTATACCACCTTATGTGTCATTACTTTACTGGAAGGGTATTTCCTTTTTCTTTTTTAAGTTTTATTTTTTATTTTTTAGTATCCAATGCATGAATGCCATGTAAGGTGGTATGAAATTGTGGTATAAAAATGTGGTAAGTGTAGCATTACTGTTTTCTAATGTTCAGATAATATGCTGTTGATATGGTTAGTAATATATTTAAATTAATAATTTATTACTCTTAAGGTTTTAAAAGCTCTTTGAAATTATTTAAAAGAAAAAAGATAATTAAATATCGTAGCAACGCAATTGGAGCTGCATTTGCAACGCAATTGGAGCTACAACGATGCAGTTGTCGGTCGATTTTTTTCTTTATTCTCTACGTAAATTTTAGTAGAGAATTAATACAATTGCAGTCATCGGTCGATGCAGTTTTAGAAGATTACAACTGCAGCTACTATATATAGCGATCTTTTTTCCCTGAAATGTAATAAAATGAGCATCTGCCTTTTATTAATTAGTAATTAAATTAAATGTTTGGCGTCAGTCGTGACCCTATAATTCATGGCCAAGTTAGATAGTTCTCATTTATTTGTTTATTGATACATGCAGCAGAAAGCTAGCTAGAGTTGGTTATAGTTTTTATACACAATATTTAAAAAACTCACCCTACATGAACATATATATATATATATATATATATATAGTACAATTCAAAACTCTCGCTTACATACAACTTTATTTCTCCACCAGTCTCCTAGCCATTAGTATTACTACTGAAACCTATATACTAATTTGGAGAAGTAGTTGGGATTTTTCATCCCCTGGCTCTCATCATCACTCTGCTGACCTTTCTCTTGTTTCTCTTCATGATATTTCTGCTTACACGTTCTTTGGCATAGTTGTGGTTCTTGACTCCTTTGGCAACTTTCCATGCATTTCAAGTACAATTTCCTTTGAGGAGTAGAGTACCAAAGAACCAAGTAATATTCTCGTCCCTCTCCTTCACAAATTCTTTGGCATACTTGAAGTGATTGAGAAGTACTAGTGATCCCTTGGCCTTGGCAACGTTGCATGCATTGCTGGTGTTGCTGATGTTGCAGCACGCACATACTCTGATAGTGTTGCTGCTGTTGGGGTTCTAATCGCCTCTCACCACAACGTTGTTGACATTGAGCCAGCTGCTCAGACGTCACCGGGTTCTGCGGCGGCGGCCACCGGAGGCAATACTGTGATACGCAGCGTGCATGCACGGTCATGACCATGAAGGTGCCCACAGTACCGGTCTACACAACCATCACCGACATGGAAAGGCACGGAGGCAGCAAGGAAGAGAGTGGAGAGAATCGAACAACAACCACCACAATGGAAGCTGCAGATTAGCTTTGATGATCACCATGCTTAGTTATATCTTCTATGAGGTAGCTAGAGAGCCTTCACATGTTTATTTATAGAAATAAGCTAAAGGCTGAGCAGCATATGTACATGCAGGCATGTGTACATTTGGCTATTCACAATTTCACATTACATGCAAGGTGACGAGTGTCCTATGATCTGAATATCGGGTATTATCACATGGTAGCCTGGTGTGCTTGCTGAAATGGGAGCCGTACGTGGCTCTGCAAGGGAGTTTCAGTTTTTGCATTCTGTTAATCTTTTAAGCAATCCAAATCCATTATATATAAGCACAATTAATGTGGAACGATTAAATAGCTATATTCGTTTAATTGTATTGCCCTCCACACTGTTGGATATATATAGTTTGAATTCCTCTCTTTCAATGAAAGAAATGTGGAACTTTGTGACGCACGCTAGCACATAATCGCACAAGATAAGTATAGGATTTCTATTCCCCAACCCAATCAACATGAACATATATTATGTAAACAGAAAACTTGGTTTATGGTAAATCCCATGACCAATGGTGCTTGAGATACATCTGAATATGGTAACATAAGTATTTGTAGGACGTGGACTATGGATATTTAAATATTTTTGTGATGTGATATATTGCAAGACTTCCACATACACAATACTAAAAGACCCTTATGAATATGCAGATGATCTATGGGAGGGAGGTTACCATCTATCTCATTCATTTTGGAGGATAAAGGTGTGTTACATGGTTTGCAATCCATTCGAGTTTTAATTAGGATGTCTCTAATCAATTTATTAGCATACTTTTGCTGTGTAAGGAAAGACCATTATATATATGGATGTTTGATGGATAAGTCCACAGAGTAGTGTTACTAACTAGCTAGTGTGAGGCCCAAGTCTTTCATGTTAATTACATTCTTGGCTTAACTAGGACACAAGAAAAAACAATATGTGAGCGAGAGAAGCAAATCTATCAAACCAATATTGCTTTAATTAGGCCTGTTTGAGACCATACAACAGATCGAGGGATATATATTTGTGTAACCTGCAGACTAAAGAAGGAATATACATATATGCTATTGATGATATGGTTAGCAATTTAATTAAGTAATCAGTCCAGTCAGAATGGAAGTCACACAAGGCTTAATTAAGAGTGAATTAATAAACACAAACGCATAGAACTTGTTCTCTCATTTAATTATTTATTTATATAGCAGAAAGCTAGCTAGAGCTATTTTTACACACACACACACAAAAAGCTCACTCTCTACATGAGCTACTTCAAAACTCTAGCACAGCCTACTCTCTAGTACTGCTCCTCTACATACTAGGTAGATTTATTCCTATATATTCAGGACTGCCTGCTTAGAAGTTAGAAGCCCTCAAAGTCCAAAATTGAAGACAAGCGGTGGCTTCTGCCTTGCCGGGCCTGCACGAAATAAGACTGCTTCTGATTGTTCACTATCTGCTCCATCTCTTCCCCAAACGCCAGCTGCCTAGCCTCCCTCTCCATCAGCCTCATTATGTTGTTGTCTTGCCCTGAATAATATATTTAAGTACACCCAATTAATTAATTATGACTAAGCAATCAATTAATGACTCAGATTAAGCATGAGTGAGTTCTTAATTAATTACCTGCAAGGAAGTTCCTCTGGTTATTTCGGGCATTGATTCCGAACCCGACCAGTCTCAGATTCTGGTTTTGGCGGTCGTTGTTGTTGTTTTGGGCAACAATGGCAACAGGGTGACCAGCTGGGATTACGAAAGCATCGCCTGCTGATATCTGAGCAGTGACCTTCATGTACCTTCCACTCTGTTCTCCCTGTTCTCCTTCTTCTTGTTGATAATCCATCTCCTCTTGCCTTTGGTTTGCAAGGTGTGGGCAGGCCATTTCAATGTTTCCACTTCCTTCCATAACCGTCATCAAGTATATTGCTTTTGAATTGTAGTGTGGGATCATCATAGCTTCCTGTAAAAATTTGAGCCAAAATTAATTTTCATAATCCAGAAGTATAGAGTAATTTTCACTAGCTAGAGAGTAGTAACATAATTGTGAATATGGACTCTAATTAATGGTCGATATCATTCATCACAGTCTGACAACATAAACATCTTACTTGGTTGATCTCAGTGTAGACGACCGAGACATCCATGTCCTGAAGCTGATTGAACTCCTCAGGGCGAGCCTCGAAGAACTTGCCAAAGTTGTTGGAGTGCACAGGCTGTTGGTTTGGCAGATTGAAGAGTGGACCCCTAGACTCACGGCCTCTGTGCCTGGGAGAAGAAGCGTGCTGACTCAATGCCCTGAGTTGCTCTTGTGAGGCTCTCATCACCATGCCCTGCTGCCTACTCTGCTGCTGTCCAAAGGCCCTCTGTAGCTGCTCTCTTGGGGTCTAATATGATAACAAAATTAATCAATTGGAGCCTTATTAATTTCTACTCTGAACTAATAAATCAAATAAAATGAATGAGGATGACATAAAAAGTGAGAATTTAACTAATTACATCAAAGGCAGATTCGAGAATGTCATTGCTGAAAACGCTATAGTATGACTGGGGATTTCCAGAACCAGCAGGGAAGAATTTCTGCATATCAAATTAAGAATTTCTGCATATCACATAATAAAAACAAAAATTCAGGGTTGTTTAATTTCAATTTGATTATATATTTACCTCAAATCGGCCAGATGGATTATTAACGGGTTGAATGAGTTTTAAAATTCGGAGAGTCTCATCATTGTTATTGTTAATCAAGTAAACGGTAGCCCCAGAAGGAACTCTAATCACATCTCCTTGTTCAATGTTGAAGGACTTTTTGTTGTCTTGCATCAGAAGAGTGACTGCACCACGTCCTGTAAATTAACATTCCAAAGCATAGATTAATTCATGTCAGATATATATTGCTACTAATTGTATATATATAAACAAAAAAATTGGTAATGGAGGACTCACCATTGACAACAACATAGATTGATTCAGCATCGATATGGTGTGGAAGAACAAAAGTGTTAGGCTTGGCATCCAAGAGAGCCAAGCGGTAGTTCTTAATACCCTTAAGAAGCTTAGAGTCCCTGTTGGTGAACCTCTCAAGCACATAAGTCCCGCCTTCCTCGGACCTGAACTTGGACTCAAACATCTCTTTGGGGAAGTAGTAGGGGTTGTCCCTCGGGCTCCGACTCTGACTCTGACTCTGACTCTGCTCCTCCTCTTCTTCTCTTCGTAGTGGGGAGTAATTCTCACCTCTTTGTTTTTGGCACCTCCTTTGGCATCGTAGCTGTTCTCGCTGACCCTGTGCTTCCCTTTGGCATCTCTGCTCGCACTGACCCTGACCCTGTTCTTGCTCCCTCTGTTGCTCTTCGAATCGCTGCTTGCACATGCTCTGGCATTGCTGTTGCTGTTCACCATGTCTCTGCCTCTGGCAGCTTTGCTGGCACTGCTGGTATTCCCTCTGTGGGTCTTCAAACTGCTCTTGAGATTGTCTTTTGTTGTTGTAGTCACTGCCTCTCGCTTGCTCTTCAAGTTGCTCCTCGCACCTATTTTGGCACTTCTGCTGCTGTTGTGGCTCGCCACGTCCCTGCCTCTGGCAACGCTGCTGGCACATCTGCTGGCGCTCGTGCTGGCTCATACGCGATGCGCAGTGTTGCTCACACGACTGTGGTTGCTGCCTTCCTTGGCCGCGCTCCTCTGGTTGTCGGCAACTCTGCTCGCATTGCTCGTATTTCTGTTCGGGGTCTCTAGACTCTCTACGCTTGTTGTCTTGTTGTTGCATATCTTCAAAGTCCTGCTCGCACCTTCTCTGGCACTGTTGCTGCCCACTTTGTTCCATCTCACAGCTTTGCCGACAGATCTTCTCGTACGCTTCGCGAGGGATCTGAGGCGTTTGTTGCCTCTTCTGCTGCTCTATGCAACGATTCTCGCAGGCTAGATATTGAGAAATATCTCCCTTGGGACACTGCTCAAGACATTGATCCATCTGCTGATGATGATTGTTAAACCAACTGCTGATGATATTGATGCTGCCCCCGCCGGAAGGGTCCCAACCAGTAGGGTCCCGGAGCTTGCATTGCATCTCGCAGACAGAACGCAGTGCTGGCCTTTTAAAGTCTCGACATTCAGTTGCACATCGCTTTTCCACGTCCCCATAACCAAGACTACTTGCAGAGACCGCAAGGAGAAGGGTACTGGAAAGGAACAAAAGCAGCAAAGGTAGCCTACCTTTGATCACCATCAGGTTATAAGCCTTTATTATGATAAACCTTCTATAGTTGTTTGGGAATGAATAAGCATAGGTAGTATTTATAGTTGCTTATAAAATTAAGGGTGAGCATGCATATATGTACGTACATTTGGCTCTGCACATTACATGCAAGGTGACGAGTGTCCTACACTCCCACCTCACCCAAATTTTACGTGTCTTTGTATCTGAATAATATATTGATGGTGTCCCACATGGTGTTCACGTGGTGGCAAAATAAGGACGAAATTGATATTGTACTTGCAGTATGCGCATGATATATAATTATGTAGTGGCCTGTGGAATCGGTTGGTTTGTGCTTTTTGTGGGAAGGAGAAATAGGGTGCCCTGCTGCTTAGGGGCTGTGGCCCTGCATAAGGGACACCTCAACTTAACTAGTGTGAGTACGTGTTGAAATGCATGCAACTATGCAAGCTGGTCGTTCTCTCTCTGTTTGGCTTTTTATAATCTTCCCTCTTAATTTCTTTGGGCATCAATTGCTTTGCAAGTTTCATTTATTATGCACGCACCTTTAAGAAAATAATATCCATTTTTTCTTGGTTAGATTGAATTCTTGTAGCCCCTCCATTTCTTTTCTGGTTGGGCAGTAATGCTTTACAAAAAAAAAAAAAAAAAAATTATAAAACACAACTTTCTTAATCTTAATGTACACCTCAAGAAGAGCAATCACCATATATTACTCAGTTCAAATATCACTCCCAAGTCTTCAATCCAACAAAACGGCTGAATGATACGAAATGAGTGAACAAAAGGTAAAAAATCGAATTGGCAAAGCGGAATCGACTGGGCTTTTACCCCAACCCTTTCGTTTTAGGTGGTAATTTTTTTGTAATTCATCAACGACTGTCGTTTATTAGAATTGACTCAAGATCTTCCTGTAAGAAATTAATGGACTTACGCATTGTTCTAATAAAGATCTCAATACCTTACCATTGTTTAATTGACAAGTAACAGAATTTTTAATTAATACCAAGACTATAAGCACAATCCAGCAAGGATACTAATCCTAATTGGATAAAGAAGATTCGGTTGACTGTAGGCCTTTTTACATAAGCAAAGTTATATTCAGAATAGGATTTGTATATGAGTTACATTAAGATAAGAGTTCTGGAATCCCTTAATGGAAGGGACTAGGATTTCTCTGATGCTCTATATAAGTAAAAGTCCCCGGTCACACAGAAATCAAGTCATATTTCGTAGTTCCATTGTGAGAGAGGCTTTTAGTTTCTTGGCTGTGCTGACTGGAAGATTATTGCTGCTCAATTTGCTTCAGATCCCCTGCATCATGTCGACATCTGGTTAGATATATCAAATTGATGTGTTTGCTTATTGATATAACAATGATATTTAACAATACTTGAGTTTGTTCGATACTTGTGTATGCTTACAGATGTTGAAAGAACTAACACTTCCTTCACAAAAAGAAGAACAAGTGTCACTAGACCAAATAATCATTATTATATTTAATTATTACTGACTATATTTAGTTAGCTGGAAGGAAGATATGTCTTTAGGACTGGGTTTCTCACCCACTATCTTCTATTGCCGGAGTTCTTGTTTCTGATGGACTCCCTAGCTTCTTATTAGCTTGTATATAAAATTTTTTTGTATGGCTGTAGTTAGTTGTAATTGTTTTGCTTTTTTATTGTCAGTTTGATTTCTCTTGTAATTGGTGTTTTTTTGTGAAATGAAATATATATTTGGGCCAAAAAAAAAAAGTTTTAATATTCTATTAGTATTTAATCAGAGATTTAAGAGTACGTAGACTCACCACGGTCCGTTGCCCAAAAAGTAACAAAAGGACGACTGTACCTTAAAAATTTAAAAACAATTTGGATAAATAGGCATGATTATTAATGTTAAAAAGCATAAATATCAAATTTCTTTCTTACACAACCAATTCAATATCTCATGCATATACATTGCGAGCGAACAAATTAGTATTATATAATCAATTGTTCGAGATAACCATTCACTGCGTCTTTTTTTTCCTCGTCTGATTATTATATCCTTGGGAAATTCTAAAAGGTTCCTAATGTTTACTTTCAGAATCCGGCAATTTTTTTTGAAACGTAAGGCTTTAACTTCAAATTTTTGACCAGAAAAAAAAAAAGGCTTTAACTTACAAAAAAAAAAAATTCCAAAACAACCCAGACAGCTGACTTCCTTTGGATGCCTCTGTCTTCCGATCCCTCTTTTCACCGGACTGGAGAGAGAGAGAGAGAGAGAGAGAGAGAGAGAGAGAGAGAGAGAGAGAGAGAGAGAGAGAGAGAGAGGGGCCGGAAAGGTGACGCCGCGGGGTGTCTGGGTTTTTAAGGGTAAAAAATAAAATTGTAGGATTTTGGAAGCAAACGTTGGAATCATTTTAGAATTATCCTATACCTTTAGACCTGAAAAAGAAAAAAAAAAAAAAAAAAAAGAATTATCTTATACCCTTTTTGGCTGATCCAAGAGGATTAATTAACTTCCTAAGAGCCCAACAGTCTAACAACGAAGAGAGAGAGCTAAAAATTGGAACAATCAAAACAAAGCAAAGAAGGTGTTGGCTTGTTTGGTTGATGTCAACATGGTAGAAATCGTCTTCAATTCCTGTATAGTTAACAAATAAGCTCCTAACAAGATGTTAAATTAAGCTTCAGAAGTCCTAATTAAGAGTGCATAAACACATAGAACTTGTCATTTATTTATTAATTTATTCTCATATGGCAGAAAGCTAGAGCTCATTTTACACGACTGAATTAAGCTCACTCCATGTGAGCTAGCTACTTCAAACTCTAGCCGTACAGCCTAGTAGATTTACTGCATCATATGCTCGCGTAAAGTGCCTCTTCTTGTTGCTGGCACCTTGTTTGGCATTGTTGTTGTTCTCGCTGATCCTGTTCTTGCATTTGACAACGTTGCTGGCATTGCCTTTCTTGCTCTTGAAGTTTCTTCTGGCACCTTCTTTGGCACTCGTGCGGCGCCATCCGACTGTATTGGCAGCTCTGCTGACATTGCTGCTCGTATTTCTGCTGCTGATCTTGAGAATTTCCTCTTGCTTGCTCTTCAAGTTGCTCCTCGCACCTAGTTTGGCACTGCTGCTGCTGTTGTGGCTCGTCACGTCCCTGCCTCTGGCAACGCTGCTGGCACATCTGCTGGCGCTCGGGCTGGCTCATCCGCGATGCGCAGCTTTGCTCACACGACTGTTGCTGCTGCCTTCCTTGGCCGCGTTCCTCTGATTGTCGGCAACTCTGCTGGCATTGCTCGTATTTCTGTTCGGGATCTCTACGCTTGTTGTCTCGTTGTTGTATATCTTCAAAGTCCTGCTCGCACTTTCTCTGGCATTGTTGCTGCTGTTGCCGCCCACTTTGTTCCATTTCACAGCTTTGCCGACAGATCTCAGACGGCTCCTGAGGGATCTGAGGGGTCTGTCGCCCCTGCTGCTTCTCCATGCAACGACTCTCGCAGGCTAGATATTGAGAAATATCTCCCTTTGGACACTGAGCAAGACATTGCTCCATCTGCTGATGATGACTGTTAATTAACCAGCTGGTGATGATGCTGCTGCCACCGCCTGAAGGGTCCCAACCGGTAGGGTCCCTAAGCTTGCATTGCATCACGCAGACAGAACGCAGTGCTGGTCTTTTAAAGTCTCGGCACTCGGCTGCACATCGCTGGTCCAAGTCCTGATACTGATGATCGTTAAACCAGCTGCTGCCACTGCCTGAAGGGTCCCAACCGGTTGGGTCCCTAAGCTTGCATTGCATCACGCAGACAGAACGCAGTGCTGGCCTTTTGAAGTCTCGACACTCCGCTACACATCGCTGGTCCAAGTCCCCAGAACCAAGAGCACTTGCAGAGACCGCAAGGAAAAGGGTACTGGAAAGTAACAAAAGCAGTAAAGGAAGCCTACCTTTGATCACCATGGTTTCTTTAAATTATTATGATCTTCTATTGTTTTATGGGCATGAATAAGCATAGGTCGTATTTATAGAAGCTCATAAAATTAAGGGTGACCATGCATGTACGTACATTTGGCTATGCACATTACATGCAAGCTGACGAGTGTCCTACACTCCTACCTGGCCAAAATTTTACGTGTCTTTGTATATAAATGGTGTCCCACCTGATGTTCACGTGGTAGCAAAATAAGGACGAAACTGAAATTGTATTGGCAGACTAAAATGGATGTATGGGCATGATAGAGTATTATGAGAAACATGTAGTGCCCTGCATGTGGAATCGATCGGTTGGATTTGTGCTTTTTGTGGGAAGGAGAAGTAGGGGTGGCCTTGCACAGGGGCTGCATGTGGCTCTGCATAAGGGATACCTCAACTCAACAAGTGTGAGTACGTGTTGAAATGCATGCAAGCTGGTCGTTCTCTATCTGTTTGGCTTTGGGACACCTCAACTCAACTAGTGTTTGTACGTGTTGAAATGCATGCAAGCTGGTCCTTCTCTCTCTGTTTGGCTTTTTATAATCTCCCCTCTTTCTTAATTTGGGCATCAATTGCATTGCAAGTTTCATTTATTATGCTTCACCTTAAAGAAATTATGCCTATTTTTTCTTGGTTATATCGAATTCTTGTAGCCCCTCCATTTCTTTTCTAGTTGACCATAGTAATGTTTCACAAAAGAAAAAAATAATAATAATTAAAAAACACAATTTTCTTAATCTTATTGTCACCTCAAGAAGAGCAATCACCATTACATCCTCATCCTTCACTTGGTTCAAATCTCACTCCAATCCGACAAAACGGCTGAATTGACACGAATTAGTGAACAAATAGGTAAAAAATCGAATTTGACAAAGGGGAATTAATTGTAGGTGGATTAGTCAGATCTAGGTAAGAATGTGTGGGGATATATATATGTACATCATATTAGCATTCAGGCATACATAACTATATATACTATTATTAATATATATAATATATATACTTTGTCAATTAATAGCATACATAACAATATATACCATCATTAATATATATAATATACTTTGTCAATTAATAAGTAATATTGCAATTGTGTGGTTGAATTCAACTCATGAATTTCACACTCAGAAATATATGATACAACAATCTATATTGTATAATTATATTATCTACTACTAATGGTATTAAGGCATTTTGAGATAAAATCTCAATATATAGATTAATTGGGCTTACTCCAATCCCATGTTTAGGTGATTTTTAATAGAGATAATTAGGCTTAGTTTTTTTAGAACAACAGTTTTTAGATAGAGACCGGAAGTGTTTTAAAATTTATAAGAAAATCTTTTTAATTCATAATAATTTATAAAAAAAATTTTTAATTCATAATAAAATATTTTTAATTTATAATAAAATATTTTTAATTCATAATAAAGTCATTCCCCGATTTGAAGGGTATTTCTCCCTATTTGAAGGGTATTTCCCCTACTAGGGTGTAGAGTGGGCTTTTTAGAGGGCCAAAAATCTTGAAGTTAAAATCTAACATAAAGCCGTCAAAAAAGAAAAATAAAAGAACTTAATTAAAAACCTTAAATCACTATCGGTCTTAGTCTAATAAAGACTCATAAAATTGATTGAACTATAAATCTCCCTTTTTAATATTATGCGATCAAGTGAATATTATGTGAAATTGTTGTGCCCTAGGAGATTGAAGTAGGTGCTCTGATCAATAGTGAACGTGTTGAATTGCATGCAAGTGAGCCGCCAGGACTTTGAATTGGGTTGCCCATGCAAGTGATCCTTGGCCTGGTCTACATGTCAACTTTTTCTTTTGTTTTCTTTCTGTGAATAATTCCTTCTCTTGTGAATTGATTAATTAATTTCATCCTTGTATATACTTGTCTCCTTGGCTTCCAATTTAGGGATTTAGACCTTCCTCATATTTAGAAGAGTAATGGTAAGGGTACTATAATATTTTCTACCACATGTGTACTACACATCTTTAATAAAGGCAAAGCCTACTTATGTATGTACATATCCCATCGATCTATTAATATACATGTGGTGCGAAATGTTAACACTAATTACTATGTTTAGAAAAAAAATCTAAATTAATATTATTCCATGTCACCTAATTAAATACAATTTTTCTTGTTATTAAACACTTAAATCCACACAGTTAGCTATATTCCCCTTTTCATCTCCTCATTTATTAGTTTAATTAGTTGTCTTTTCATCGATCTCTTCACTCGATCATTCCTGATCAGCATCTAATTAAGACTCAATTCTAGCTTATTGTCATTTGTTCAAGTAGCCACTACAACAAATATGGCCTAAAGCCACCATGAAAATAAACTATATTAGAGTTGGTGACAATTGATTCATGCCATTGCCACTAATTAATAATTTGGAGGAAGTAGACATTATCCACTAGCCCAAAAAGTTGCTGACTGTCCAACTATTAACAATATAAGTTGATTAATGAGTATCAAACCTCAAAAGGGAAACCATAGAGTAACCAAACTGGAAAATTGGTGGGAGATTTATTCCTTTCCCACAATAATTCCAACTAAGAGGCAAATGTGGGATTAAAAAGTTGTCTTAATTATCCTTTTTTTTTTTTTGTAAGAGACTTAATTATTCTTTGCCACTTAAGGTTTAAAACTAATTTTAGAATGGTGATTGGAAAACGCCACCAGCTACCCTTGAGAGACATTTTCCAGCTCAACTGTATCAGGGTTTTAAGGGTAATTTAGTAACTTTCATCCTAGGGTTACTTTCAACTTCAAGACTTCAGATATTTTTCTTATTTTCTCTCAACCCGCCTCTCTCTCTCTCTCTCTCTCTCTCTCTCTCTCTCTCTCTCTCTCTCTCGATCGATCGATCGAACTGGTCCGAGCAGAATGTCGTCCGGCGACTTTGCCAGCGACACCACCCTCAAACTGATCGTCTCTTTCTCTTCTTCGACTTGGTGGTGTCTGATTTTCAAAAAATACAACAAAAGAAGATGGTTGAATTTCAACAGATCCGATCGTGACGATCTGCCGATTTCGACGACGACGTGATGTCATACCATCACCATCTTCTTCTCCTCGTCATGGTGATTAACCTGATGACCTCCGATCATTCACCCGATCACCGTAGCTGGCCGATCGAAACTCTAGAAATCGTGACTTTTCAGTGCCGATTTCCGGCGAGTCTGGCGAAGGATGGCGGCGACTTCAGATTGGGTTTTATCTCCATTCCATTTTCTTTCCATTTATTTTATCTTTTATAAATCCATAATTTGTTAATGTGTTATTTATTTCTTGAGTTGTATCCGATTTAGTGATTTTGATGTTAATTTGCTCCAATTTTGTGTCTCAGATTTTGGGGTTGTTATTCGAACCGACTTTGCCTCCCTCTTTCAGGTATGTTCTCAGCTCAACCACCATTATTAAAAGTTATTAGGCTGGTTCTTCATTATTAAAACTTGCAAACTAGAAAAAGAAATTTAGGAAGCAGCTATGTGTGCAATAGAGCATTTAAATTATAGGTAGTGACTGCTATTCTCTTAGGTCATATATATTGGATATCATATTGCTCCAATGTAACAATCTCCATGTTTTGACTTTTAAATAGCTAGTACTCAGTGGCTAGTTTGTCTGTGATTTCAGTTTTCTTTTATCAATGACTCTGCCCAGTGAAATTGATACACAATTTATGAAAACTATAATGTGAGAATAGTATATGTGATGGACCAATATTCTGATCTACTTGGTGTAAAGTTTGTTATGAACAATATTCTTTTTAATTTTTCTAATGTTGCCCAGTTTTCATCAATGTACTAGGTGAAGCAAATTTCTTAGGAGGTGTTGCTTCTGTTGAGGGGCCGAGTGAAGGGATTCAATACTGAGGCAGCAAAGAAGAGGTTCTTTGAGATATATTTGGATAAGTTTATTGATCGATAACTGTATTTTCATTTTTTACTATTCTTTATTTATAATGTTATCAATATTGCAATGAGACTATATCTTGATATGACACTAATTTGATAATTTTTAGTCATCAAGTTGGGACTAACCCCTTATCTATTTCTCTACCACTTTGCTTATTGATTGCTCATTTCTAATGCTTGCCAATGATAGAGTTTCCATTCTTAACATGTTAGAAGTTAACCATTTGTTATAGGCTAACTCAGGTTAATCATTTGGAACTAAGGTTCTTTATTATCTTATTTTTTCTTGGAAGACTGTAATCCTACATACATGCAAAGGCAGTTTGTTGGTGTAACTGAGCGTAGTTGCAAATTTGCTGCAAAGGTGCATCATTGCATGAGGGGACATCTTTATTGCCCTGCCATCAATTAACCTTTTGAGCTAGCAAAGCGTTTATAATATGATTTGTAGGGTTCCTCTGTGTTCTCTATTGTCAATGCTTAGTTTGATAATTGTGTCAAAGATGACGTGTAAATTGTGTCATCTATGACTAATTTTGTAGTAGTGAATATCATGCCTATTGAAGTTCTTATCATATCTTGCAATGTTATTCTATAAGACTGATAATAACAATTTACGTACTGTTATTGGTAAGGATGAAGACATTTTATATAACTTATTGGGTGAATGAAGTTGTTACAATTTTCTTCACTCTATTCTTTTTCTCTCTATTTTTTCTCTGTGAACTGTAGGATTAAATTTTGGAATGCTGTTATGAAGGCAGCGGGATCTAGTGCTCTAAACAACAACAAATGCAAATGTCAGTGAGTTGGTGATAGTTCTAGTGTACATTAGATTATTTTTTTTCTCTGTATACATTAGATCTTTATGATTTTGGCAATGTAGGGGTTCTCTATTTATGAGGGTCACATGGTGGTAGTTTTACTCTTTTGGTTGTATTCTTTTGTAATTGGTGTAAAGAAAACTTATGAATTCCTGCATGGAATGAGCTGTAGTGTAAGATTCAATTGACATATTGTTCTGTGGTCTGATTTTTTGCATAATTCTTGCTGCAATGCAAGTATCAGCAAGCACCATTTGAAAATAATAGGATTGGAAAAGGGTCAATCTGCAAATAGCCCAGAACTGAAAAAATGCAATTTAAATAGCTGCAATTTTATTTTGGTGGGAAAATGCATTTTGAATCCCTAATTAATTAGTCACCAAAGTCCATGGAGGCATTCCTTTAATTCAAGTTGCTCTTCACCAATAAAGCAGCTATTGCAACAATGGTGAGTCTGTATTTGCAACTACCTGCAGCATTGGTGGAGGCAGAAACTGTCAGCAGTGTTGGACAGTTTTTGTCTCAAAATTCCACCATTCCAAAAATTTAGTTTGGGTAGTCACATTGCCACCCCTTTCTCTGCAACAAACAGCCTAAGAGTGACTGCAGGGTGGCTATTGATCATTCAAACCAATCTTTAGTTGCAAATGCATCATTAGATAACATAAATCAATAGTGTATTTAAGAGGATAATGGTGTAGTGAGCATTTGAATGGAGAAGGTTACTTTCATGTTCAAATGGTTCAAATTTCATAGACCATACTTTAATACATATTTGTTGGTTTAATTTATTTGTCGAAATGGAAGACCCTTTGTTCTATAACTCAAAATTGTAATATGTGAAAAAAAAAAAAAAAGAACAATCGGCCCTTTCACTTCCTCTTTTTTTTTCCTACGTTTCTCTCTCTGTTTTGGTTTCTATAATCTCATTCCTTTCTTGGGCATTAATTGTTTTGTGTTGAGAGTAATGTGGAGCAATGTCTCATATCGGAAAATTAGAACTTAATATATATGCTTATAAGTATTGGGCCTCTCCACCCATTGTCAATTGGTTTTAGGTTGGATGCTCTAATTCTATCATGGTATCAGAGCTTGGTTATCTGCGTGTAAGGCTCAACGGCCACACATGCTCTCACGTCACCTAATACAATTTGTTCACGTGTAAGGCTCAAAATCTTGACACACGTGCGGGGGCGTGTTGAGAGTAATGTGGACTAATGTCTCACATCGGAAAACTAGAGCTTAACATATGTGCTTATAAGTCTTGGGCATCTCACCCATTGCCAATTAGTTTTGAGTTGGATGCTCTAATTCTATCACTTTGGAAGGTTTAAGTTATTATGCTTCACACTGAAAGAAAATTAATATATTATGTCAATTTTTTCTTGGTTAGACTGAATTCTTGTAGCCCCATTTCTCTTCCTGGCTGGGGGTTGTACGTAATTGTCTCACAAAAGAAAAAACGAATTTAGAAACATAATTTTTATTGTCACCTCAAGACCTCATCATAGTCCAGTTATATATTTGGTCGAGCAATCACCATTACATCTTGATCCTTCACTTACTCCATTCAACTATCACTCCAATCTAACAAATCTGCTGAATTGAATGCATGAGCAGAGAGGTAAAAACTCGAATTGGCCGGGAAAAAGGGTATTGTGGGTGGATTTATAAGTAATGAGTGTGGATAGAGCAATCCAACATTCAGATAGGGGACGAACCAATTAATCTACACTATATTAAGACCTTTTAGGAGAAAATTTTCACACCTGAATACATCTATTAGCTAGACTTGCCTCAACCCTTTATCAGAGAGGTTAAGTTGAGACAATATATATTGCCTCGGATTTAGTAGCACCTAAGCTCATGCTGGTCTGATAGCCCAAAAAGTAACAAAAGAACAGACATGCCCTAGAAATTTAATATGAATTTTTAAACAATTTTGATAAATAGGGATGACTATCGTAAAAAGTATAAAAAAAAGGAATAAAGGATCAAATTTCTTTCTCAAACATAACTTCTCCAACTTCAACCAATTCAATCTCTCATACACGTACACTCGTTGTGAGTGAACAAATTACAAGGTAACCATTCACTCTGTCTTTTTTATTTTTTTTTTCTTTATCTGAACATATCCTTTTGGCCAATCCAAGAGGATTGATTAACTCTCTGTTCAGGGTCTCTCCTGCTGTCTTGTTGTTGATCTTCAAATTGGCGGTTGCACATTCTCTGGCATTGTTGTTGTTGTTGCTGCACTCTTGTTTGCATCTCACAACTTTTCTGACAGATCTTCTCGTATGTCTCACGAGGGATCTGTGGCTTGGGCTGCTGTCGACCCTGCTGCTCCACGCAACCTTTCTTGCAGGCTAGATCTTGCTGTGGACACTGATGAATACATTGATGCCACCGCCGGACGTACTGCATTTCTCCTCGCAAACAGAACGTATTGCTGGCTTTTTGAAGTCCCGGCACTGGGCTTCACATCGCTCGTCCACGCCCTTAGTACCAAGAGCGGAACGCACAGAGGCAGCAAGGAAAAGAGTGGAAAGGAACAACAACAACAATGGAAGCCTACCTTTGATCACCATGGTTGCTTAATAATTATGATCTAGCTTCTATCTTCTGTAGTTCTATGCGATGCATAGCTAGCAGCCTTGCACAAAGCCTTTGCGTATTTATACAAGGTTAAGGCGCGCATAGAGCACGCATGTACACTTGGCTATGCATATTACATGCAAGGTGACCAGTGTACGTACTACGTGACCAGAATTTGCGTGTCCCTTTCTAATTAAGTTCTGGATATATATATATATACACCTCAAGATTGGAGACACCTATGGCTTCCCACTTGAACTTCACATGGTGGATAAATAAGGACGAATGCTACTTGCAGAGAGTCAGAGACTAAATGGATGTATGTACATAAGAGACAGCTCAAGTGTGAGTACGTGTTGAAGTGCATGCGAGTGCAGTAGCCACTAGCCAGGACTTGGAATTGGGTTGGCGGACGCGGCGATGCTCGTCCATTATGCGAATAGCGACAGGCACTTAATTGGTTCAGGCAAAAAGCCAAGCAGGTTATCTGCACAATGGTGACTGCTCATTCATTCATTTTTTTTTTTTTTAAATATGATTTTCTCATCTGTTTTATTTTCATTTTCATTGGTTTTCTGCAAAACAAACAAATTGTTAATTTATATATGTCATGCCATTATTCATTGAGGATTAGAGATTGAAGGCATGTATGATAACATGAAGATATATATACTTTATAGGGGAGTGCAAGAATGCCTTACTAATTTGTGCCATAATTACATGTTATCGCCACAAAAACTTTTATAAAAACTATTTTAATCTTTTTTAAAATCTTGCAAAACCTAAATGGATTTGGATATTCTATCTTCTACTTCTAATTTCAGGCTCTCAGCTGTCCAACTTTATTAAACTAGATCCAATTAATGACCATAAATAAACTTAAAAAAAAAAAACACTTTTTTAATACTTTATCTTCTTCGGTCTAACTTTTTCCATGGCCAAACAAACGGAGGTGATGTTTTGATGAAAGACACCAAAATTAGTAATTGTTATCGGAGAATCGATCAAGGAGAAAATAGATGTGGGATTTGAGATTGGTCTATAAAATTGAAGGTTTTTAATTCGATCAATCTCTTCTACTAAATCACCTAATGATCCAATTTTTCCATTTTTTTTTTCTTTTGAATGATTGGAGCAATAGAGCCTGCCACCTGTTATGTCTTCATAGATTGGAGTATACCCATTTGTAGACGTCAAATTCTTTGGAGACAACATGGCTTGAGTTATGAAAAAAAAATTGTTTCCCAATAAAATCATTCAATAAACTAGTTGAAAGTTTCTCTAATTCTCCTAAGAGAATAATTGATACTCTCTTCAGTTGGTTCACAAGAATGTTTCGTGTGGTTCATAGTCTTGTCAAGTGTCCAAATGAGTTTTTAAGGAAAGCTAACTAAGTTAATGAAAGATGCTTTTGTTAACATAGTTGTATCGCATGGGAATTGTAGAAAGTGAATAGGTGAGAAAAATACTGCTTTTGAATCTTATAGATATTCTGTGTTAGTTCCATTTGTGGGTGTATAGTTGTATACGGATGAAAATCTAATGAAAATAAGATGTAGAAATAAGAAATAGTTTTACTCATAGTTGCCTGTTTAATTAGTGAAGTAAGAATGAAAATCTAAAGAGTCTTAATGGAGCAGAAAAACAGATAGAACTTCTCATTTATTTCATTAAGTTAAATGGCAGAAAGCTCGAGAGCTCTTTTTACACACAAAAGAAAGCTCCCTCTACATGAGCTATACTTGAAAACTCTAGCACAGTCTACTCGTACTGCTGCTCCTCTACATACAAAGTAGCTTTATTCCATCGATCATACTAAGTACATTACTCATTACCCTCTCCCTAATTCTCATACTCCTCTACTCATCACTGCTTAGTAAAAAGTTAGATGATGCCCGCAAACTCCAAAATTGAAGCCAAGCGGGGGCTTCTGCCTTGTCTATGCTGTGCAAAGTAAGACTGCTTCTGCTTGTTCAATATCTTCTCCATCACTTCCCCAAATGCCAGCTGCCTAGCCTCCCTCTGCATCTCCATTATTGGGTTGGCCTCTTGCCCTGCATATAACACAGACCCAGTTAACAAATTAATAACTAATTAGGCAATGACTTCATGCACATCTCAAAACATGGTTGACTTAATTACCTGTAAGGAAGTTCCTCCGGTTGTTTCGGGCATTGATTCCAAATCCCACCAGTCTCAGATTCTGATTTTGGTGGTCATTGTTGTTGTTTTGGGCAACAATGGCAACAGGATGACCAGCTGGGATCACGAAAACATCATTGCGAGATATCTCAGCGCTGAACTTCATGTTCTGTTGGCTCTGTCCACTTTGTTCTGACCCCTCATATTGTTCACCTTCCATCTCTTGTTCTTGGTTCATGAGTTGTGGGCAGGCAATTTCAAACCGTCCGCTTCCTTCTTCAACCATCATCAGGTATGTTGCCTTTGAATTGAAGTGTGGCAACATTATAGTATCCTGCAAAAGTTTGATCAAAGTTGGATTAAAACATAGATATATGGAGATGGAATTAATTAATTTCTTGTGGGATTGATGTTTGGTTTACTTGGTTCATTTCAGTGTAGATGACTGAGACATCCATGTCCTGGAGCTGGTTGAACTCCTCAGGGCGAGCCTCGTAGGTCTTGCCATAGTTGTTGGAGTGCAGAGGTCTTTGGCTTGGCAGATTGAACACAGACTTTGACCCACCACTGATTTTACGCCAGGGTGAAGAAGTGTGTTTGCTCAATGCCCTAAGTTGCTCTGGCGAGGCCCTCATCACCATGCCCTGCCTCCCCTGCTCTTGTCCAAAGGCGTGCCTCCTCTGCTCTTGTCCAAAGACCCTCTCTAGCTGCTCTCTTGGGGTCTGATCATAGAACAATTAATTGGGGAGCCTAATTAATGCGTGAACTAAAAATTTATAGTAGTCAAAAAGAGGAAAAAGAAGAGAAATTGAGAATTGAAGTAATTACATCAAAGGCAGATTCAAGAATGTCATTGCTGAAAACGCTGTAGTATGACTCGGGGTTTTCAGAACCAGCAGGGAAGAATTCCTGCATATCAAGTTAAGCAATTCTTATATATATAAAAACTATATATTTACTCAAATTGAAATAATTAACTAGAAGATAAAATAAAATTCAGGGTTGTTTCAATTTGATTATATATATATACCTCAAATCGGCCAGATGGATTGTTGACGGACTGAATGAGCTTTGCAATTCGGAGAGTTTCATCATTGTTATGGTTGATTAAGTAAACGGTAGCCCCTGCAGGAACTCTAATCACATCTCCTTGTTCAATGTTGGAGGAATCTTTGTTGTCTTGCATCAGAATAGTGACTGCACCACGTCCTGTAAATATTCCAAAGCAACAAAAGTAAATATATTAGAATTCCTGGATATAAATTTGTATTAGTTGGAAGACTTTTAAAGTGTTTGTAGACGAATTGGTAAGAGAGAGGACTCACCGTTGAGAACAACATAAATCGATTCAGCATCGCAATGGTGTGGAAGAACAAAAGTGTTGGGATTTGCCTCAAAGATGGCCAAACGGTAGTTCTTAATGCCTCGAACAAGCTTAGACGTGAACCTCTCAAGCACATACATCCCACCTTCCTCGGACTTGAACTTTGACTCAAACCTCTCTGAGGGGAAGTAGAAGGGGTTGTCCCTCTGGCTCTGACTCTGACTCTGACTCTGCTCCTCCTCTTCTTCTCTTCTAAGTAGGGAGTAATTCTGACCTCTTTGTTGTTGGCACCTTTTTTGGCATTCTTTTTGTTCTCGCCGACCCTGTACTTCACTTTGGCATCTCTGCTGGCACTGACCCTGATGTCCTTCTCTTGCTTGCTGTTCAAGTTGCTCCTCGCAACTTCTTTGGCACTGCTGCTGCTCGCTACTTCCCTGCCTTTGGCAACGCTGCTGGCACATCTGTTCGCGCTCTCGCTGGCTCATATGTGCTGCGCAGCGTTGCTGACAGGACTGTTGTTGTTGCTTTCCTTGGCCACGTTGCTCTGATTGTTGGCAACTCTGCTGGCATTGCTGGTATTTCTGTTCAGGATCTCTATGCCTGTTGTCTTGTTGTGGATCTTCAAGTTTGTCCTCGCAGCTACTTTGGCATTGTCGCTGCTGCCTTGGATCCCTTTCTTGCTTCTCACAATGTTTCTGGCACATCTGCTCACGGTCTTGCTGGCTCATACGCTTCGCGCATTCTTGTTGGCACTCTTGTGGCGATGAACGTTGGTGTGATTGGCAACGCTGCTGGCATTGCTCAAATTTCTTTTCAGGATCACTCGGGTTGTCCTGGCCTCGGGTCTGTTGTTGACACCTTGTTTGGCACTGTTGCTGCTGTCGCGGCTCCCTTTCTTCCTTCTCACAACGTTGCTGGCACATCTCCTCACTCTGTCGCTGGCTCATATGACGAGCACATTGTTCCTGACACTGCTGCTGCTGTTGTTGGTCGCCGCGTTCCTGTGAGTGGCAACGCTGCTGGCATTGCTCCAACTCCTGGCGAGGATCGTCCCTCTCCATGTGGTGACCTTCCTGCTGGTGCTCCATGCAACGACTCTGGCAGGCAAGATATTGGGACATATCTTGCTTTGGACACTGCTCAAGACATTGAGCAATCTCATGTTTATGATGATTACCGAGAGTGAAAGACACAGAGGCAAGGAAAAGAGAACAAAGGAACAACAAAGGAAGCGATCTAGCTTTCATGATTACCATTGTGGCTTGTTTGTTTATAGCTTATGTTATTGAACTATGAATGATAGAAAAAGAGTTCTAGTATTTATAACAGCTCAAAGCCTGAACATGCATGGACATTTGTCAATGCACATTCATGCAAGGTGACTAGTGTCCTACGTGACAAATTTGACGTGTCCATTCTAAATTGGATACCAACATTTCTAGAAAACTGCCTCTGACTTGAACTTCACGTGGGGGCAAAGTGTGGACCAAATGTTGTTGCAGAGTAAAATGGATGTATGTGATTATGTGGCGAATATATTATGAGAAACTGTCAAGTGTAGAATCGACCTGAAGTGGGTGATATGGTGAGGATCGATATGAGGCTCTGCATCAGGGACAGCTCAGGTGCAAACGTGTTGAAATGCATGCGACTGAGTAGCCAAGACTTGGAACTGGGTTGGCGGACGCGGCGATGCTCATCCATAATGCGAATAGAGACAGGCATCTTGGATCAGGCAAAAAGCCAAGCAGGTTTATCTGCACAATGGTGGCTGCTAGTTCATTCATTTTGGAAGATATATGATTTTCTCATCTGATGTATTTTCTTTTCATTGGTTTTCTGCCAAACAAACAAATAGTTAATGTAATCATGTATATATAGAATATAACTTGCTAAAGTGTTTTAACAACCTGATTCATAACTAGTATAACATCCGGCCACTAAGTAGAGGATGAGAGTTATACATATTAGAATTGCAAAAGAAAAAAAGAATAGTTAATTAGGATTGCACCCAAATCCCAAAAGTTCTTTATTACTTGGGGAAATGCAATACATAACTCATAACTTGCCTACACCTTTTAGCAAAGAGCTGTATTTGGGTTTCGGGCTAGCTCCAAATACATATCTATCTAATCCCAGCCTAGCTTCCTTTTCGGCCTTAGAATCTACATATATCGTCCTTACTTCATTTTCAAGCTCATCCCACATGGTGTAATATATTTATTATAACTGATTCTAGTATGTGAGTTTGTAACTAAGTATCTACCGCTTAGTTTTTGGTGTAGTGGTATTTTTCTTTTGAATGTTGGAAGATATTTCAAATTTAATTATCGGATAGAAAAAATAGAGGTGACTTTTGATATAGTTGTATTTCTCTTTTTAATGTTGGAAGATATTTCAATTTAATAATCATTTTCTGTTGATAAAAAAAATAAAGAATTAAGGTGATTTTTGAGTGGTACTTGTTAGTGTGTTCATTTCGAAGAAATCGCACTAAACATGTCTCTAAACCCTGGGTTAATAAGACTCCATCCATTATGAAGTGTACGGGGGTGTAATCCTTGACTACGTACCAATCAATTTCCCATCTATTTATAAGTTACCCTTTTGCTTTTCTAAGAAATTACAGGATCCTAAAACAGTTAAATTGTGTTTAGCTGTAGAATGTGAAATTTTGCTTAAATAGAAAAAATATGTCTCCCTGTGGCTAAAAGTTTGAGCTACTGGCGCTTGATATTTTCAAGCACCAGAATTCCCTTCAAAACCATACCAATAAGCACTGGTGCAACACTCTGCCAAGAGGTACAACTATGTCCAAAAACAGTGATAAGGCCCGTGGGACAAATGATGGGCTGGAATGAGCAAATTCCTTCCTCCTATGGCCAAAACTTCAGTCTTTGAAAGACCATCAACTTAGCAATGGGCTTGGAGTTGAGATTTGGAAGAGGTACTTAGGGGTGTAGTGTATATAGATTTATAAGAATTTTTGTAGATTTTTTTTAAGTATAGAGTTTTACATAATTTATAGATTTTTACAGAGTTCTACTGAGTTCTATAAAATCTATAGAAATTCTTAAAAATACGCAAAGGAGAGGTCGAATTTATAATTATTTTGAAATACACATAAAAGTCTTTTAAATTCATTACAAATTCATCATTAAATGAATTCTATAAAAGTTAAGGACTTTTTAAATACACAGAGACTTTTACGAACTTTTTAAAAATCTTAATTGAATACCACATGAATTTTATGGACTCCTTGAAATTCTTACTTAATTGAATACACATAGACTTTTATAAATTTTTTAGAAGTCTTTAAAAGTCTTAATTAAATATCACATGACTTTTAAACTCCACAAAAATCTTTTAAAATTCATATACAATACACTCCACTTAGGGGGGTAGTTTTTTACATGACTCAAATATGATATGAAAGTTAGTGATTCTGTGTTGACCATTTTTTAATACAAACAAAATATGACACAACACGCTAAACATAAAAAATAAATAAATCAAGTTATTGTACGTCAAACATGTGTAACACGAATATGTATTATATAATTTATTGTATCCTTATAGAGCTATAATATAGTTATATATTATTTTGTTAGTATCATGATTAATTATATTTGTGTTTTATAAGTAATTCATAAATGATAGTTTTGGTTTAAAAATAAAAAAAGTTATGTCAACTTGAACATGATATGATTATAAATAGATTGAATTAAGTTGACTTATTCGACATAATTAATTAAACACGTCTAGTTAAAATTAACTAGTAATTTACACAAACACACAATGACACAATTGCCCACTTTCACGAATTGCCACCGCTAGTATCTATTCCCTCGTTGGTTTTGGAGATAGATTCCCAATTGGAATGTACTTGCTTCCATTAAATACGATCATTTGAATTTCGCGGGAGTGGCCAAAAAAAAAAAGAATTTCGCGGGAATCTGTGTTGGATCATAGTTTTTACCCGTTTTGGGCCTACATGAGATAATGCTCACGTATTTGACCCAAAGAAAAAAAAAAGATAATGCTCATGCTGGGCACATTCTGGAATCCAGTCCGTGTTGGTCAAGTCAGTTTTAGCAACGAAAATGGCACTTTAGCTGCGAAAATTTCGGTGCTAAACATCTTATAGCTCTCGTACGTACTTCTTAATAGAATTTGTATGTAGATCAAACAAATTTTTTTAAAAAAAGAATTTGTATGGAACTGTCAATAGCTTTGTAGGAGTTGTTAGTTACTATTTGTTTGTATTGCTAATTGCTAGAGCTTGAATGCAATTTTGAAATCAACCAACCCCAAAATCACATAAAATGAAAATTGGTAAATATAAGGGAAGATTTTAGTTAAAAGATTTCAACTATACCTCGTGTCACTATAAAGAATATGAATTACACTTTGTGTCAACTGAGAATTGAAACTTTCATTTTGTGTCAATTAAGGACCTTATTTTTTTATTTTTTTATTTTTTTATTTTTTCAGTTTTTATCTCAACTTTGACTCAACGTTGGATCCACCAAATTCAAAAAACTTATACTGGGTTTAAAGCTATGCATCTTCTCTTTATAACCATATAAAGATTACTCAAATCGAATATTTACAACTCTAGATAATCGGCCCAAAATTAGGAGGCCCAAAACTGTCCAATTGGACCTCTAGAAAAATATCTTGAAAATTAGACGGTTTCGGGTACCCTACTTTGGGACTGATTATCTAGAGTTGTAAAGGTCCGATTTGGGTGATATTTATATGGTTGTAAAGAGAAAATGCATATCTTTAAACCTAGTGTAATTTTTCTGAATTTGATGAAGGTTTAATGGGTCCAACATTGGGCCAAAGTTGAGATAAAAATTGAAAAAAAAATAAGATCTTTAATTGACATAAAATGAAAGTTTTAGTTTTCAGTTGATACAAGTGAAATTCATATCCTGAATAGAGATATGAGATATAGTTGAAGTTTTTAGTTAACTAAAAAACTTCAAACTTAATGCGATTACTATTCATTTGTAATTCCGTGAAGAACAAGAATACAAATTTTTTTAGTGGCGGCAAATCGTATCCTAACTGTTATTGGAAAACAAGCCCCAATAGAATCCTAACTAATTTTTTTTATTTTTTAAAACAACCTTTTCCATATAGACTATAGTAAAAGAATTAAAATATATATATATATATATTTAAAACAACCTTTTCCATATAGTAAAAGAATTAAAATATATATATATATATAAGCCACCTGAATATACACGGTCACAGTCTTCTTCAAACACTCTACACCCTCCCCTAATCTAAACCCTAATTCACTTCCAGCTCTTTCTCTCTCCCAATTTGAAGCACTAAACGTGTAAAAGACTCCACCTTTAACTTTCTTACGCAAAACCCATATTCTGTTTCCTACGTTTTCTGCTTCAAAACCCTTCAAGCCCAAGTCTTGCACTGTTCTTGATTCTCGAACCACCATTAATTGTTCACAAAACCCAGTACCCAGTTGCAGTCAATGGCGTCGAAAAGGTCCCGTATTGTTCGGTCGTCGAGTCATGGGGAGATGGGGTTGTTTACCCAAATTCAGCCTATTGAGCCGCCACGGTGGGAGCAGAAGCGCCACCAAACTCAGGCGAAAGCGCCTCAAAACGGTGCCGTCTCCGTTGTCAAACAAGAACAACAGAGTTGCCGGAGTATCTTTCGATTGGGGTGGCCAACTACGGAGCCGAACGGCGTCGTCACAAAGAAGAAGGTGCCTGATGAAGGGTTCGATTTTCTCAAAGCTTGTAGCTTGTGCAAGAAGAAACTCCAAGAAAAGAAGGACGTGTACATGTATGGGTACGTATAAACTCTTGCTTAATTTCTTGTTTCTATTTTAATTCATTTTTTCTATCATGGGTATATATAGAAGACATGTAAAAAGAATGCCAATGTTGATTTCGATTTCTGAGTCCCTGATTTTATACTCGATTCGAATTTTAACATTTTTAAAGTTTAATTCCTTCAAATATAATAATTCATAGACATACTTCTTCCTAGTCATCAATATAAGAAATTACAAATGTGATTCTTACATCTTAGGCCATAAGTGAACTCATTGGTAGTTGAACTGTGTAATTCAAACATCATAACTTTCTGAACTTGGTAGCTAAAAGTGGAAAAATAGAAGGAAATTAAGTAGATTATTAATTTGTGAAAGCAGGGCAATCCTCATTATTTATTTTATCTAATTTTACTTGTATGTTGCACCTTTTTGCTAGCTTGTTATATAATTAGTTGACAACATCAAACATATATGTATAAGTGAGTTTTACTTTTACAGTGACATTAACATATATATGACATGAAAATTGATAATGGTGCAGTGACCTAACTGCGTTCTGCTCCCCTGAATGCCGAGACTACCAGATGGGTTTGGATGGATTTCACACAAAAACTACTGCAGATCATGAAGCAAGAATGAAACTTTTAGGCAAATCAAACGCAGCGGCAAAGCAATGATCAAATCATCAAGTTGTTTTGTAATGCAGAAGATGATGTGCTCAGCTGTTGAATTTTTGCAGTCAGCTGGCACTATTAATTGACTATGATGGTGTAGGGAGGAGAAACTGTTTTAACAAAATCTTTCATAGCTAGATGGCATGTTACTTGTTAATATGGGGCCTTGAACAGTTCCACTAATTTGTTTCTGCAAAAACAGAAATTGATTAGGTGACGCTTCTTACTAATTAGGAGAAGTTTACTCTCATTTTTATGTCAGTTTTTGTTCTTATTAGATGGCAATTAATTCTAGGATTCTATTAGGGTTTTGTGACGATCATGTGATGTCTGTATATATATTTTTTTGATCCGGGATGTGATGTCTATATATATGATGGATGTATAAAGCCAAATATGGATTTATATATTCACTTTCAATGATGCTTCAATATTTTAAGAGATTTGTACATTCTGTTTTGGTTATATACTCATACTAGCTTTCTTTCTACTGCTCAGTCATTGTGCATGTAGTAACATTCCTCTGCATCTGTAGCCAAATTTCTTGGTGGCAGCTTGGAATTTTGCATGCAAGCTTATTATCAGAGAGCATTTCTGTACATGTAAGTCCAATATTGTCAAAATCAGCTTACTATTGCAGAAAAGAGTATGTCAAAGTTTCATTTTAAAGGTAAAATTACTGTTCACTATTGAGAACGTGGAGTATATAATTATAAACCTCATCTATTTCCCAGTTGTATAACAATCTGAATGAAGCAGGTACTACACAAGTCCAATTAATCCCATTCTTTCTGTACCTTTGCAAACCATGTTTTTAAGAGTAAAAGGGAGCATGGTGTGGTTCTGTGTGTTTCTAAGTGGTCTTGCAGTTCCTTCTGGCATGGTGTGGTTTTGTGACTGCAGAGTGGTGGTGCTATGCTGGTGTATGGTGGTGAATTGGGGATTCATTCTCTTAAAGAAATAATTAGACTTAGGTTCTTTAGAAAAATAGTTTTTAGATGGAGAACATAGGTGTTTTAAAATTTATAAGAAAATCTTTTTAATTCATAATAATTTATAAGAAAATCCTTTTAATTCATAACAAAGTCATTTTAATTTATAAGAAAATTCTTTTAATTCATAATAAAGTTTTTCCCCAATTTGAAGGGTATTTCCCTTTACTAGGGTGTAGAGTGGACTTTGTAGAGTCTGCATGTTATCCAAAATTTTAGAGTTAAAACTTAACATAAAGCCGTTAAAGAAGAAAAATAAAATAACTTAATTAAAAACTCTAATGAAATTGAATTTTAAAAGTCTAAACTTAGATTTCATTGGATTTTAAAAGTCTAATGAAATTTAGGTGTCCCCAATTTAGATTTTAATGGATTCCAATGAAATCTAGGTGTTCTCAAAAAGTCATGAATTTCATTAAGTGAAGGATTTTAATGGATTTGGTTGGATTTGAATGCATTTTTTACACATAACAAATTCCATAAGAATTCCACCTAATTCCTTTGGATTTTGATAGATTCTATGGATTTTAAAATCCATTAAACTCTTTAAAATCTGAGTTGGGGACACCCCCTAAATCACTACTGATGTTAATCTAATAAAAACTCATAAAATTGATTAAATTGTAAATCCCCTTTAATTAAATAAAGTAGTGGTGATGATAGATTAAACTTCTTGACCAATATTAATGCTGGTGTATGGTGATGATCAGATTAATTAAACAGATGTCTACTCTGCTAATTTCGTCTTGGCACTTTAATTTGTTGTTCCAGATTTTCAGCAGATGTAAAGTCAGCAACATACAGAAATGGACCAAATGGTGACAGGCTGATAGCTATCTGTCCATTAGGAAAGAATCTCCAAACCATGACTTCCCGACATAAACTGTCAGACATGTAAATTTTGGTTTGCCTGTCAAGTGTATGAGGTTGAAGTACACTTCCTTTTTCAGTAAAATAATTACCCAGACCCAGATATCCATATGAAACTTTCTTTATTTTGTGCTTCTGCTGATCTGCTCTAGTGGTCTTACACTCTTACTTTAGTAACGAATACCATCAATTCTTTTCCTCTACTTTCTAATAAAACTAGAAAAATTACTCAGATAATAAATTTACCAAAACTCTTCTTTCCAATTCCATCCTTCGCATACTGCACAGGTGCTCCAATAGTAGGAGGGTCCCAAGGTGAGTATATAAACTCCAACGTTCTAAGTTCAAACTTTAACAAATACGAACACTCAAATTTAATTGATACATATAACTGATAAATGATTTCACGCATTCATAGTTTATCTCAAGACTTTGTGCAGACATACTTGATAAGAAAGTGGCCCGAAAACTTTATGCCTAAAAAGTAATCTTCCCATTTTTAGTGATTTGTTTTTTTGTTTTTTTTTTTTTTCCTTGGGTGGGGGTTCAAATGCATGCGAGGGAGATTAAACGCATGCATATTATAGTTTTTGGCACTATATAGTTTAGTCATTTTCTCCACTTAGGTGTGCTGCCAATAAAATTTTTGGCACTTTTCTTTGCACCTGTTCTCAGTGGTCCTACCAGAAAGTAATCATGGCAATTTGGTGCAAACTGGAAAAGACAAATATGTGGAAATGCAACCCCACTACAAAAGCGAGCAGTCTCTAAATCATGGCTGCTGCTCATCAAATATACCTGTCAAACCTGTAAAAACTGACCCATGCTTTCCTAGTTTGTTTTTCACCTCACAGTTAAAAGGAAAAGCACACAGCACTGGGGATAGGAGTTTATCAAGAGCAGCAACTTTTGCAGTAAAATCATTAGTAAAAACATGGAGAACAGGAGGCTTCAGATTTCAATCATAGACAGTTAAAACACCATTTTTTTTTCTGTTACTTTGACAATAGCCTCAATAGGCATCCATCAAATGTTTACTTCTTCTTTTGCATTTAAAACCAAAAGGATGTAGTGGCCAAAAAAAAAACCCAAAAGGATGTAAGCAAATGATTATTTTGACCCTTTCACTTTCATTCAGTCATCATATATATTCCTACTTCCTAAACAAATAAAGAATCATAAATAAAAAAATCATCATCTTCCCACTTGGCTAGTTGTGGTTGGCTGAGTTTATCCTGCAAGACAAAAGCTTTTAACAGTAAGCATATGGGCAAGTTATTACTACTATAAGTATAGAAGTGACCACTTATAAACAAAAATATAGTACCTGATAATTGTGCAGGGCACAAAATGCTTGCAAGGAACTTTAAGGTAAGTGTCTGTTAATTGGGTGACCCAATAATGCAGTGTGCTGACTACTGAAGCTGATTCTTAGAGCTAACAAGTTATGGTAACCAACTGTAGTTACTGTACAATTTTTTGATGATGTATGTAGTTAACTGACCAAAATTGCAAAATTAACACCTGATAAGAGAAATTAATTAAAGGGTCAAATTAGAGAAAGAAACCAAGACAAACAGCAACAAACCCAAGAAAAGTGAAAAAGCAAAGAAGACTGACCTTTTTTGGTTTGTGGGCTAGGGAATGTCTCCATCCCCCTAAGGATGAGTCCTTCAAAGTGATTCCCGCCTGAAACTGGGGACCAAATTCTAAATGAGAACAAAAACAAGCAGGAGGTCTGCTGCTCAAGAAAAAGTGAGTGAAAAATTAAGACACTTTCAAGTTACTAAAAGAAGTATCATTTCTCTCTTTCCATGAGACATTTTAGGTATATTCTACAGGATTACAATCTATGGTTTGAAGGATCTTATTGAGCCTGACAACTGCTGAGTTAAACGACACTGGTTTACTGAGCCGTTCATATACCTCCAGACAACTAGAATGGACACCATTCTGGCTTGCAGGAAAAATTGGACTTATTCAACAGGTATTGGGATCCCAGAGGAACAACTAAACTATAAAATCTAAAACAAAAAACATCTGCAAGTTGAGAGAGAGAGAGAGAGAGAGCATACTTGAATGCTGGACTGATGTGGGTCATCATTGTAACCTCATCGTTCAGAAAAAGTTTAGATCAGTATATCCATGGGAATATGGCAGAAGCTCCTCTACTTCAATCCTGGAACTAGAATAACTCGTGCTTTTCTTCAATCGGTTATGGCTTGACTCAACCTCAGCCCAAAACATGCCATAAACTGGTCTATGATCTGAGAATCTAGATTCCCCACGGACATATGATAATTGTTGGAGACCTTGTCCATACCACAATATTCGATCACACCTTCACATACAAACGTAAATAAATTAGCAGTGCAAACTTTTTGGATAATCAATTCATCTTTTTGCTCTATAATCAATTCATTTTTCTTCAGTTTACGCTCTATCTTTTGTTTAAGGTATGTTTAAGATAATTCTCCATACAGTAGTAAAGATGGTCTTACCAAGCAGGTGTTCGACGTTTCTCCTTCGGGTGCATGTCATCCCCTGCATATCTGTCTGAATTAGTTGAATACTTGTAGGTTGGCGGAAAATAAATCTTCCCCTCATTCCAGCCCACAAAAACACGACCACGTTTCTGCTCTATCCGTAACTGCCAAAAGAACCAACGTCAATTCAGGATGAAAGTTGTCCAATTTTCAGTAAGAATAAAGGCAAGGATTTGAAAACAGAGAAAGAAGCAGATAAGGTATATATAGAGGACTTAGAAAAGATACCTGGTCATTCTCTAACAAGGCCCTCCAATTTTGCATTTCAACTAACGCCTTAGCAGAGCGGTAAGAGAGGGAAATTCGATAATTTAAATCCCCAAGCCAAATAACGCGACTATACAAGAAATCAAGAAAACAAATTATTAGTTTATTGAAAAGAATGACATTGGACAATGGTAATCATAAAGAGGCATATACCAGCAGCTGAATGCTGAAACATTTGTTTGTGTACGAGTTTTGTATGTAATGATGACATCTGTTGAATTAAATCTTAACTAAGAAAAGAATAGGACTCATTCAAAGATGCCAAAATACCATGAGTCATTTCTAATCCAATACAGATTTTAAAACATTTAAATTACTTTCTCTTTGGAAAGAGAATATAATGTTTCCATGCTTTTTACATACCCTCTAATCTCTTTTGCTCTTCCCCCTCCCCTCTTTTTACTCACATTTTCTTTAAGAAAGCTATAACGGTACTATTTAATCAATGGTAATGATGATCAAGAATCTTACTCGTGCTCCAGGATTGTTTCTGGGGATTTCAACCCCCCAGAGCCCTGAACCCGTGGGAACCTGGTCTTCTTAAGGATCTCCATGACATCAGAATTCCTTCTTAGCTCATCACCCTCCTTCTGTCCCGAGGTTAAATGAGTACAAACAAAGCAAAAGGTTGTATCGTACAAAGACATGCTGACTGAGATGGATCCCTGTAAAAATGAGGAGCATTGGTATTTTCTTAGTTATGGAAATTGAAAAAAAAAAAAAAATGCATTGAAAAGAATCAAAGCAACCATAATTAAGTCGATCAATACCTTATTTCCAAGGTAACCCATTAATCCTCTTCCAACGCATGATACTTTCATGTTTTGAACATGATCCCTCAGTTCACTCCTGACCCATACAGTAAGAAATATGCCAACCATTTGCTTGCTTGCAACTAAGTTGTACTTTGAATGCCCTGGCATTCTATATCCATTTTCATTTGATGCAGATCCACCAAAGGACATTGGTGAGAATAAAACAGTACTTGGTGAATCGCCTGGTCCATTATCATCATCGGACGAACCCCACCTGGAATAGTCACTCGGCCTTGAGTAGTCACTTGGCCTTGAATAGTCACTTGGCCTATGACCCCATCTGAAATTGGGATCATAATCACTTGGCCTGTGACCATAATCACTTGGCCTGTGGCCATAATCACTTGGCCTGTGACCATAATCACTTGGCCTGTGGCCATAATCACTTGGCCTGTGACCATAATCACTTGGCCTGTGGCCAAAGTCACTTGGCCTGTGGCCAAAGATCACTCGATCACAAACACTGAATCTTCGATCAAGTCGAGGTTGTGAGATTGAAGGGTCATTCTCCGTTCTCCAGCTGTGGGTAGCCTGGAATGATCGGCGTTGAAAGAAAGATGAGCTCTTCTGCCTACCTGATCCCTCAAAATCTGCATGTAATTCAACAATTGGTTGTGGGATGGGAGATGGTGTATAGCACCCACTACCCCCACTGGTCCCAGGAAGATTGTTTAAAGTCTTCCGAATGAGAGCCAACCATTTCTTGGCAGGGCCATTGTCTTCTGCGCCCAAAACATTACCAGCATTTAGTGGAACTATCTCTTGAAATCTGAATGAGAGAAGTACACATTCATCTGTTAGTAACGGGTCAATAATAGAGTTAGTTTAGAAAGATGATAAGATATAAACAACCAAAAACATACCCAAGAACATAAATGTCTGCAGGAGGTGCTGCATGAAGCCAATCATCTAGATTTAAATTACTTGGTGGAGATCTTCCAGCCACATTCCATGTAGCAACAAAAATGCTGCCCCAAATCAAAAGAAACAAAACTCGTAAATAATACATTAGAGATAAAATACTTTATAAGAAGAGCGTTTGTAAAAAAAAAAACATATTGACATTTACCTATGGTTCTGCACATCTATGATTCGAGGATGGTCAAGATTCATCTTTCGTCGACGGACCTGCTCTGTGTTCTTGCTAAATTTCTCTGTGCATTAAAGTGAGAAAAGAAATTTGAGGGAAAGAGACCAATAATACCAAGTCCTTAAGACATATTGTATATATGAATTTTCAATTTCTGGCAGGGCATAAAAGAGGGGATGGTCCAAATAGTTTGATCAGATAATACTAACCTGTCTTGCTTTTCTTAATTGTGCTTGGTTCCCTCTCTGAGAAGCTAGTCCTGTATTCAACCTCAGCTCCTGAAGAAGAAGATTATTGGTAATGCATCAATTTAGTTTAAAAATAAAACAGATAAAAAAGGTCAATAAGTATTAAAAAGGATTTAAATGTTTCAAATTGGTTTCATATATTGAAAAAACAGATCATTTGAAGTAACAGAATAGCTATAAATCAGAACAGAGGCATTGCTGAGACATTTTGGAACAAGAATAAATCAGAAGTTGCAATTTTACATTACTTGGAATCAGTCAGAACAAATACTTCAATTATCCAAAGCTATTAGTTAAAATGAATAGTTTTAGAAACCATAACATCATTAACCCAAAAAAGAATCAAAATTATGTTTTTCTCTTCAGTTTTCTCAGCAACCACCCAGCTAGAGAGGAATTATAACAAAACTATCATATTGGAGGAAAAACAATGATAATTTCTGTTTTGAGCTTAAGATTATATCACCCAAAACCCAATAGTGATCTAAAAATAACAATAACCAATCACTATAAAACCAAGGGGAAAGAAAACAAAAACAAAGATTCCCACCGCCACAAACAACATCATCTGCCTGAAAGTCCTCATTTTTGCTCTTGATATTAAACCACTTTCTGACCATTTTCTTTGACCATGAGAGCTTCACCAAACAACAAACAAAGAATCAGCTAACGATTTCCAGAACTCAAAAGAAAAGAAAAACAAAACCATAGACAAATGCATAAGTAATTCCATAAAAATAAATACATTTCCAGCAGAAGAAAGTGAAAAACCTTGCTTTTCTTGGAATTATCATCTCTCATTGTTTCACTATTACTTCATACAGCTCTCCAAGTATTATTCTCTGCTATTCTTGGGCTTCTGCCTTCTGGGTTTTTTTACTTAGTATCAGCCAAAGATGTCAGAAAACTTAGGAATACCCATATCAAGGAATCTCCTACCCCAATTTCTGGGATTTCACTTTGATGGCCTCTAGAATGAGCAAGTTCAGTTCTTAGTGTTTTCACAGTAGTTCCCAAAACTCTCAAAAACTATCAAAATAGGCTCCAAATACTGAAGGAAGGAAAGCAAACAACAAATGGGCTTTCTTGTGATATGTATACACTCTATGGAAGTGTAGGCTCAAAGAAGCAAAAGCTCAGAAAAATATGAAAGCACAACGACTGGAATGGGAGAGAGACAACGCTTTAATGCGTGGAAGTGAGATGAGATTCTGAAGTAGAACAAGACAATGCGGCAGACATGGAGAGAGAGAAAGAGAGAGAAATAGAGAGCACAAGCAAAGCCTCCCTTTCTCTCTCTTTGAATCAAAGGGGCCTCGTTCTTAGTAACAATAGCAAAGTATCGAACTTAAACAGTATAAAGTGTCACAGAGAGAGAGAGAGAGAGAGAGAGAGAGAGAGAGAGTGTTAGTCTTTGTGGGCTTTTCTTTTTTTGTTTTTTAATCCAAAAAAATTTAACCCCAAAGCTCAAGACAGGCCCAACATGATGGGGCAACGGGCATGTCGTTTAGCTTTAGCTTCTGAACAGAAACGACCCGGTCAGCAGAACAAAGGCTGCCCACGGTCAGCAAAGTGAAGAAGGCAGGGGTTGAGATCTAGACATCTAGTATACCCTATAGCTGTATCCTTCGGCCTCGTTTGGTCTACCCATCAAAGTAAAAGCAGTTAAAGAAGGAAAAAGATAAAGGGAATGTATCTGCTCTGATAGTACTAGTACTGTATCTGTTTTCTGTTCCTCTTTCTTTCTTTTTTTTTTCTTTTTTTTTCTTCTTTTGCTGGCAAAGAATGTTTGGGGTCGAAGGTATAATAGTGTATTGACAAAAAAACGATATATTCCCATATGGGTTTTTTTATTTTTGTAAAATTTGTTAGGTTTTTAGGGTTTTGGTGGCACTCAATTTTGAAAAATATTATTGGGTATAATCGATTTTGTGATGTAACCAATTTAACATGTAAGAATATTATTGGACGTCATGTTTATATTTGAAGTGTATAATATTAATACCACGTGACAATGTATCGGTTATTTAAAATAATTTCTCCAACTTTGACAATGTATAAAATGTACTCAACAACTTCATTTTTTTGTCTTTTTGGGTTTTCCAAACTATAATTTTTTTTGAGCAATGTGTGTGTTTGGTTCTATAGAGTATAATAGGTGAAATGACATGGATGTTGAGGGAATGTTTGTTGAGCAATTTTGAGGTTTTCTTGGCTCAATCTAGGGGCTTCGTGTCTTTGGAAACAAGGCAGCTGTCCCAAATTTAGGTGTTGGATTGTCCTTTTAGTTCTTAATTCTTATAGAATAGCAGCTACCCCAACTTATGCAGGTTGGTGAGGTTGTATAGAGGCTCAAGATATATTCTCTACTTATTTTGGAAATCTTTGATTTTTAATCTGTTATTTATTAAAAAATCAAGAGTTATGATGCATTATTTAGTTTTAATATAATGGTGAATCTACAAGGTTGAAAATCTTCAAACTTTTAATAGGTGGCCGGCTTAAATTAAAATTAATGATTATTTGATTTCATTTTCATATTTGATATTCACATTTTGTGAATGGGTTATCTTTTATGCGGGAATGAGATATTCATAAAATTAAGACATTCTTAAATGGGGCTATTACATATGTGGAATTACCACAAATGCAAATTAAAGGAGGAGATGACCTTAATATAACGAAACAACTAGAATTATAAGTCCCACTATTTCCAAACAATTTGTATATAATATTAGTGTCCATTTTTGCATGGGGAGCTTCCTCCCTTATAATGTACATCTTAGAGCAGCTCTTATAGATTTATGGGGTAGGCATTGTGCTATATGAGGGTGGTCACACAAAGTGTCCTATTTCTAGTTTGATGTGCCCCGCCGCCCACGCCAGCCCTATAGCTCCTCCTTGAGCGTTCAAACAACACTTCATGTTTAAAAGCCATATATATTTGAACAAAACATGGTCTTTGCCTTTTTCGGTTTTTAGGCTCTTAAAGTTTGAATGTCTTAATTGGAAACCCATTATTTAAACTCTTAATTATACCCATTACCCTTCATAAGCATCCAAAAGGCAAGAGCTAGGCTGTCTGTGGTATTTTGTATTAGTTGTTTGCAAATCCTCATGATTATTGGGTCTTAAGCCATTGATTAGGGGTATACTTTCTATATGTTAGAGGACAAAACTTGGTGAGCAACGGCGGAGCACTCCAAGTTGGGGCTACCACCAAGGCATAAATCAAATCACACCCCCACATTCCAAATGGATATCCTTAATAACTTCATAAGCCTCCACTAACCAATTGCAGTTTTTATGATGACCAATTGGACCCAAATAGATATGCAAGATTAGGACTTACATACATAAATGCATTGTTCCCTTGGTCATCCGGATAAAAAGCCCAAAAATCCTAAAATATATTGTGTTTGATTCTTTTTTCTTTTTGGGGCGAGGAATCGTCAATGACGCAATATAGTGTTTGACAAATATATTGCATTGACAATTCCTATAATATTAATTGTGTTTGATTTATTTATAATATGTATGCATGCCCAAATTAATTCATATATATATATATATATTAGTTAAAGACAATGTTATCCTATTAGATTGTTTGATATATTATGTTGTTAATTTCTCAATTTAAATCATGCATTTAAAAAACATCTACGTAACCACTGTTTACTTGGCCAAGATGCATAAGTGAGAAAAAAAATACATTTCCTATAAATTTAAGCACAAATATAAGATACTAACCAAAAAGCCTAGCTAGGGCAATTTTTAAAACATGTATAATGAGTGGACTTCCATTTTGTTCATCAAGGTTATCTAATCAGCATTAAATCATTTAAGCTTCATGAAATGGTTGGTGAAAGATGTGCTTTTGCTTTAGTGTATGGATTTTAGGACGACATTATTTTCGTTTTGGTTGGATTAATGTGGGTCTTAGGGAATGATTTGAAGCAATAACGAGAAAAAGTGAAGATTGAATAGTGCAAAGAAACTTGTAAAGTGAGGGATTGTGTCAAAGACACAGAGCCATGGGCCACCCCCTTGTAATTGGATATCTAAAGGGCTAAAAATTAAAGAAGTGGCCCTACTAATATTGGAAATATACCTCATTCCTCTCCACTTTGACAACCTCATTCCTCTCCACTCCTCATTCCTCTCCACTTTGACAACCTTGACGATTGACAAAGGGATATCATGAAATGGTATCAAACAAAAATCAAATTCTTTTGATTCAATGAGGACATGATGTAAAGGGAAATTTGGACATGCATACTCATCAATATAGGTCATTCAATTCTAAGCAGAGAAAAGGTTGCAAAGTATTGCATGTTTTTTGTGCATAAATTTGGTTTGGTTGTGTAAAAATAATTGAGATAAAATTCAGTTTTTTTTTTTGTTAAATACAAAAATGGTCCATGAACTTTATACTAATTCTCAATTTAGTCCACTAACTATAAAAAATGTCAATTCGATCCACAAATTTTTCAAGTTGTATCAAAACAGTACAAACGTTAATTTCCATCTGAAAATTAACGGAATTGATTACATGAAAATGTGATGAACAGACTGAAATCCCCTGAAAATATGTTCACTTACTGTGCACATAACCAATTTCTGTTAAATTTTTCGATGGAAGTTAACATTTGTACTGTTTTTGTACAATTTGAAAAGTTCGTGGACTAAATTGACACTTTTTATAATTAGTAGACCAAATTGAAATTCACTGTAAAGTTCATGAACCATTTTTTTATTTAACCATTTTTTTTCTTTTTCAAAAGAAGCAGTTATGAATGTGGGAGAACACACAACATGGGAGCTATTATGAGCCCCACAAATTGCAAATTATTCTTAATATCTCGTATTAGCCTTTTAGTACGCGTTTCGCACATGTTAATTTACATTTTTATTGTATGTTTTTTCTTTTTTGTATGTTGTTCTCATTATTTTATAATTTCTTATCACTCTTTCTACGTTTTAATGTGGTGGGTATCTTTTTTTTTTATATTTTATTTTAATATTGTATTTTATAGTTATACCCTCATTTATTAGATTGTTTATGTGACTGTTTTGGTAAGTAAAAGATATTTTAGGCAATCTCATTTGTTATAACTTTTCATCACTTTTTTTTTTACATTTTAATGTGGTAGGGTGTCTTTTTTTATATTTTAAATTTTATTTTATAGTAATATTTTACAGTTATACCTTGATTTATTAGGTTGTTTTTATATGATTGTTTTAGTAAATAAAGATTATTTTAGACAATTTTATTTTTTATAAAGTTTGTAACAGTGAACTTTTCTTCTGGCTTTATAATAGTAATTAAAGACATATAGCCCACTATTATTGAAGTAAATTTAGCTCTTCAAATCAGTGAGTACTTTTTCATATACTGAGCATTTTTTCGCATGTATTACAGTATTACTTCACTTCCAACCAATTTACTATCTTATTTAATTCACTTATTTGTTTTTCCTATTGTAACTCCTCATCATATTGCATACGCATGCGTTTGCATAATCCAACTTGGAATAATATGATATATCTAAAGCCAGATATATCATGAATATGGTATGCCCAAATTAATATGTTATGAATGTGATTTATTATATGATAAATCCTTGATGGGAATGGAGATATATGCAAATTAACTAATTAATTAATTAAGGACAATATAGATCATGAAAATGACATGTCCAAATTGCAATAGAAGCTAGCGGTCCTACACTGCACCTTAAAATCAAAATTGAGATCCATTCTTCCATAGAACACAAGAAGGCCGGCAGTCCAATATTGTTTCATGAAGTGGTATCTAGGGAACACCACGTTCATGGATTCAACCAAAGCATAATGAATCCATGATATTCTGAATAAAAAGAATGGTATCTCAGAGAGTTGAGAGCATCTCAATCCCACCCATTGACTTTATGAGAGCATATATGGCTAGAGAGTGGGTGAAAGCCCTTAATTGGCAATCCCTTCCACTGAAAGAAATTGATGATAAGATAAAAGTGATGGATGATCCATTAATTCAATCAATTACCACCATCCACTTTCGTTGAGAATTCACATATATAATTGATGGTGATATAAGAGAGAAGCAGTTTATTTTGAAGCTATCTCAATTCCCATGAAAAACTAGATCTCGATCACTTTCTTTCCCTTAAGTGTAGGACTTTGGCACCCATAAGCATGGTTATCAACGTCTAATAATTATTTGAGTCCATTAATTATAAGGTACTAACACAATAAAATGTTAACCAAAACCACTCAATCTATTTTTATTAACTTGCGGACACTATCTACCAGCCAAAAAAATAATATGCGGACACCTTCCAAAAGAAACGCATCACAACAAAATCAACTACACAAACAGCCCAAAACTGATCTTCTTCTTTTCTTTGCCAAATCGATCTCTTTCTTCAACTTTACCAAATCGACAATTGTTCATCTTCACTCACAAGCATCGTTTTGCAACTCCAAAAAAACTGCAGTTTCAGTTTACAAACTGCTTTCAGTTCACTTTGCAGTTTCAGAAACTGCAGTTTCACTTGTAGTTAGTAATTGCAACTGCAAGCCTGCAGCTCCAATAAACTGCAGTTTCATTTACACTGCAACTACAAGCTTACAACTCAAATAAACTGCAGTTTCAGTTCATTTGCAGTTTCTGAAACTGCAGTTGCAACTCAAATAAACTGCAGTTTCTGAAACTGCAACTCCAATAAACTGCAGTTTCAACTCTAATAAATTGCAGTTTCTGCAGTTTCAGTTCACTTACAGTTCCAGAAACTGCAGTTTCAGTTTACTTACAGTTCCAGAAACTGCAGTTTCAGTTTCAGTTTCAGTTCACAAACTGCAGTTTCTGCAGTTTCAGTTCACAAACTGCAGAAAGTTCACTGTAAAACAGCAGTTTTTTATGCAGTTCCAGAAACTGCAGTTTCAGAAACTGAACTAAACAAAAAAATCAAGAACCTAAACATAAATCGGCGAAAGGGGTCGTGCAACTCGCTGATCAGGAAGTCTGAGCTCTCGATCTTGCGATGTCGTCCAGATCGAACTCTCTTCTCTCTCTCTTCGCGACTTCTCAGACTTCTCTTTCTCTCGGATTGGAAAACTAGCTAGCTTATAACCACAGCCGTATGGAAAACCAGCTACCTTAAACTTTGCGCTCAATCATCTTCGTCGGAGATCAATGAAGAAGATGGATGAGTTTGGGTGTGGCTGTGGCTGTGGTTGAGTTTGGATGTGAGTGTGGGTGTGTGAATGCAAGTCTGTGTGAGCTATAGTCTGAATAGAGTGTACATGCGGGTACAATAATGATACCAACTCAAAGTGACCTGATTGTTAATAAAATTAACCTAATTGTTATATATTAACAATAATGGTATTAGAAGTTAAAAATCATAGCAAAGATGTAGTAATGAGTAATTATTTCTAATTATTTTCGCAATCATTAACAAGATTATAAGACTCATACACATAATTATTAACGATTTACTTACGATCATTCATAATCATCAACGACTTATAATCACTCATGCACACGCCAATAATACATATACCCAACTGAACAAAGTTCAAATTTAATAAAAAGAAAAGAGTTATATAAATTTAACCTTAAATTTTCCATGTAATTGATATTAAAATTTAAAACAACATGATAATTAATGTGGAGCTTTTGCTTCAGTGGTAATAGGGCACTTATTCTAAGTCTTTAGGTTAGCTTAAGTGGTGAGGGTAGGTAGGGTAAAAGGTTAGGATTAGACTAAGTCCAAGTTTGATTTCCTCTAATGTTAGAAACAAAAAGATAATAAATAGGACACTTATTCTTAAATTAAAGAAAAAAAGCATGATAATTACTTTTTTCAATTTTTGCCTAATGTCTTCTAAAGATTAGAACCAAACAGACCACTATTCAACCATATTATAATTAACGACCTATATATTCAAGATCCATGTCCACAAACTATTATGAGTCTATGTCTGACTATGCATGAGATTGTGTTGTCACACAACAAATTAAATAAGGTACATGCAAAATAGGTCAATAAAACATAAAGAACTCAAAGAAGATTTGGTACTACAGCTGCTTTTTCTTTGTGCATATGTTTCCCAAACCACCCTCCTTGGCCTTGCCCTTGGGCCCTTTGGTGAATCTAAGGCTAAATAATGAATCAAGATTTACGAGGCAGTCAAAGGTATGCAGTATGCAGCATTTCTTTAATTTTTCTTCCAAGATTCTCTGTTGCTTTATTTGGCTTTGAGACCATCCTATATTCCTATTTCTTTTTCTTTCCTTTGGTTTGTATCCGTTTTCAGGACATGGTTTGTTCTTTGTTTTCAAAATGTGACAAAGCTTTTCTCACATGTCATTATCTTCCACAAAGGAACAAAGTTAATTATTCATTACCTCTGTATTTGTACCATATATTATACTCTACCTTCGATGTAGACCTCTCACATATGTATGATATGTTTATCGCCCCACAATAAATGAAGGAACTTAATTATATGTATGTTAATTTTGTTTATTGTTTCTTTATTTTTGGATAAGATAAAATTTAAAGTAAATATAGAATAGTTTGGTGTATGGTTGCTCACAAGTCACACCTCCATCAAAGCCAAACATAATGATCTGTGATTTTGCAAGTGATTAATCAAAAGAAAATTAATATATTTTAGGAGAATTCTTGTATGTGTCTGATGCATATATATTGCGTTAGACTAACGCGAGTGTGAGATCCACCATCGATCATAAGAAGTGAGTCTCACACCTATTTTTCTTAAAGTTCAACATATATACAATATTTGGATTAATCCATCACATTCTCAATATTTCTAGTACAATCTATATTTGGATTTCCCTTCTAATATTGTGGAAGCAAATATCACAAATATTGCAGAAGCAATTGTAAATTTAGTGGTAGAGAGTGTAGAAACAAATCTCACAAATATTGCATAAGCTTGTAAATTAAGTGTACGTTTAAATTCAACTTATTTAGGCCCTAACCATTCTCTGTACCAACAAAATCCTAACAAATATTAAAATGATCATGAAGATCAACATTCTTGTGCAGTTACAATGTTATAGATTTTACTTGATGACGATCTTATATTATTGAGGCATGCTATATGCGTACCCATTTTCCTCTTACTACACACTCTTTTCTCATCTCACATCCAAAAATTCTAAAAATAACCAAACCCAACACACCCTCACCACCAACGTCCAACCGTTCTGCCACTATCGCCGGTGACCGGCTAGCCTCCTCTCTCTCCTTCCCTTTCTCTTTCCCTCTCTCCTCTCTGCCTTTCTCACTCTTCAAACAGAGGAAAGAAGAGTGAGAAAGTAGAGAGGAGATAGAGGGAAGGAGAGAGAGAGAGGGGGGGAGAGAGAGAAAGAGAGAAAGGGAAGGGAGGCCGGGGACAACGGCAGCACATGGTGGAGTCGAGTTGGAGGTGCGATCGGGACTGGTGTGCTGGGTTGGGTGGATTGTCCTTTATGATAATTTGGGTTAAAGTTAAAATTGTAATTCACTGAATAAGTTAGAGGGGGTGTGTAATGAGAGAAAGAAGGGTGTGCATATAACAATATTCTTCTTCTTTTACTCTAAACATGCATTGAAACAGAAAATTTCTTTTACCTACAATTACTTTACTCTATGAATAATTAGATAATTATTCTGGACTATCTTGCGATGTTCTTTCCACAGTTTTCAACAGTTGATTCCTTTTGTAATTTACGAAAAAAATTTCTTTTTTTTTTGTTTCTTTTATACATACCCAGATTCAGTTCATTATTAATTTCTATATCTGTCTCCTGATTGGTAAGTATACGTACATACCTTTCACGAGATTGATGTCAAAAATTAGGGCATGGTCCATACTCAAAAGTATGCTAGGACCACTGTTTTTGGGTTTGAACAGAAAGAAATTATTTGACCTAATGCTTCCCTAGGACCTGGAAAAAAAAAAATAAAAAAACTCGACAGCTTAAGCTTACTATATAGAATTAGTGTGGTACAGTGTGATCAAGTGGCATTTATAATATATCACAAAATTATTAAAAATATAAACCCTGTTCAGGCCTCATAATTCATAATTAAGTGTGCATGCCAAAAGATCGAGTGTGTCCAACTACAGTAATGGACTGGCTACTAATCATGTATTTTAAATAAAAGCTCTAGCATGCTGGATTTTGTTCATCACTTACATAGAATTTTTTTTGGAATATTTGTATTTGGGAGGTCCTTTTGATTATTAACTAAGCACTATCTCAATCATGACATACTTGATTGCTAGACGGCTAGACCTTTACATGATACAAAAGAATATTAGAGTGTATATTCATGTATATTCAATAGGATGGCATTTAATTTTTGATAGGATAAGATAACAAAAGTTGACATTGATACAAAATTAAAAGGTAACCTCATGGGCATAATCATGTTAATTTGTATCAATAGTATCTAATCCGTCAATAAACAATTTGTTTCAAGTCAATTTGTATAAAATTACATGAATTGATACTTTTAATAATAGTATTTGTTAACTAGTATTCTACCCAAAAATAGAATCAACATGTTAACAAATACCTAATCATATCAAAACATCTTCAACTTTTAGGTATTGTGTTTGTATTGATCCAATTAGTAAATTTGTTAGGTATTCTACCCAAAAATAGTATTTGTTAACTAGTATTCTACCAGACCAACCATATGCCCCAACCCGACACAAAAATACATCAACACAGATTATCATATATTTGGTTAAATTTGGACATATGTGATGAGTCATGATATACACAATTAATCCACAGTAGAGGATAGAATGCCAGAAGAAGCACCAACCTTGCATGAACATTGACATTTGTGGTAGCTAGTCATCGATCTCTCTTCCTCTTCCAAGCATTTATGGCATCGCCTTCCACACTGTGAATCAAATCATGAGGTTGTGACCATTTCAATAGTCTTGTCATCCATGAAATTGAAGCTTCATTCCCTACATAGCATTCAATAAGACTAGGCCCAGCTAATAGACATGGATGGTCTTATTTTAGGTCAAGAAAGCTATGGTCCTATACTCCTATATAGGTATATATGGTATAAATTTAGATGATAGGTATATATGGTATAAATTTTAATTAGGAAAAGAATAATACGATGTTAAAGCTGGCTTATACATGAATTTAAATTAGATTTCTTCTTGATGTAGAACATGGGAACATTTGGATGGTCCTATAATTGCGACCACATGCACAAGCATATGCTACACACACCCACCTAAACAGAGCAATTAATGAAGCATCCCAGGACCCCAACAATTGGAAACTCAGCATTGAGCTAAGGTACACTGTGCAGCCCAATGATGGCTGGGCTAAAACATGAGCCCATAATCTATAGCCCACCTGGAGAAAAAAGTGGACTCTATCAGCCATTCAGCTAAGAAATGGTTGAAGTGAGGCTTCTAGTGCACCAAACAATTTGATCAGTATACGGTACACCCCATCCTGAAGAAAATTTGACAAAACATCTAAGCAAAGTTTTGAAAAAAATTTGAGTGCTAGATGCACTGATTAACCCTTTCTTATCCCATTTGTTCATATTCCTAATACCTGAAGGGAAAATTTATAAAGAGCTACCCTAGAAACCCCATAACTTTTCATTTGAAGTCTCTTATATATAGGAATAGATTTATTCTTAATCATTAAGAACCCTCAAGCATTAAAAGTGTAAGAGTTCACATATGATTTTTCATTAAAACAATCTCATGGGACGGTCATATTCGTTTATTATGTATTTCTCTCTCATCACATGACTCCATCTCTCATACAAGGCTTAAGGATCTTCTAAGATTCTGGGAGCCTGATGAGAAATATAAAAATTGGACATTCACCACTTCACGTACATTCACATGATTTTTTTCTTTAATAAATACTCACATTATTTGAACCTTTTTTTTGGCCAACATATTATTTGAACCTATAATGTATAAAATATATAAGGGTCTACAAAACTTAGGAGCCTAAGGCAGTCGTTTACCTCGCCTACTTTCAGGACAACAAATAATGTGATGGGAGAGATAAACACATAAATATATAGAACCATCTCATTAAAATTTTCCTTGATTCCCCACATGCTCTAAAGTGTTATGAGTTTTCTATTATTTTGCTCACACGTTTTTGCATTTAAAATACACTACTATAATTAAAAGTCCAGCAATATAAAGAGTATCCCGAGCCCATATATATACAAGCTAAAAATTGTCATTTGGGTCATGTTGGATCCAATAAGTATGAACATTGGGGCTTTTGCGCAGGGTACAACTGAGCCCAACATAAAAAACGTAAAGCATGGACTGGAGCTCCGAGCTTTCCCATTAAGGCCATAACTAAGCTAAAGGATGAGCGAAAACAAAGCTCGAATAGGGAGGGATTGGAGTGTTCAATCCTTTTTCATTGGGTTTGACCTCAAACTCGAATCATGAATCAGGTAGGGTGGTGTATAAGTAATTGGTAGTAATTTAACAGCCAATAATACAAGTTTCTACTTTTAGCGCCGAACCTGAAAGTCGGCGAAGAATAAGAGTGTTTGAGAGGAAAACTTGATTGTTTATTGTTGCTTCTGCTTCTCCTAGTTTTTGGGTTCTTGTCTTCTTTGACACTGTAATCCTCATAAACGCAACAACAACAACAGCTACAATTGCAACAACGTTTTGCCTCCTTCAATATTTTTGCTTTTTTGATTTTTGAAACTTCCAATTCAAATACAATGGCGGCCTCGTTGATGCTTCGCCGAAGAGTTTCATCTGTGGGCGTTTCTCGCACTCTCCACGGTTCGTTCCTTCAAACCCACCTTTTGTAAACGAAAATTATTATTATTTTGGTTTTCATTTTGTTGCTTTTGTAGTGTAAGGTGCTTAGTTCCGAGAAAACGGTGGAAAAAAGAGCAAGCTTTATGGGTTTTGAAATGTTTATCTTTTACTATCAATAAAGTCAACCCAAGTTAAGAAATTTGATTATAGTGGGCTTAACTGAGCACAATCATTGAACTTTTCGATTCTACATTGCAATCTAGTTTGATGGTTTCATGTTTTTTCTTATTGTTACATTTCCACAGGTCTAGTAGGCAATGTGGAGCCCTTTTGCCAGCACTTGGAATTGAAGGTTGCAGCTTTGGTTAATTTTTCTGATGAAACAAGGCAGTATAGCAGCTCCAGTGGTACCACAAAGATTGATTTTACAGACCTGACGTAAGAAATATGTTGCTCACAGCTATTGAAACTAGCTTTTCCTTGGATTTGCAATTGTAAATTATGTAAGACTTGTCGGGAATCAAAGATATAACTACCAATTTCCTATTCTGGTGTATAGTGTTCGAGATGAGTTTATTCTTTCTCTATCTCTTTTCCCCCGGCTTTCTAAAATGATTTTAATCTTTGCTTTTCTAGGTTCAATTTTGATATACTTCAACAGTCGTGCTATTTTTAAAATATTTCATATGTAATATGGGATATGATAATTTTTACGATTTGATATAGTGTGATTTCTCAATCTCTTACTGTATCTCTCAAATTTGTTCACTCATATTGTACATTATGTGGATAAATGGATACGGCGTTTATAACCGGATTACAGCTTAGGATTTAGGATCCAAAAGTGTATCATTTTCCTCTTGTATTCTTCTTTTAATTGTTATATTCTTATTTGCCTGGCAAAGTGTCTAGTATCCTTTTGATTTTAGCTCAATCTAGTATCCTTTTGATTTTACCTCATAATTGAATATGGTCAAATTTCAGTTCTCCTCATACATGGTATCCAAAAGCTCGAAGCAAGCAACGCAAGGTTATTCTGCACATGGGTCCCACAAATAGTGGTAAAACACACAATGCTCTGAAGCGACTTGAATCAAGTCCATCTGGTATGTTGTGACATGAGTGCTAAACTAGCAGTTGTTTTGATTATTCAGTTTACTTTGGTAATTAATGGGGAGGTTCTACAATAATGCAAATAAATCAGTGAATTTAGTTATGTATATTTTCCTTCTCTGCAGGCATATACTGTGGTCCTCTGAGATTGTTGGCTTGGGAGGTTGCAAAACGGTTGAACAAGGCAAAAGTTCCTTGTGATCTAATTACAGGACAAGAGAGAGAGGAGGTTGATGGTGCAAAACACAAGGCTATAACAGTTGAGATGGCTGATGTAACCTCCGACTACCATTGTGCTGTTATTGATGAAATCCAGGCAAGTTGATGATTTATGTAGACTCTAGAGATTTGCTTCTTATCATATTTTAGAAAGCTTTAAGGATCATTCTGTGTTGTTTGACTTGACATTGTTGTGTTTGGGGGAAATGTACAATTGTTGAGGCATATGGACTAGTACGCATTTTAAGCAAATGATTTAAGTACTTGTGTCCAAATATGAGTGAGCCAGTTTTGTTCAGAATTCTGGGACCAACTGTGAAAGCATATTTTTCTTTCACAAATTGAAAGAACTCAAGAATTGGTTGAAAACTTTTCTCTGTTTCCTGGATTCAGCGCTGCAAGTCCTACAATTATGTTATATTACCTTACATACTTCCCAGCATGCCTAGTGCCTACAGAGCTAGCAGAAGCTCTTCTTTTAAGTCATGTACCCATGCAGATATGCCTGCCTGATTCGTCAACATACGATATTAATAGGGACAGTGTATATGCACAACATACTTTCTTACTTCTGTTTCAATTGTATTTCTTTATTTATTTTTGGGGTGGGGGGGGGGGGGGGAATGTTTTACTGGAGGTATTAGTAGCTGATATTTTTTATGTTGCGAGTCAACATACATTGTTCCACATAGCAAAATACTATTGTCTGAACATTGTTTTACATATTATATATAGATTAATTTTCTTTATTTTTTCTTTTTGGCCAGATGTTGGGGTGTAGGACAAGGGGTTTTTCATTCACACGCGCTCTATTAGGAATTTCTGCCGATGAACTTCACCTTTGTGGAGATCCAGCTGCTGTTCCTCTTATTCAGGAAATACTAAAAGTGACCAGTGATCATGTTGAGGTAATAGGACTTTTTGTATTCAACATTTGGTCAAGTTATTTCTCATTTAATAATTTAGTTTGTATCGGACTTCAACAATGATGCTACATAATTCTTTGTTAGGTATTTTTCTCTTTGTATATGGATTTGCCTACTGCAATATCAATAATATGTGTACTGTATTTTCGACCAGAAGCTAGGTGTTTAAAGATGATTTTCCTTTGTATTTATTCTGATTTCCACTTATGATGTTTTTTTGTATGCATGAGAGGAAGGGAATAAAAGAACGTGAAAATTATTCTAGAAAATTTTGAGAGTGTCCACATGCTTTACTTGAATCATTCAACAAAATTATTTATTGTGAGCATTATTGAGTTAGCTAAAATTTTGGAATATCATGTTTTGGCATTTGTACGATAATATTCCCATCAATTTCATTAAGCAGAAGCTCATGAGTTGTATCTACTTAGATTTTTTACTTATTGTTTAAGTACTTTTATGAGCCTGTCAATATGTTTAGTAATGCTATGCTGATTTTCTGCTGTCACCATCATGTTGTTCTCTATGTTTCCTCTCAAACTATTCTTGTTTCGGGCGTTGATTTAGGTTCACTTCTATGAAAGACTTTCACCTCTTGTTCCAATGAAGGTTCCTCTTGGTTCCTTTTCTAATATAAGGACAGGCGATTGCATTGTTACCTTTTCACGTAAGAAAATATACAGATTAAAGGTAATGATTATGACTCTCTTGTTTTATTCTTTTTACGCCATGAAATATTGTTTACGAGTGCTTTGTATCATCCATTGTATTGCTAGAAAGAAATTGAAAATGGAGGAAAGCATCTTTGTTCTGTTGTTTATGGTTCGCTTCCACCAGAGACTCGAACAAGACAGGTACTAATTCCTTCCTGTGTCTCTAATGCTCATCATGCCCTGCTGCAAATAGGTATCCTTTGTCTCAAGTGAGTTTCCTTTAGTGATAAGCGTAGAGTCTTTCTACACTGAGGGTGTAAAAAAGTAAAATGCAGATTTCAATTTTTGATGTTTTTTCTGTTGATTATGGATTTTATGGTTTACAACATTTGGGTACTGAGGATTGGCTGAGTTAATATACCCTTTAGGACTGCAGGCAACAATGTTCAATGATGCAAGCAGTGAGTTTGATGTTCTTGTGGCAAGTGATGCCATTGGGATGGGTCTTAATCTGAACATTTCACGGATCATATTTTCAACAATGACGAAATTTGATGGTATTGAGATGCGGGATCTCACTGTACCAGAGGTCAAACAAATTTCAGGTACTTCTTTTTCTTCTTGGGTCAGTAAAATTGCTGGTACTTTAAAGTTTGACCTGTAGCTTTAGACAGCCACCAATCTAAGCCGGCATTCCCCCCCCCAATTTTAGTGGAGACAGAAAACCCTCCCCCAATTTTCTAGTGCATAAATGTGCTATTGTAAGTTTCTTGTTTGGTGCAGAAGGCAACCTATTATTTTCTTACCTTGAATTGATGGGTTCTGTATATTTGGACGGACAGACTTACTGGTTTTGCTTGTAGGAAGAGCTGGCAGGTATGGATCAAAATTTCCTGTTGGTGAAGTGACTTGTATAGATGCAGAGGATCTGCCCTTGCTTCATTCATCACTGAATGCCCCATCGCCCACTCTTGAGGTGATTCTGCTATAATGAAAAAGGCCGTTGCACGGAACATGTATTTGACTCATATAATGCATCCACTTCTAGGTCTAGGTTTATGGTTTAGTATCACATTGATGTGTTACTTGTATTCTAACTGGGTGCATCGCTTATAATGCAGAGTGCTGGATTATTTCCTACCTTTGATCTTTTGTTTATGTATTCACGTTTACACCCAAAAATTGGCATGTACCAGATACTGGTAGGTTTTCATTTGATCATCTCTATATTCTTTACATCTCGTATCTATTGATTCTATTCCCATCCATGTGTTTATTCATTGGCTTATGTATCTTGAAATGCATGCATACAAGCCTGAGAATGTTTGTGTGCATGCGCATGTGTGTTAGAAAGGAACTTGATAAACAGATTCTCAGGGTGATCAATTCAACTAAATTAGTATGTCATGTGTATCTTATCAAATAAATGGACAAGTGCATAAAAATAAGTATCATTTAGGGCACAGGCGAAGCTTTCTGGTCGTTGGAACTCTACTACTAAAGTAGAACAATGGGAAATTCTAATGACTTAAAGTAGTTATCCTCTGATTACAGTTCACTTTTATGCACACTGGCAGCGATTTGGTTTGGTTTCTGGTTAAAACCAAACATATTAATGATTCTACAATGGCAGAGTCTATCTCTAAATGGATTGGAACTTTTGAGATGATATGCATATCTTGTTCAAACAATAGTTAGAGTTGAATCCGAGATTGCTTCTTTTGTGTTTGCTATGACAGCTTCAAACAAAATTAAATTATCAGCTAACCAAGAATTACATTTGATTGTTGAAATTCTATTTTATTGAATGTTGAAGTTTAAGCCTTCCTGTTTTATGATGTGTATATATTAATCCATTATTGCATTATACTTATCTATCCTTCTTCCCCCCTATTTTGTTGGCAGGAGCATTTTGTAGAGAATGCCAAATTATCAGAAAATTATTTTATTGGTAACTGTGAAGAAATATTGGTATGCTTGTGCCTCATGCTTAATTTTTAATCAGCGAAGGAGTCATGCATTGATGTAGTGTCTTCTTGTTGTCAATCAAGAGTGTCAACTAATTTTGGTAATTTCTTTTTCATTTGTTGCTTCTACCTTCACTTTGAACAGAAAGTTGCTGCTATTATTGATGAGTTGCCTCTTGGGTTGCATGATAAGTACCTTTTCTGTGTAAGGTAAATGATGGAGAAACTTCTACCTTAGTTTGTCTCCTTAAGTTTGAGAATGCAATTACCTTGTTTGCTAGGTTCTCTCTTGGGTTTAGAAAATTTTAGTTCACTATGCATGTTGGGTAGATTTATTGTTTCTGCTCACTTGGTCAGATTCAGATTCATTAATCTTTGTGATATGCAGCCCAGTTGACATTAATGATGACATTTCATCTCAGGGTCTTACACAGGTAAGAGTCGTGAGATTAATATATCAATATGTAGTGCGTACTGTTTATTCTTAATAAGAAATCATTATAACAAATCTGTCCTGGTTCAGTTTGCTCAAAATTATGCAAAAAAGGGCATTGTTCAGCTTCGAGAAATATTTACACCAGGGACCCTCAAGATACCAAAAACACAAGATGCACTCAAGGAGCTTGAATCCATTCACAAGGTAATATATTTTGTTTAGATTTTCTATTCCCTGAGGAGGAATGTACGGTTCTAATTTTCAATTTCACTAGTGGAATGCCTACCAGTTAATAGAAATTATTAAATTCTAGTTTGTAATTTTAGTTTCGGAAATGATTTCCAGAATAGCAGATGTCAAAAGACAACTCTATCAACCTCCTGTATGGATATGTAATTTGCACTTTTCCTGAAAGCTACCCTGTTTATACTGTATTATTTATTCATTAATAGAACCAAAAGATAAATGGTTTCTATGACTAGAGCTTCTTCAAGGAAATGTCGTTTGACTCTTTATTTCAAACTAATCTATGAGGTGAGTTTCTGATATGTTTTCTCTTTCTTGGTGCCAAAACTGAAGGTCTTGGACCTCTACGTTTGGTTGAGTTTTCGATTAGAGGATTCGTTCCCGGACCGTGAACTGGCATCTTCACAGAAGTCCATCTGTAGCATGTGAGCTTACTTGCAACTGCATTGTTTTCTTGGTTTTTGTTTGTTTGATATCTCTAATTTATTTTTCTATGAATTGTAGGTTGATTGAAGAATTTCTTGAGAGATTAGGGTGGCAGAAGCCAATGGCCAAGAGATTAGCCTCACGTACTACCTTAACTTCTTCCCTATTATCCCGAAAAAACAGGCAGTACTTGTGAGATACTTATCATTCCCTCAGCATGTCTATTCCTTCTCTTCTATGATCAGTTTGATCATGAAGGAGTCTGGTGAAAACTTGGAAATCTTAAAGGTCTTCCGCTTTGATCTGTTATCTATCCATACATCAACTTCTTAGACACAGCATTAAGCTCCAGTGCTTCAAGGAAAGTTCTTTGCTTCCCATTTGTGTTTTATACTTTTACTTTAACAAAAGGAAAAGTGGTTTAACTTTGTAATTATGTACTTTCGGCAACCATTGTATTAATTTATTCTTATATGTATGCAACAAGGGTGACATTAATAGAAATCAAATTGATGGAAGAGTTCTCTTTTCCCTTATATGTATATATATATATATATCTCTCTCTCTCTCACTCTCAAATAGTCGTTGGAGTACAGGCAAAATATAGAGGGCTGCTATTTGCACACCCTTTTTTTTTTTTTTTGCACACCCTTTTTCTCTTTTTTTCTCCTACACACTCCACACACTTACTTCAAATTCAAAATCTCTCAACACACACCCAACCCATTACTAAAATACCCTCATTTCATTACACACCCTTCTTTCTTTCCCTCTCTTTTTTCTCACGTTCACACCCCCTTCCCCCTGTTTTTTTTTTTTTTTTTTTCTTCTCCAACCCTCCCCCAGCCAGCTAGCCCCTCCACCCAACCCACCTAGCCCCTCAACCCCCTCACCCGACCCACCCCTCCCTCCCTCCCCCTCCGGCCTCCCCCCTCCACCCAACCCACCTAGCCCCTCAGCCCCTGCATCGACCCCCCCGCAGCACCACCTCCTCTCTCTCTTCCCCAGCCCACCCCAACCCAGCCCCGACCACCCCTCGCAGCCCACCCCAGCCCCGACCCACCCACTCAGCCCCTCACCGGACCACCTCCTTCCCTCCCGCACCCCAGCCCTGTAGCTGCACCACCTCCTCTCTCTCTCTCCTCCCGCGCGCAGCTGCGCATCCATTCGACACTGGCCCGCCGAAAATGTCACACTCGTTCGGCAGGCATCCGCCGAACGATGTGAGTGTTGTTCGGTAGGTACCCACCGAACATCAAGGACCCGTTCGGCAAGTGCTCGCCGAACCAGCTACTCGGAGAGAGAGAGAGAGAGAGAGAGAGAGAGAGAGAGAGAGAGAGAGAGAGAGAGAGAGAGAGAGAGAGAGAGAAGGGCACGCCGGTGGTTGGAAGCCGCTGCGCGCGGTGGCTGGAGGGCTGGGGTGGTCGGGGCTGGGTTGGGGTGAGAAGGGGCGGGGCTGGGGTGGTCGGGGCTGGGTTGGGGTGGGCTGGGGTGGTCGGGAGAGATGGTAGAGAGAGGGAGAATGGTGGTGGGCGTGGCTGTGCAAGCTTGAGAAAGATGGAGGGGTGTGTACGGGGGGGGGGGGGGATGGGAATGGGGTGTGTGGGTGAGGGGAGGGTTAAAGTGGTCTTTTTCTTGAGGCTTTTTTTTTTTTTTTTTCAAAAGGGGTGTGCAAAAAGAAAAAAGAGGGTGCGCAAATAGCAGCCCTCAAAATATATCATAGTTCATATGAAACACATTTTTTAGATTAACTGAGAGAAGAAAATTACAAGATTTCCCAAGATGGAAAGATTGCTTACATCAAAAGAATACATTCCTGTTGTGTCTCAGTTGCAAGAATTTGATATTGATCAAAACGAGATGCTATGACCTCTAACTGAATCAAAACATTTCTTTCATTGCAAGGGTACAACTGATACACAAGAGACATGTATTTGCAGCCCCACTTGACCCTTTTGCATGAAGAGTTATATTTTTGCATGCTCTTTTGCCTGCAACATCAACTTCTCAACATGTTCCTTCTCTTTCACCATACTCTTCCCCTCCAGTTCCTCTACCAACATATTGTATGTGCAGTCCTTAGGAACAAAACCCTTCAACACCATTTCCTCAAAGAAGGAGCAAGCGGTTTCAAGTTTGCCATTCTTGCAAAGCCCACGTACCAAGAGTGCATAAGTTCCACCTTCAATACTAATGTCATTCTTAAACATGTGGTCTAACAAAAAGCTGAGCACCCTCATCCTGTTCTTGCTGCAGCACATCTTCAACAATGGGGCATAAGTCTTAAGATCTGGCTTGCACGAATCCTCCTCCATTTTCTTGAGCAACTTGAGCGCAGCCTCTTCCTGCGAATGTGCACAAGCGCAAGAAATCATGGTATTATACGCCAAAACATCCGGTGGTACACCCTGCTGTGTCATGTCCTCAAACACTTCGTGAACATCCTTAAGCCTACCTGCTTTACCAAGAATGAAAATCAAAGAGCTGTAAAACGAAGTATCAGGAACACAACCACTCCTTTTCATTTCCTCATAAACCTCCAAAGCTCTATTTATCTCCCTGGCCTTCCCTAAAGCATGCATTATGATAGTGTAAGTCACGGAATTTGGCTTGCAACCGTTGTCGTTCATTTCACTAAGAACTTCATCAACTTTGCGAAAATCCTTGTCATGGCAATAGGCTTCAATGAAAGAGGTGTAAGAAAAAACATCGGGGCAAAACCCGTGCTTCTCCATCTCCTCCATTGTCTTCCTAGCAATGTCTAACTTCCTGAGTCTACACCACCCATGTATCAAAACATTGAAGGTCTGGGAATTCAAAGGTATGGATTCCTTGAACTCCAAGAAAGCTTCATGGGCATGCTCAACACTTCTCTCCTTCACCAATGCACTCATCAGGGTGTTCAACGACAACACGTCTTTGCTCAGGCCAAATCGCTCCATTTCGCGAAAAGCCTCGATTGCCTCCTTGTACCTACCAGCCCTTGCAAGTCTCCTCATCACCTTACACATTGTGTCCAAAGTAACATACCCTCCTCCAATTCCGTCCATTTCTTTAACCAAGTCCCACATAGACTCGAACTTCTCGGACTTGCCCAAGATGTCAACCATAGAGTTATACGCCTCCCGCGGATGCCTATAACCTGTTTGAGCTTTTGCCCAAATGAAAAACCCAAAAGCCGGAACCCAATCATTGCCAAACCTCCTCAAAACCCGTTCCACCAAACTGTTTGATAAATCCAAAGCACACCCATCTAGAGCTTGAGCTGCATTTTCCGGTGACGGGTACCGGCTTTTCAAGATTCTACTGATTTTATCAATGTCGGTATAAGCAGTCTCGCTGAGCGAGCGCATGGGAGCTTTGCTGGGGTGATTGAGCTTCTGGGTCTCGACCCAATTGGCAAGTGAAGGGATAACAAAGTCTTCATCTGAACCTGCGGCTTTTGGGTGTTTGTTCTCGAAGAATTTGACCCAGGTTGGAAGCTCGGGTGACTCGCTGAGTTGGGTTGGCTCAGTTATGGTGCATAAGGGATTGCATAAGAAGTAACGCAGCGCTTTGATGTTGGTTTTTGAAATGGAAGAAAGCTTGGGCTTTTGGAACCTGGGAAGCATTTTGGGTGAGCCAGGGAAAGTCTGCTAAGCAGAGTAAAATGGTTTAGCTGGGTTGGCCACATGAAGGAGACTTAGGAGAGAGTTTGAAACTAAGCGGAAACCCGAACAGAACTTGAGTATGGCCCCATGACCCGCATCCACATGGTGGTTTTGGTTTTGGTTCGGTTGGATCAATTTGACACGGATTGGTCTTTTTCGACAAAAGTATAAAAAGGGTCTTTGCTATACATACATCTTTTTTTTTTCTTGGTCGAGATTATACTTCATACATCTGAATTGCTCTTTATACTTCCATCTAAATATTTTCTCTACTATTACTATTTTACCCTCAATAAAATAAGAAAAGAATAAAAAAAAATACTACCCACCCAAGTAGATCTAGCAATATCCTCTTTGACCAGTTAACATGACATGAAACGATACGAAAAATTTAGTGTTCGGGTTGAGGCTTATCGTGTCATGTTGAAATTGTGTGGACTCGTTAGTGACCTGTTAATTTTTGTGTCGTGTTCGTGTTAACCCGCAAAATCCATTAGTGACCCGTTAAGAAATAAATATATTTTATTTGATTTTTTCTTATAATATTAATAATTTCATTTGCACATTTTTTTAAATTTTTTTTACATGTAATGTTTAAACTATACATTTATAGAATAAAATGTTTTTACTTATGTAATATAATATATTTAATTTATATTTTTTGTTGAAAAAATGTATAATTTTTTTCTTAACAAGTGAAATGGGTCATGTTGTGTTCACCTATTATTTTTCGCGTCATGTTTGTGTAAGCATTATTTTCAACCGTTGGCTTAACGGGTTGTGTCATGTACATATGTTAACTTAACGGGTCGTGTTCTGTTTGACTCGAACTCACAAAAACACGACATGTTGCCTGGTCTACACCCAAGCCTTCCAATGCTTAAGCCTCACTTATCACCCTCTTCTTCCTCCCTCCCACACATGCAAGGGCGGACCTAGAAATTTTGGGAAGGGGGGCTAGCTATAATATTACCTTAAAGCCTAATGACTATTTGTTTTTTTGCTTCTAAGTAATATTATACTATAGTCTTCTTAAAAATGAAGACCTAAATAAAATGTTATAAAACAAACCTCATTATAGTAAACGTTAGCATAAAAAAACATATATTAAATAAAAGAGGAAATTACAGATTTAGTCCAGTTATTTTATACCTAGTTCAATTTTGGTCCACAATTTTTTTCAAGTTCTGTTTTGGTCCATTAATTGTTTCACTTGTTCAATAAAGGTCCAGATTTGTTTTCTCAAATTTGGCCTGCTTTTTACCCTATCAAATCTCACCCAAATTCAGCAAATATATACTTGTTTTAAAGCTATGCATTTCTTCTTTACAACCATATAAAGATCATTCAAATTGGAGTTCTAAAACTCAAGATAATTGACCCTAAAGTAGGGTACCCAAAACTGCCAATTTTTCAAATTTCACCAAATCTCAATTCTCTTAGATTATAATACTCCAAATTTGTTTTTATGACTAAGAAATGATGAAATATAACTTATACTTCAATTATAATTGAAGAAAACACAACCCAAAAGATTTAAAGTCACAAATCTGGACATTTATTGAACAAATGAAACAATTAGTGGACCAAAACAGAACTTAAAAAAGATCGTGGACCAAAATTGAACTAGGTATAAAATAAGTGAACCAAATCTGTAATTTCCTCTAAATAAAAATATACAATAATACAACAAAAAAAGAAACACACCAAGTTGGGTTGGATACAAATTGTAGAATATATTTAGTACAATATTAATTTCAAGAAGTTCAAAGGACTAAAAATTGACCTAAGACTCAGTAGATTGGGCTAACTAATTATTAATTGGCTGAGCTATACACATACTTTTGGCCTACAACACATATAATACTTAGTTTTTTCCACAAGATCTACCTGGGCTACAGCCCATGGTAGCCCAAGTGTGGTTCCCCACGGCAGCGTGTAGCCCAGGTAGCCCAAGTGTGGTTCCGCCCATGCACACATGTTATTGGCTGCCCCACCAATTTCACCAGTTGGCCAACCATTCCTTCCTTTCATTTCTTTCTCTCACTTTCCTTCTTTCTCTATATTCTCTTCTCTCTTCTCCCTTTACACAACACCGACTAGTTCTAACTCAAAATTAATTGACTATAGAAGGAATGGTCCAAGATCCTTATAAAGATCTATACAAGACTTATAATTTTTCAATGTGGAGCACGTATAGCCAATTGGCCTAACATAAGTGGGTAAACATGCTCTGATACCATATATGGAGGAAATTGAAACATCCAAACCAAAACCAGAGAGAGAGAGAGAGACCTTATACAAACAAGTAAATAATGCAAGTATATTTTTAAAAAATCACAAATTACACTTACACACATATAATATTAAAAAAATTATAAAACAAATCAGTTATATATTATATTAAATTGGATATAATTATTATTGTGGGAGAAATTTTTCACAAGGATTGTAGATTGACCTTGAATAAGAGAATCTAAAATCAAGGGGACATTGATATGGTGTGTTTATCAAAGGTTCTTCGATAATAAGTTTGTAAAAATGAAATCTTAAGTTAAATTCTCTAGATTAAGGGTCATGAGCCTAATGTTAGTTTCAAGTATGGAGGAGTTGGCAGTGGTCGACCCACAGTGGCTGGACTGACGTTGGGAGGCAATGGGTCAGGCGACCCCCGAACGCCGAAGCACGAAGCCTTGAACCACATTTCTCAGTCATTGATGACCCTCCGAACCTCTGGACGACGACCCTGTGAACCTCTAGCCTGTGACCTCTCGTTGCCCAATTGCCCACCAAGTTCTTGATGAAAAGCCTGAGTGGGAACGTTAGAATGGTTCAACAGTTCAAGCAGAAGCAGAGCAGCCTTTTTTTTCTTTTCAGTTTGTAGCCTAGCCAAAACGACGTTCATTTGAGCCAGGCGTGTTTGATTTTTTTTTTTTTTAAGTTTCTTGCTCAAAACGACGCCGTTTTGAGGGAATTAGAAAAAGAAAAAAAAACAAAACCTGCTTTGTATGGACCACATACCTGAGCCTCCCGGCTGCCAATTCCCAACCTTAACCAAACCCCAAAATTCCAATACAAAGTTACAAACCCCAAAACCAACACCTAACCTGGAAAGTATCCTTACTATCACATTTCGTTGTGAATTATGAATGAAAATATTATCTATCAATTTTTAATTGTTATTGTCATCCAAATTTTTTTTAGAACTTTTACACTACTCCTGGATTAGGGATCCTGCAACCCACCATATTGTGTGGGTGGTTTCATTACTAGACTCAGGGAGTTGCCAGTTGCCTGAATCCCAAAGATGGGGGTAGACTGCTCCCCTATAATGAGGCCTAAACTGCGTGATTTGACCAAAAAAGAGCAAGCTCTACAGAGAAGCCTTGCTTTGCTGGAAGCTCCATAGTCGACTGCCAATATGGTAGCATTTGGTATTTAAACCCAGACTAGGGGCAATTTTATCAAATCGAGATGGTTCCTTGCACACGGCATTATCCTATGAATGAAGTAAGCGTGTTCCCACAATTACCTAATTAGATTAATTCTAATTAATATTTAACTTTAAGTTATGAATTATTAAATAGACTAATTACAAATAAGTCAACAAAACTTTTCATAATTACATTTTAATTAATGTACTTTTTTATAATTTCATTTTAGTCACTATTGACAAAAATGAAAAAAATATGAATTACAATAAATTAATAAGCATATATTACTATTCATATTTAGATTTGTATTTGACTGCTACGTAGCAAAACAGCTTAGGATTTAACTCCTGGATTTTGGGCTCTGTCCAAAACTCAAGACCTAAACCCTAAGTCATAAGCTCTAGAATTCTAATTCTAAACCCGAAACATCATTTATATACTCTGCACTCCATTTTTATACCCTAAACTAAATTAATGGTAACGTCATAATTTTACGCTTATAAGTAATGAAAAAAAAAGATGGACAAATTAGTATTTTTCAATGCACTAAAATACATGACATCATTAAGTGGATTAGACTTAGTGACTAAAATGGACTGGGTCATTGACTAAAATGTAATTTTTTAAAATATACCATTGACTAATATGAGATAGGAAATTTGTATTGATCTATTTGCAATATTGAAACTTTTTATTAACTTTTTTATAATTTGCTATTATTAATTTGAGGTCAATTATCAAATTGAAATGACCATTTACTAGAGTTATGAATCGAGAAAAGAACAAATGGGGCCTCTCAAAATTGAGATCACATAGAAAGAATGAAATATGAGACATGCATTTTTGTCTCACCACAAAAGATGATAGAATTTTATTTCAGAAAAAAATAATACAATTTTATTATAGAAGAAAAAGAAATAAAATTCAGCCGCCAGTGGCCAGGTGGAGCCAAACGGAGACAAACTGCTACGACCGTACCCTTTTACAGCGTTTCCAGCACAAATATAGTTGTATTTCTCCCTTCTCTTTTAGTCTTTTGCACTCTCTCACTCTCCTCTTCTCTTTTACAAACTCGACCAGTGTGCTGAAATTAACTGAAGAAAGCCTCTTAGATCAGCAGGAATACATTAATTAATAATCTTTTTCTCTTTGTTGTTTAAAGGTTAGTCCCGTTGCTCTCTATTCTTCCTTCTTTACCGATCTTTTCGCTAATCGAAAACTCCTTTCTTGTTATTTTGGGCTTCTAATTTCTACAGTTTATTGTTCCCAAGAAACTGGTTCCTTGTCCTTTTCTTTGATTTTGGGTAAGACCCAGAAAAAGAAAAGAGGGGAATTCTTTTTTGCCAGTTGGATAGATATGGAGGATCAAGAATGTTTGTAGAGTAGGCGTGTGTGTGTTTTGTGTTTGTTGAAAGTTAAAGGTAACATGCAAACTAGTTAGGCAAATGGGTCATTGAAAAATCCAGTAAAATGATCTGTAGAATTGGCAAAATTGATAAAATCAAGTGGTAAAGTGGGCAAAATTGATAAAATCAAGAGATCGATTTGCGTGAGCCAAAAACTTGCTATGAAGAACTGAAAAAGTAGCAATGAATGGTTCTAGAGTGAGCCCTGGTCATGTTTTGTTTGCCTCTTGGAGACCCCATTTGTACCCTGAAGAGAATGCACCATTAGAGTACTTGTTAGTAGTTCAGCATACTTTAATTTGTGCCAGTTTATTGCATGCCTTCTGTTTGTTGTTCATGTGCCTTTATAGGCATGGTCATACTTTGGCAGGGTCATATAGTCATCTAGATTTATCTGTTTGGTCTTAGTTCATGTCCTTGAAAATGTTTAAAAATGAATAGCAGGAAAATTGTGTAGAATTTGATTGAAGTTTGGAATTAGTTGGAAATTGTTCCCCTGTGGTCAGCCGTGATCTTGAATTGAACAGAAGGCATTGCCATGCACCTAGTTTCATTGGAACATTATTGTCTTTGTATTTAGAGAATAGCGACAAAAACGATGATCAGATATTTGAAATACTACCAAAAAGCAGTAACTGTCATTTTAAAAATCTTCCCAGTAGATAATTTGTTGCACTAATGCTCTATGGTGGGTGGGTGTGTATGTTGCACAAAATGAGTAACTTATGGTTCTTTGTGAGCCTTCACTTTTTCATGTATTTTATTTCAGCTATCCTGTGTTTTAATTGCTGTGGATGCTAAATAAGTGACATATTCTCTGCAGGTTTACAGTCTATATACCATGAAGAGGGCAGCTCCATGGAATGAGCAGGTTGATGTTATATCATCAGATGACTCTTCTTCCTCAGACGTAGAGATGGAAGTCATTACTGAGAATGATAGCAAGCAGTTAACTAATAATGCCACAATGGATCAACCTGCCAAAGAAATGACATTTGAAGGTATTTGCACAGTTAAGATTTGGAGCCTTCTTTTACTGAAAATGCTGAACTAATCTATTTGAAATCGTAATATCAATTAAGGTTTATATAATGTTCCAGAGCAACTAATCTATGGCTTTCAATAAACTATTAAGAAATACGTTTTTTATTCCTTTAATCATGCTCTGAAAATGTCTTGACTTACTTCAAGCTTCATGAAACTTATGATTCTAGACACTTATTATCACCTTGTATTGTGAATGGGAACGTCATGCACTTCTATCATGTTTAGATCACATTAATGCCAATATGGCATGGAGAAATTATCAATCTATGAAAATCTCTGTTCCAAGCTGTGCAATGCTGTTTCTTCCAGTAAATGGATTTATAGTTTAGCATTTTATTACCAAAAACAGTTATTGGCTTAAGATTAATTAAAACGAGTTTTGTTTTTCCGTAGTTTGAACTCTGGTGGCTACAACATAGTTGGCCATTCTTAAACTTAATAGTATGAATTGCTATTAAGGAAGGATGAAGAAAATGTGTACTCATAGATGTTATTGTTGCAGTTGTTGAGCTTTTGTTCACTGAATGTAGTAATCTCAATATGTGAGAACCTTTTTAGAATAACAAGTGGCTAACAGATTACTGTTTATATTATTATGGGACTTCGCTGTATTCCTTTCGTGGAACCGTAGTTCCGTTAATGAGCCCATTACTGTTGCATACATTGCTAGCTTTGTGTCCTCTTTGGACTTCTAAGTCCTTTAAACATGCTTTAAACTTCAGATGCTTTGATCAAAAGGGCAGAGATGTATCAGGAGTACATGAAGCAGATACCAATCCCAACACACCGTGGCTCTGTTATTCCATTCACCTCATGGTTAGGTTTAGGCAAGTCCATTAAGCAGTTGTATGGACAACCTTTGCATTACCTCACCAATATTCTCCTAAAACAGTGGGACCAATTGAGGGTTGGCAGCGAGGACGAATACAGGCCCTTGGATACCATCATTCATCCATGTAAAGCTGAAGCCACCATCTGGCTGATTGAAGAAGTCCACCGGAGCACTTCATCACATCATCATGTAGCTAATCACTGGCTATCAGATCCGATGCACCATGCTTTTGTTGATTCCATCTTTCCTCAGTTACGAAGCAAATCATGAAAGGCCTTTAGGTTTTACTAGCCATCCTATTATGCTTGTTAATCGACATGTAAAATGTTTGTTCAATTCTTAGATTTGGCTCAACTTAAACTCTTTCTTGTAGTTCCGGATGAAATGAAAACACAGTTATGAGTTCTACACAGGCTTCAGAATGTCAATTTGTAAGAAAGAAGCCTCAACACACATACACAAGAGTCACAGACACACACCAAGAAACAAAAAAACAAACAATTGAATTAGCAGATGAAAGGATGTCCATGATAACAGATGAAGCCACTAATCATGTTATCGTCTGAACTCTGAAGTGGATGGTTGCTCCTCACTAAGCTTTTGTTTTCGCTTCCGCTTTGGCGGGTTCATCGGTTCCAAAGACGAAGAAAACCGCTGCTCCTGATGATGTTTGACTGTAACATCTTCCATTGCCATGACAGCTGAGGCTCCAAGAGGCCTTTTTTGTTGTGAATTTCGCTCTCTCATTCGCTTTGCTTTGGAGTATTCATTGGTTCTGAAGACAAGGAAAGCCACTGCTTTTCTTGCTGATGATCCAAATTGGTATCATTGACTGCCGTAACGCGGTCATTTAAGTCATCATCCTGGCAGCATATAAGGTGAACCCCCAAGCTTTTAAAGGACACATAGTCATCATCATCATCATCATCATCAGTTTTGGCAAAATGATAAAATTCAACTCGACACATATAAGGCGGCGACAAACACTTCCTATCCACCATTGGCTTCATTTCAAAATACTTCAGCCACACATGAACTGGCGTTGTCTTTCTTCATGTTTTGGACCGATGACCAAACAAATTATCACTAAAACCTACGGATTCTTCATTGATGAAGATCTGAACTGCAAATTCTATGGAGTTCTTTTGTGGAAATTCAAAAGCAGCAGAGAGAGCCAGTCGTGTATTCTCCCATTTGATAGTTTCAGGGATTTCCATAGAAATTTGCAATATTTTATCACCTTCGCATACATCCTTCCTGCAGCTGAACCAATTTGGAACCTTACTTCCGGGAATCACAACACAAAATTTACCGTCCTTAGAAGACGTCTGTAACACAGTAACAAAGAGGTTAATAAACGAATTTACTGTAAACATCCCTTACCAAATGACTCGCATTACTCATTTATGTCAGAGATATAGTTAGCAATGTGATCAATAAATGAAGTATATATAAAAAAGAAAGAGACCTGATTGAGTAAAATACTTTCCATGTTTTCCACATCCCAGCCCAGATTATCACACAATCTATGGCAAAAGGACAAGTTCAGTTCAATTCTTCGTGAGTTTCCATATTGCAATAGCTCTGTCAATATTGAAAAGCTTTCCAATGATTCACAATCACTCACGTCTACCCATGGTAGGTTTGGTGGAAGCTCTGGAATTTCACGAAGCCTCTTGCAACCATGCAAGTAGAATGACTTCAAGTTGACAAATTTTTTAATGCATACAGGAAGATTAACAAAATTGTTTCCTGATAAATCAAGTAGGGTTAAAGCTGACCAGCAATCAAGAGCCGCAAGGAAATCACTCTTTGATAAATTGCATCCGTGGACATAAAACTCCCTCAGCTTGGGAAGCCTTAATGGGCCGCTATTCGGATGTGAAATGGTTGAGTTAGTTGAAAGCACCAAAGGAAGCGATTTTGCACTCGATGAAACTTCAAACTTCACCTTATCTGGAACTGTAAGAACAAGTTTTGGGCAATTCTTGAAATGAAGCAACCGTAGAAGCTGCAACTCAAAGATGCTGCATGGCAGAGTTGTCAGGCTTTTACAATCATTTAGATATAAATTTATGAGCCCAGTGAGATATCCAACTGATGAATGCAATTCTTTTATGGCAGTGCCTTCTAGATGCATAGAATTTAAGGATTCCATCTTTCCCACAATTTCTGAGAAATTCTCAAGCTCACTGCAATTTGCGAGACTAATATATTCTAGAGATTTCAAGCTGATTCTTCTTGGAAACACCCTCAGTTTAGTGCAGTTTTCAAGACTCAACCAAACCATTTTATCAAGGAATCCAACGGAAGGATGAACCTCAACTAATCTTGTACAATAATCTAGAATCAGCTCCTTTAAGTTTGGGATCCCAGAGAGGTCGGGAATTTTCTTTAGGAACTCACAGCCTTCGAAATTCATACATGTCAGATAAGGATTTCTCCAATTCTGTGTGACAGGGAAAAAAAGCAAAAGACACAGGAAGCTTCAGAGAAATTTACAACACCACTTCAAAAGATAGCAATGGATAAATAATTTAATATACCTTGAATACCTTCCCTAGTTGAGTTATACGGCTGTCAGGCATATTGAGCACAACAAGGCTTTTTGGATGAAAACTGGGTGGCAAAGATTGTAAGGGACATCCACGCCATTCAAGCAATCTCAACTCGTTGGAGAGAAAATCAACATCTCCAGAAAGACAGCCATCAGGGTCTATTAAATATTTAAGATTTGTCATCTTTGAGAAGCTTTTAGCATTCAAGCATATCTGATCTATTCCAGACAACTGTACCATCATTCCAGACAACTGTACCATGATGCCTCTAATTTTACTTGTTCCCTATAATATAGAAAAACAATAGTATTAAAATAGATCATGAGTTCAACCTCATCCAATACACTAGCACAAAACATAGAATTAACAAAGCAAATTCTTGATAAAAGTGCAAGAGTATTAAAACTATATTTAATAAAAGAATTATATTTTCCATGTACTCATGCTTGTCGAATTGAACAACATAATTTATATTATACTTACTGTATTTCCTGTTAAAACTTGGTAAACATCTTTATAAAACCACAATCTGCTACGCTTTCCAGGCTCATAGGGCGATTCTTGGCGAACTATTTCTTTACCCATTTCTTCTATCAAGTCATGCATTAAAATCTCACCATTGCCAATTGTCACGAGAGCCTTTTCTACGAGTAGTTCAATGCCAATCACAGGGTTGAGGTCACAACCTTCTAGTATTTTTGTCACATAGTCTACATTTTGACCTCTAAAGAAACAAGCAATGTCAAGGAAAACATCTTTCACACGATTTTCCAATGCATCAAAACTTATTTTGAGAATTGCTTGTATTTGTTCGTTAGGAACTTTTTGGCAACTTTTCAATGCATCTTCCCAGTGATAAGTGCTTCTACCACATAGATGAGAACCTAAAACGATTAGAGCTAATGGAAGGCCATGAGCATAGTCTAAAGCACGTCTAGTAAGTTCCACATATTCATCTGGAGGTCCATTGCTTTTGAATGCATTCCAACTGAACAACTTACAAGCTTGAAGATGATCTAACTTCTTGACCTTGTATATTGAATGAACTTTATGAACAGTTAGCAAATGCTTATCTCTTGTGGTTATGATAACTCTGCTTCCCAATCCAAACCAATCAGACTCTCGAGCTAAACTGTTTAACTGTTCTGGTTGATCCACATCATCAAGAATTAAAAGAATCTTTTTATTGGCTAGCCTTTTCTTTAACACATTAACTCCTTCATGAACATTGGTCAGCTTCAAGTTTGTGCCTCCTAGAATTTTAGACAAAATTTTCTCCTGCAATTTGACTAGGCCTTTATGGGACGTTGAATTTTCTCTAACATTTGCCAAAAAGCAGCTACCTTCAAATTGATGTGCTATCGAATTATAAACTGCTTTAGCAACTGTTGTTTTACCCATTCCACCAGTTCCCCATATCCCTACCATACGAACATTATTTTCTCCAAGATCTAAAAGTTCATCCATATCTTGTATACAAGACTCTATTCCAACTGGATGTGTAGCCACATCCAAATATGTATGGTTTACTTGGGCTGAGATCTCCTCAATGATCTTTTGGATAAATTGATATTCATGCCTGTCAAATTTTTTTTTTTTTTGGGCAAATTCATGCCTGTCAAATTAAAGGCATACAAAACATGTAATAAATCAACATTATGCACTTAAAAATGTCCTTAAAGAAATAAAAAAAGAATCCTGGTAAATGAAAAAGAGAACTTTGTACGATCTTGTGTCACTAGCTAGGTGTTATGCTCAAATTAGATTCAATTTAAAAATAAAAAACTAAGAATGAGAAAGATAAATTATGTCAAATAAATTGATGTTAAATCTAATGCACAAAAATACATGATCATTAAGTGAATTAGGCTTAATGACTAAAGTGAGATATAATTTCAAAATTCATTGACTTTTTTATGGGAAAAAAAAAAAAAAAATTTACATTGGTCATTATGTAATATTGAAATGTTTTATTAATTTAAATATAATTTGTTAAAAAAAAAATTCATCCATAAAAAAAGAAAAAGAGAAGCATCAAATATACAAAAGAAATAAGAAATATACCCATCCAAGAAAAGCGATCCCGACAAATTCGCTGCTTCCGAAAGAGCTGCCCTCCATATGTGCACCTTCTCCACATTATCTTTGAATATGGATTCGTGTTTAGCAAGTGCTTCTCCAAAACTACCTTTTTGGTTTCGTACATGTGAAGGATCCACCTTATAAAAAATTGGCCTCACCATTTGTTGCTTTGATTGTTTACATTGAAGGATCTTAACAAGTTCATCCAAACACCACACCGACGATCCATAGTTTTCAGAGAATACAATGATAGAAATCCTTGAGTCTTCAATTGCTTTGAGAAGCGCGGTTGAGATTTCTTCTCCTCTTTTAAGCTCATCATCCATGAAGGTGTTAATGCCATTTTGACACAAAGCTCTGTACAAATGGCCAGTAAAATTATGGCGTGTATCCTCACCTCTAAAACTCAGAAACACATCGTATGTGTATGAATTGGTGAAAGAAGAAGAGGCAGAAGCTGCTTGATTGGTCAGAGAAGCCATACTGTTTGGTTGCGTGATAGATAACCAAACAGCCTGTCAAAGACTCTCTCTTGTTCTATATATCAAGCCTGGTGCTTTGCATCGTATACAGGAAGCGATTCCCTACTGCCGAAAATGTCAACGAGGATGTGAAGTCAAAGGTTAGGAAGTTTCGGTGTTTGGTGTAACGTTGTAAAGGGCTTTCCACATGATGGAGCGAGCCAACAAGTGGACCTTTACTTATAATTTCCAATATTTAACAGGTGGGTGAGATAATCAATGAGTGGACCATCACTGTTAAGCTTGGTCAGGGTGAGTTCTCAGGCTCTTCCTTTTGGGAAAATGATAAATCTGTTCCTTGTACTTTGATGTTTTTTCAATTTGGTCCCTCAGTTTCAATTCGGTCAATCAAATATGTATAATTTTAAAGTTTATCAATAAATATTAATTGCAAATTTCATCAACTTGGTTGACGGAATCTCAGTTCTTTATGCATTAAATCAGTTTTGAAAAAAATTGATTTAAAGTAAACATAATATCATTTCTTTTTAACAAATGGACATTGAATTTGTTCTTAATTGTAAATAAAGTAATTTCACAAGGGTTATATTGAAAAAATTGAAACTATAGCAACTTAAGTGACAAATTATTTAAACTAAAAGGACCAAATTGGTTATTTTCCCTTTGTTTTTTATATAGAAATTATGAAACTACCATATAGACTATTTTGAGTCGTTTTAACGTGTAATTAGATTGGTCTGGTAGTCAGTCAATGGGTTTGGAGTCTTTGGATCATGGCATAATTATAATGGCGAAGGGGAGAGATTGCATTGTTGACGTACGTTACCTGCTGAATGAATGGTGTTGGTGACTCATTGCCTAGCTTACACGATCTGAGTTGACAATGGGCTACTTCTCCTCCATAAGCTTCAGCTCTGAGCTTGGTTCCTTCGAGTGTCCTGGTTTTCTGGCTGTAGCTGCTAAGCTCTTGGTTTAGATTCTCTGTAAGGAACGTTTAGATTTCTGTCTGTTCACTTTTGTCCACATTCTCTTTGAACACGCATTCATGCATGTTTAATTAGCAAGAGCTTCACCAAAACGACCTTTATGTAAAAAATTGGCCTCACCATTTGTTGTTTTGATTTTTGACATTGAAGGATCTTAATTAACAAGTTCATCCAAACACCACATCGACGATGCATAATTTTCAGAGAATATGATAATAGAAATCCTCGACCCTTCGATTGTTTTGCGAAGCGCTGCTGATATTTCTTCCCCTCTTTTAAGGTCGTCATATATCCATGAAGGTGTTGATTCCATTTTCACGCAAAGCTTTGTACAAATGGCAGGTAAAATTATGGCGTGTATCCTCACCTCTAAAACTCAGAAACACATAGTATGTGTATGAATGGGTGGAAGAAGCTGCTTGATTGGTCATGGAAGCCATACTGTGTTTCTGCTTAAAGAGCCTCAGAGTTGGGAGTGGTAGAAGGACTCTCTATATGTGATGGATAATACTTGGGTCACCGGGTCACCTCCATATACACCTCATCTTCCAAAAATATTTGTTCCGCAGTGCAGGTTTATAATTCAAAACGTTTATTTTTTAGATAGTTTTTTTACCAAAATATGAGGTATCATACCACCCAAACTATTTTTTTTGTCAAATTTATCACATGAAGTTATTAATATATGCCAATTTGCCAACTAACATCAATTTTTCTGTTAAATCATCAAAAAATTTCTCATACTTCCCATTTTGTCAATGAATACAATTAAAAAAATAATATTATTTTAAAAACTATTTTTAAAATATAATTATAAAAAAAAGCTTAAAAACTAAAAAATAGAAAAATGAAATACCCAAGTCTTTTATTTTTCTAGTGGGTTTAATTAGAATTTTTTTTTTTCAATATTTCAAATGCTTTTATTATATGAATTGACGGAAATACCTTTAAAATAAACATAAAATTTAACTGAAGTGACGGTAGGTGATAGATTGGCCAATATGTGAAAGTTCAGGTGGTAAATTAATAAAAAAAAAGTTTAGGTGGTATTTGAACATACCCCTTATAGTTTAGGTGATATTTGAGTAAAAAAGTCTTTTTAGATCACATATTAAAAATCATTTATAAAACAAATCAACTCGATCAAAAATTATTTGATTATATAATATTTATTGAATAATAAAATAAATAGATGATTTAATTAAAATATTACTTTTTAAATACAAACTATTTATTTATTTTATTTATTGAATAATACTTATATAACCAGACATTTTTAAGGAGTGGGTGTACATGGAAGTCACCTCTCCAAGCATTTGTCTTATATGATGTTGAAAGTGAGGAACTGTGGGTGTGATATTTTTTTTGTTACTGTTACTGATGCGTTTTCACGTGATAGAACAGACAGACAGAGGTAGGCTCCACACTACCCCGTCATTAATGGGCTTGGTGGGGTAGAGTGGTAGACCTTGACTTTGAGTGTGTAGACTTTTCAGTTTTTGAATTTAAATTTATCTGATTGGTTTTGTAGTGAATGTACTAAATGGGCTTGGACCATAGCATACTGCATTGTTTACATTTGCCCGCTGAATTGGGCTTGCTGCGTGGATTGTGTTACTCATGACTCATGACTCATGAGTTTGAGACTGAGACATCAATGATGGACTTGTTTTATGAATTATTTAACAACTAGCAGTGGAGAGCTCGTTTGTCATTGCTTTTAGAATTGTCAAAAGCACTTTCAGATTAGTAAAAGTATTTTTTGATTGCGTTTGGCAAAAATGAATAAAAACGTTTTTAGCTTTTAGATTCTAAAAGCATTTTTAAGGAGTTTTTTGAGAAATATCAGACAGGTGTTTCCTCAAGAAGCACATCCAAGTGCTTTTACATGAACCACTTATAATTTTTTATAAAAATTTGTTTGAGCTTCTTAGCAGAAGCACTTCTAGTAAAAGCGCTACTAAGTAAAAATACTTCTAAAAAACAGTGTCAAACGGGCCTAGTTGAATTTCTTTATGTTTCATAGCATATATCATGTATGGATTATTATTGAATTAAAATTTAAATAGATGCAATAAACGTGTTAAGCGGGTTATTAGATCAACCCGACCTGTTTATTAAACGGGTTACATAGGTCGTGTCATGCTATCCGTTTAATAAACAGGTCGTGTTCAAGTTTAAGTACTTTTAAGACCTGTTTATTAAATGGGTTGTGTTCATGTTGAGTGATTTTTTGTAATGCTTGACCTCAACACGACACAAAAGCAACCCGACAAGACCCATTGCTACCCCTACTCATGACATGGGTTTTTCTTTTTGTAATTTGCACGATCTTAAAAAAAACTGAAAATTATAATGGGAGTGAAAAAATTGCAAATGTGACTGTTCTTTTCTTCCATTTAAACTCTATTCCCAGTAATCACCACAAGAGCAAATCCCTGACAAAAAATGGAACCTGTTATTATCTCAAAAAATAATTTCCCGATCGTATATTCTTGACACAAATTTTGCAAAGGAGTGCCAATCAGAGCACATTATGAGATTCTTAATTGGCACTCCTTGTGCCATATTGTTATATTAGGCTAGGCTTTGTGCTTTGCATCACATGTACATACAAAGCTTCCTACTGCCTACAAAGTTGAAAGTGAGGAACTTTCGGTGTGATCGTGTGATATCTCTTTACCTTTTGAATTGATATTTCAAGAGAGAAATTTTTTTTATATAATAGAGATACAACTGATTTGGTATTACAACTCAATAACATAATGACACATATACTCTTATTTTATATTTTATGAAATGTCAAGTCAGTCTCTATTTTTATTATAGGCAAGTTTTTTCTTTTTTTATTACTGATACTGAGACGTTTGCACATGATGGCACTAGGGTCCACATGACCCCCCTCATTATTTAGCTCGGTCACTTTTCAGTTGTTTTAATTTGTTTGATTAGTCTGGTAGTGAATCCACTGAATGGGCTTGGACCATGGGCCATGGCCATATTTCAGTAGGGGATGATTGTGTTACTCATGACAGTATGACACGTGTTTTTTTTTTGGGGAAACTATCAAAAGTCAAAACTGGCTGCTTTTTCTTTAGAATAGCACACTTTAGAAAGTCTTACAAGTTACAAGAAATGGTGCTTTTCGGTGCCTTTGTGCTGTGAAAGGTCTCAATTGCCCCTGTCAGGCCCAAATTAAATTTCTTGTAGTTCGGATGAGTGAAAACACAGTTTGTTATGAATTCTACACAGGATTCAGAATGCCAGTTTGTAAGAAAGAAGCGTCAACACACATACATAGAGTCACAGACACACACCAAGAAACAAAAAACAAAAAATTGAAATTACCATCCTAATCACATCACATTCGAATGCAATAGGCTTCAAATTACCAACGAATGGATGTCCATGGTCGATAAATGTTCGACAAATGGTTGACAAATGATCGACAAATGATGTTACGTACATTCACTTTAGATGATACTGCAGTCAGTTTATTATATTTATCATTCTCTACTTTTTTTTTACATTTTTCGTTAAAATTAATTTTTTGGTCGACAGAGTGTCGACATGTCAACCATGTAGTGACTACAAAGGTATTTTTGTCCGAAAAGTGACCAAAGAGTCATAAAAGATAAAGTTATGAGTAATGGGTTAAAAAAAATATAGTTGTATTATAAGAGGTTATTTAATGAAAATTTCCTTTTTCTTTCGGCCGAATTACCACCTTCATCTATTTAGTTTGATCAATGTCAATATCATCCGTATAGTTTCAATGTCATTAATTACGTCCTTTTTCGTTGTGATTTCGCTTTCGCCTTCGCTTTCGAGGATTCCTTGGTTTTGAAGACAGCGAAAGCTGCTCTTCTTGCCGAGGAACAACAAGTTCTGTAATTCCGTATTTTGCACAGTATGAAAATGCCATTCATGAAGGATGAACAAAATGTGTACTCAAATGTTATTGTTGCAATTTTTGGAACTTTTGTTCCCTGAATGTAGTAATCTCAATATGTGAGAACCTGTTTGGAAAAACGAGTGGATAACAAATTGTTGTTTATATCACTGTTGCATACATTGATAGCTTTGTGTCCTCTTATAACTTGTAAGTCCTTTTAAACAAGCTTTAAACTTCGGAAGTTTTGATCAAAAGGGCCGAGATGTACAAGGAGTACATGAAGCAGATCCCAATCCCAACACACCGTGGCTCTGTTATTCCATTCACCTCATGGTTAGGTTTAGGCAAGTCCATTAAGCAGTTGTATACTTGTATGGACAACGTTTGCATTACCTCACCAATATTCTCCTAAAACAGTGGGACCAATTGAGGGTTGGCAGCGAGGACGAATACAGGCCCTTGGATACCATCATTCATCGTGTAAAGCTGAAGCCACCATCTGGCTGATTGAAGAAGTCCATGATAACAGATGAAGCCGCTAAATCATGTTATCGTCTCAACTCTGAAGTAGATGGTTGCTCTCACTATGCTTTTGTTTTCGCTTCCGCTTCTGCTTCCGCTTTGGCGGTTCCATCGGTTCCAAAGACGAAGAAAGCGGCTGCTCCTGATGATGTTCGACTGTAACATCTTCCATTTTTATGCCAGCTGAGGCTCCAAGTGGCCTTTTTTGTTGTGAATTTCGCTTTCTCTTTCGCTTTTGCTTTGGAGTATTCATTGGTTCTGAAGACAAGGAAATCCGCTGCTTTTCTTGCTGATGATCCAAATTGGTATCATTGACTCCTGTAACGCGGTCGTTTGAATCATCATCCTGGCAGCATATTAGGTGAACCCCCAAGCTTTTAAAGGGCACATCATCATCACCATTAGTTTTGCCATATCTAACTCGACACATATAAGGCGGCGACAAACACATCCTATCCACCATTGGATTCATTTCAAAATACTTGAGCCACACATGAGCTGACGTTGTCTTTCTTTTTGTTTTGGACAGAAAACCAAAACTTTGCTGACTAAAACTTACAAATTCTCCATTGATGAAGATCTCAGCTTCAAATACTACGTAGTTACTTTGTGGAAATTCAAAAGCAGCAGAGAGAGCCAATCGTGCGTTCTCCCATTTGATAGTTTCAGGGATTTCCATAGAAATTTCCAATATATTATCACCTTCGCATACATCCTTCCTGCAGCTGAACCAATTTGGAACCTTACTTCCGGGAATCACAACATCAAATGCATTGTGCTCAGAAGACGTCTGTAACACAGTAACAAAGAGGTTAATTAATAAACGAATTTACCGTAAACATCCCTCACAAAAGGACTAACATATCTAAGTAGGTTCCATTTATGTAAGAGATAAAGTTAGCAATGTGATCAATAAATGTAGTATATAAAAAAGAGAAAGAGACCTGATTCAGTATAATACTTTCCATGTTTTCCACATCGCAGCCCAGATTGTCACACAATCTATGGCAAAAGGACAAGTCCATCTGTTCAATTCTTCGTGACTTTCCATATTTCAATAGCTCTGTCAATGTTGAAAATCTTTCCAATGATTCACAATTACTCGCGTATACCATTCTTACGGTTGGTGGAAGCTCTGGAATTTCACGAAGCCTCTTGCAATCCCACAAGTTGAGTACCTCCAAGTTGACAAATTTTGTAATGCATACAGGAAGATTAACAAAATTGTTTCTTGATAAATCAAGTACGGTTAAAGCTGACCAGCAATCAGGAGTTGCAAGGAACTCACGTAGCTTGGGAAGCCTTAGTGGGCCGCTAATCGGATGTGAAATGGTTGAGTCAGTTGAAAGCACCAAAGGAAGCGATTTTGCACTCGATGAAACTTCAAACTTCGCCTTATCTGGAACTGTAACAAGTTTTGGGCAATTCTTGAGCTCAAGCCACCATAGCAGCTGCAACTTAAAGATGCTGCATGGCAGAGTTGTAAGACTTTTACAATCATTTAGAAGTAAAACTTCGAGCCCAGTGAGATATCCAACTGATGAATGCAATTCTTTTATGGCAGTGCCTCCTAGATTCATATATCTAAAGGATTCCATCTTTCCCTGATCAACTTCTGAGAAATTCTCAAGCTCACTGCAATTTACGAGACTAATATATTCAAGAGATTTCAAGCAGATTCTTCTTGGAAACACCCTCAGTTTAGTGCAGTTCCTAAGATTCAACGAAACAAGTTTATCAAGGAATCCAACAGAAGGATGAATCTCAACTAATCTTGAACAATCATTTAGAATCAGCTCCTTTAAGTTTGGGATCCCAGAGAGGTCGGGAATTTTCTTTAGGAACTCACAGCCTATGAAGTTCATAGATGTCAGATAAGGATTTCTCAAATTCTGTGTGGCAGGGAAATAAACAAAAGACACAGGAAAGGATCAAATTATGAAGCTTCAGAGATATTTACAACACCACTTCAAAAGAATTCAAATGATAAACTCTTTAAAATAGCAATGGATGAATACTTTAAAATACCTTGAATCCCTTCCCTAGTCGAGTGATACAGCTGTCAGGCATATTGAGCACAGCAAGGCTTTTTGGTTGAAAACTGGGTGGCAAAGATTGTAAGGGACATCCACGCCATTCAAGCAATCTCAACTCGTTGGAGAGATAATCAACTTCTCCAGAAAGACAGCCATCAGGGTCTATTAAATATTTAAGATTTGTCATCTTTGAGAAGCTTTTAGCATTCAAGCATATGATCAAATCTATTTCAGGCGACTTTACCATGATGCCTATAATTTTATTGGTTCCCTACAATATATAGATCAAAGTAAATAATAATATTAGAATAGGTCATGAGTTCAACATGATCATCCGATACAGTTAAAAAATCATAGTACAAGCAAATTCTTAATTAGATAAAAGTACAAGCTAAAATATACTCAGGCTTGTTGAAATGAACAAGATAACATCGGAAATATCATACTTACTGTATTTTCTGTAAAAACATGGTAAACATCCTTGTGACACCACAATCTGCTACGATTGCCAAGCTCATAGGGAGATTCTTGGCGAACGATTTCTTTACCCATTTCTTCAATTTAAATCATGCTTAGAAATCTGACTATTTCTTTCAATAGTTACAAGGGCGTTTTCCACAAGTACTGCAATACCAATCCCCTGGTCGAGGTCATAACCTTCTACTATTTGTGACACATAGTTTGCGTCTTGACCTCTAAAGAAACATGCAATGTCAAGGAAAATTTCTTTCACTGGATCTTCCAATGCATTGAAACTTACTTCAAGAATTTCTTGTATTTGTTTGTTAGGAACTCTTTTGAAAATATTTAATGCAGCTTTCCATTGGTATGTGCTTCTACCATATAGATGAGAACCTAAAACAATTAGAGCTAGTGGAAGGCCTTGAGCATAGTCTAAAGCACGTCTAGTAAGTTCCACATATTCATCTGGAGGTCCATTGCTTTTGAATGCATTCCAACTAAACAACTCACAAGCTTGAAGATGACTTAATTCCTTGACCTTGTATATTAAATCAACTCTATGAGCAGTTAACAAGTGTTTATCTCTTGTCGTAATGATAACTCTGCTTCCCAATCCAAAACAATCTCTTGTCGTAATGATAACTGTGCCTCGTAGAATATTAGACAAAACTTTCTCTTGCAATTCGACTAGGCCTTTATGGGACATTGAATTTTCTCTAACATTTGCCAAAAAGCAGCTACCTTCAAATTGATGTGCTATTGAATTATAAATTGCTTTAGCAACTGTTGTTTTACCCATTCCACCAGCTCCCCATATCCCTACCATGCGAACACTATTTTCCCCAACATTTAAAAGTTCATCCATATCTCGTATACAAGACTCTATTCCAACTGGATGAGCGGCCACATCCAAATGTGTATGGTGTAAAACCTGGGCTGAGATCTCCTCAGTGATCTTTTCGATAAATTGATATTCAGGCCTGCCAAATCAAAGGCATACAAAATATGTAATAAATCAAGATTATGCGTTTAATAATTTACAAAAAGAAGAATCACCAAAAAAGAAAAAAGATAACTTAATTTGTATGATCTTGTTTCACTGATTATGTTAGTAACGTATCCAACTTAATTAGTATGTTATTTATTAAATTGTGTTCTTGAAAATTTTGTATATATCCATATCTCGGCATATATTTTTGTTCTTTAAGATATTATAACAAATTACTATGTTGGTCTTATATCATATTACTCTGTTGTTAAATTTTTTTTTTCTTAAAAAAAAAAAAAAGGCTAAGAAAGGAGATAACTATCATATATGCAAATAAGGGCTGGATCAAAATGACCGACAAACCAACCGGCAGTTATTGAAAAATTGAGTTGGGCGGTTGTTCGAGAGAGTCGGTGTAGGTACAAGAACCGAACCAACCATTGCGGTTCACGATGACGATTCTGTTAGTCATAGACCGTCAGTTCACCGAACCGAACCGATATATATTTTTATATTTTTAATTATTGTTTATATTTTTATTGAATGTGGGCCGTTAGATGGAGGATGCGTGATCGTTATTATGCACCCTACACCATATGATATCCGCGTTTTGGTCCAAAACGCGACCAACCCTCTCAAAACACTCTCAATCTCTCATTTCTTCACATTTGAATTCGAAGAGAGAGAGAGAGAGAGAGAGAGAGAGAGAGAGTACTGTCTCTAAGAGATAGACTAAAAACCCATCGCCACCAAGCTTTAATATTGACCTCCGACCACCGTATCGTCCACCAAAGACAACCCTCAAACACCATATTCTTTTGATCTACCTCTTATCACCATTTTCGACCACCATCTCTCGAAAGTCAAAACTGCCCAAATAATCCAAACTCGACTTAGTCTTTCATCTCACACTCTCGACTCTCGCATCCAAATATTTCAATAAATTATATCTCACACAATTGGTAAGTGCTCTTCCTCTCTATATATGGTTCTGATTCTGAAATTAGGGTTTTGAATTTAGGTTTTCAGTTTCTAATTTGGAGGAAAAGCTAAACTTAATCATTAATTACGTGTTTACAGGTTGAGGGAAGCTCACGTGGACTTCAATTGGACCTGGCCAATGATTGGAAGGTTAGGTAACTGCTCTGTTCTTGAAATTAGGTTTTTAAAATTATGGTTTTTGTTTGTCATTTGGGGCAAATTAAGCAAATATTAATTATTAATTACTTTATTTCAGGTTGTGGGAAGCTCACGGGGACTTCATTTGGACCTGGACTGCAACACTAGCAATTTGCACAAGGCACATAGTGAGGTGAGTTGAGTTGAGAGTTGTAGTTTCATAATGTGTAAACTAGAATGTGTAATTGGTTAAAAACTTAAAAGTATCAATCATACAATCAATCCCTTTCTGTTTCACAATGTGCGTGTGCTGATTGTATGATTGATACTTGATAATTGTATGATTGACGTACACTTGATACTTGATAACTATATGACTCATGACTCATGACTGTATGATTGATAATTGATAATGTGTATTATTTTTTGTTTGTAAACTATGAGTCTAGGATGGAATCTAGCGAATCAAAAATTATGAATGCCTTTAATGCACAACCTCACCTGAAACTCAAACACCCTAATTAGTACCTCCACCCCAACCTGAAAATATTGAATCTCAAACACAACTTGGGAAAGATGAACAAACAGATTTTGAACCTAGAACTAAGAAGGGTAGGTAGTCTAATGTGAGGCTATTTGTCACCAAAGTTACAAAAAAAATAAGAAAAGGGTTATGTATCCTTATGTTGTTTGTAACACTTGCAAACATGAAATGCCAACTCATCTCAAGACTAATGGGACTACTGGGATTAGGACTCATATAGAGAAAAAATGTGTGAACAATCTAGGTTACAAGGGTAATATTAGAGGCCAATCCACCATTACACAAGAGACAATGGAGGCTCCATTGGTTCTCCATACATTTAACCAAAAACGGCATGAAGAAAAGGTTGTTAGGTGGGTTATAAAGGATGAAATTCATTTTAGGGTGGTTGAGGGAGCATGGTTTAGGGATATGATCTCTAACTTGTGTCCTTAGTTTAGGATACCAAATAATAAGAAGGTAGCTGCAGGAGTTCTAGATTTGTATAATGTGGAGAAGGCTAAGATTATGAGTGTGATAAGTGATCAAAGGGTATATAAGTATCATTACGGTTGATAATGCTACTACAAATGATGAGGTTGTTGAGTACATGAGCAAGAGGCTGAAGGAGATGAAGACCTTGTTGTTTGATGGCATGTACTTGCATACAATGTGTGCTTGTCATATCCTCAATTTAATTGTTAAGGATGATTTGAAGGAGATTTTTAGATGCAATTAGGAATTGTGTGAAGTATATTCACTCTTCTCCTCAAAGATTGGACAAATTAGAGAATATGATGTCCTTTTGAAGAATGGGGCAATGTCCAATGTGCTAATGGATGTTGCAAACTAGAACACTTACAAAATGTTGGAGTGCATCCAATTACAAAGTGGTGTTTAGTAGGATGGTAGAGGAATATAAGCCATTTATGAGCTATTTCAGTGAGAAAGATACAAATGAAACAGTGAGGATGAAGACTCCAACTGATGAGGATTGGGAGAAGGCAAATACCTTTGTGCATTTCCTTAAGAAATTTTATGACAGTACCTTGCTACTTAGTGCAACCAAAACCTATACATCCCATTTGATTTTTGCCACATTAAGTGAGTAGGAAATTGATATTATGGAAAAAAAAAAAAAACAAGATTCTAGTAATTTGGTGTTGCAAAAGGTGGCAGCTTCAATGATGGCAAAGTTTAACAAGTATTAAGAGACTTTTGAGATGGTGAACAAGCCAGTATATGTCTCATATGTGTTAAACCCTAAATACAAGCTTCAACTCATTAAAACTGTATATGAGAAACTTGGGGCAGATTCCCAAAGGATCGAACATATTGTTGGTGAGATCAAAACTTGCTTGCTGAATTTGTATAATGCATACAAAGGAGCAGATAACATTGTCCCTCCAAGTTTCTCAAATTTGGTAATACCAGAAACTGGACTTTCAAGACTTGAGTTGAAGCTAAAAAGAAAAATAATGGAGGAAGAGGTAGCAAAGATAAACAATGAAGTGGATAAGTATTTAAGTGGTCTTTTTGAGAAACTAGAACACCAGGGTTTTGATGTCTTAGAATAGTAGAAGATTAATCAATCTTGGTATCCATTTCTTTCAAAGGTTGCCAAGGATCTCTTCTCAATCCTAAGTTCAACAGTGGCTAGTGTGAAAATGCATTTAGCTTGGGTAGGAGGATTGTGGATTCTTTTAAAGCTTCTTTGACTTCCAAAACAGTAGAGACATTAGTGTGTACTAGTGATTGGCTTAGAGCAGAAGAATTTAATTTCTACAATGAGCCAACTAATGAGGAAGTTGAATTCTACAAGGAATTTGAAGAACTTGAATCAAGTGATAATTTAAGCTTGCTGCCTTTATGTTTTCAACATGGTTAGTGTTTGCTGCCTTGCTTATAAACTAATAATTTTTTATTTTTTGCAGTGGTGGCTACTTCACAACTATCCACAAGTGAAGTACCTCCTTCAACAAGAGATTAAAGGCTCCTCAAAGGTCAGATTGTTGGTCAATACTGCTGCTGTTGCTGCTCACTTTGAAGGGTTCAAGGTCACTTTGAAGGCTGCTTACTTTGTTGGGAATGGTCTTATTATGTATTCTTATATAATAGGTTTAAAGTTAGGTTGTAATTGGGTTGTAAACTAATGATGTTATAATGATCTTAATTTTTCAATTTGGGTTGAAATTGTAATTAGTTTTAAAGTTAAGTAGGTAACAATGTGAATAATGCATGGTTTTAATTAGTTTTTAAGTTAAATAGTTAACAATTTGTAATTGTAATTAGGTTTAAATTCTTGGCTTATTTATACCATTGCTCCCTGTAAGATACACTTTTTTTTTCACTTTGCCCCCTGAAACTTAAATCTTTTCAGTTTGCCACCTGAACTTCACACAGTTATTGCAAAAGACCCTATGCCGTCAACTCTGTCAATTTTTCCGTTAAAATAGCTGACGTGGCACCTATATGGCATGAGTGAGACCATTTTTTAGCTATGTAAGATCCATATGGACAAAAAAATAATAAAAAATAATTTTTAAACTAAAAAATAATAAGATCCATGTCAATTTTTTATAATTTGTTTTGTCCACATGGATCTTACATAACTAGAAAATGGTATCACCCATGCCATATAAGTGCCACGTTAGCTTTTTTAACAGAAAAATTGACAGAGTTAACGGCATAGGGTCTTTTGCAATAACTGTGTGAAGTTCAGGTAGCAAACTGAGAGTATTTAAGTTTCAGGGGGCAAAGTGAAAAAAAGTGTATCTTACAGGGGGTAATGGTATGAATAAGCCTAAATTCTTATATCATGAATAATGCATGGTTGCCAATTTTTACAACCTTGCCAATGCCAATATTTTACCAATAATGAGAATTAATTGAATGCAGGCCTTAAAAATTGGACCAAAAAGTGGCCCAATATCAAAGTCGGATAAGGCTCATACCGATCCGAACCAACCGATTGTCGGTTGACCGCCTTTGACAGTAATCGGTTTGGAATTTGCCCAAACTGACTAGTGTCGGTCGGTGGACGGTTTGTGGGTATCCAACACTAATACAAATGATGCAAGCAAGCATAATAGTGATGAGAAATATACCCATTCAAGAAATGCCATCCTGACAAATTTGCTGCTTCCGAAAGAGCTGCCCTCCATATGTGCACTTTATGAACATTTTCTTTGAATATGCATTCATGTTTAGCAAGGGCTTCACCAAAACTACCTTTATGTTTTCGTACATCCGAAGGATCCACTTTGTAAAAAATTGGCCTCACCATTTGTTGTTTTGATCGATTTTTTACATTGAAGGATCTTAACAAGTTCATCCAAACACCACCTTGACAAAGCATAGTTTTCAGAGAAAATAATGATCGAAATCTTTGATTCTTCAATTGCTTTGAGAAGCTGTGCTGATATTTCTTCTCCTCTTTTAAGGTCATCATCCATAAAGGTGTTGATTCCATTTTGACACAAAGCGCTGTACAAATAGCCTGTAAAAGTGTTGCGTGTATCCTCACCTCTAAAACTCAGAAACACATCGTATGTGTATGAATTTGTGGAAGAAGAAGAAGAGGAAGAAGAAGCTGCATGATGGGGCATAGAAGCCTTGTTGTGTGTTTGCATGCTGGATATATAACTAAACAGCCTGAGAGTTGGGAGTGTACGTACTCATGTGAAGGACTCTCTCTTTTATATTAATTACACCTTGCCTTGTGCTTTGCTTCGCATGTACGAATCAGCTTCCTGCTACCTTCAATGTGAATGTGAAGTGGAAAGTGAGGAACCGCCGGTACTGTGATAATTACTGTTATTGACGCGTTTTCACATTGTGGAACAGAGTTAGGTTCCACACGACCCCCCTCATCATTAATATTGGTCAGATAGACCTTGGCCTTTAGTCTGGTAGTTGAAACTTGAAAGTGTGTAGTGAATGCACTGAATGGGCTTGGGCCATGGCATATTGCATTGTTTGCGCAATACCTAGGGCTGCCCATCGGTCGGATCGAATTGGTAAATGGCCTTACCGATTCGATTACCAAAAATTTCGGTAATCTAGTTTTGATGCCGATTTTCGAATCGATTTTTTCGGATTTCGGCATTTTTCGGATCCTTCGGATTTCGGTATATTTCGGTATTTTCGAAATACCCACACACACAGAGGACATCAAAACCCATACACAACAGAGACCAAAACCCAGATCAAAATCCACCGGCTTTCATGCCCGGGTCCCGGATCTCAGCGGCGTACCTCCCCCACGGTGGCGCTGGCTTTGGGTGGTGGCCTTGGAGGAGCCGGTGGAGTTGCTCTTGTTGCGGTCGGATCGAATCGGTAAATGGCCTTACCGATTCGATTACCAAAAATTTCGGTAATCTAGTTTTGATGCCGATTTCCGAATCGATTTTTTCGGATTTCGGCATTTTTCGGATCCTTCGGATTTCGGTATATTTCGGTATTTTCGAAATACCCACACACACAGAGGACACCAAAACCCATACACAACAGAGACCAAAACCCAGATCAAAATCCACCGGCTTTCATGCCCGGGTCCCGGATCTCAGCGGCGTACCTCCCCCACGGTGGCGCTGGCTTTGGGTGGTGGCCTTGGAGGAGCCGGTGGAGTTGCTCTTGTTGCAGCCGCCGCGCGCGGGCGAGGCCTTGGGGTTCCACACGCAGTAGGTGCCAGGCGAGAGGTTCTCGAGGTCGTCGGCCTCGGAGGAGGACGAGCACGACGATGCCGTTTCGCGCTCCCCTTCGATTATCAGCATTCTCAGCGGCAGACGACGTTGCTTCTGATTCGGTGTAGGCGTCGTGTCAGAGGAGTTGAAGAGAGGGTAGACAGCCTGATCTGGCCGTTGTAGAAAATCTCGTCGGCGGAGATGGGCGAGGTGTTTGGGTCTCAGGCTTTGGGTGGTGGCGCCCGGCGCAGAGGAGAGAAGATAGGGTGAGAGAACAGAAAAAAAGAGAGAGTGAGGGTGAGGGTGACGGCTGGGAGAGAAAAATGAGGGAAAAAGTATGAAAATGAAGCTTTTATACTCATTAAACCCTAAGTCACAAAATTACAAAACTGCCCTTCACTTCAAACGCCCATAACTCTCAATCCGTAACTCCGATGAATGTACGGTTCGAGTCTACGGACTCATGAGTTCGAGACCTATCCAACGAGTCTAAGTTCGAAAGCAAAAGCTCAATATAACAAAAAGTCAATTTTGGGTCAAACCTAATTTAAAACAAAAATTAAAATTAATCCAAAACCTTTTTATTTTCAAATAAATTCTCCAAAATTTTCGAATAACCCCAAAATAAAATATTGTAAAAATACGGAATCTCACATTTTACTGTTTTGTTTAATGGGGTTTTGATTGGGGTTTGGGCAAATTGGGATTTGGGTGATTAGGGTTTGGTTGGGCAAATTGGGGTTTGGGAAAATTAAAAAAAAACTAGTTTATATATAATTATACATACATTAATAATGATAGGTATTAAGATATTAACATAAATAATAGGGTTTAGATTGAGGTTTGGAAAAATAAAATAAAAACATTAGGATTAGGGTATTAACAATTTAAGCTTATAAGTTATAACTTTATATAACTACTAACTCTAGTTTCATGGAAAAAAAAAAAAAAAAAACTACTAACTAGTTTATAACTACTAAGACTATAATACTTTGTTATATGTTATATATGTTACATATATAATTATAGTATTATAAACTATATACTATAAATTATATAAACTATATACTATCAAATATATAAACTATAGTCTTATAGTATTATAAACTATATATTATAAATTATATAAACTATATACTATCAAATATATAAATTATAGTCTTATAGTATTATAAACTATATACTATTAAACTATAGTAACTACTAAGTACTAACTAATTTATTACTTTATATATAATTATATATATTATCAGGGCCCTTCCAATAAGGGATCCCTCATTTAGTATTAAATGAGGGATCTCTTATTAGAAGCGCCCTGATATATTATATACATAAACAATGTTAGGTATATATAACATTATAGAGCAATTAATTAATAATAATAGACTTAGTGTATAGAGTTTAGTGTTTAGAAATTAGAATTGTATGCTTAATTGGGTTTTAAGTTTTAACTTTTAATTATAGTGTATAAGATATTTAATAGAGTTTAGTGTATTTTTTTGGCCAAGTTAGTGTATTTAACTTTTAAGTTTTAAGTTTATGATATAAGGTAAAGTGTATAGACTATAAAGAATATAATATATAAGGTTAAGTGTCTAAAACTATAAGTTATAACTAAAAGTCTAAAACTATATACTAATTAGTAATTTTATTATATAGGGTATAAGTATAACTAAAATTATATATTAAAACATTATTATATAAGTAGTTTATACTTTATACTATATACTATATAAATATATAAAGTTAGTAAAGTTATAAACTATATATTTATATAAACTATATGGTATTATAAACTACATACTATATAAACTATAAACTATATATACTAACCATATTAAATTATTAATGTAATAATATTACATATAAATATATATAACCATATACTAACCATATTAAATTATTAATGTAATAATATTACATATAAATATATATATATCTAAATTTCGGTAATTGTTTCGGATTTTTCGGTATATATTTCGATTTTTTCGGTAATAATCGATTCGGTTGCTTTCGGTCATAATTTTCGGTAATCGGTCGGTTTACCAACTTTTTTCGGTTTTTACCAAAACCAAACCAACTTTTTCGGTAATTTTTTGGTTTCGAATTTTCGATTTTCGACTTGTTAAAATCGATTTACCAAACCAAAAAATTTCGGTCGGTAGTCGGTCGGTTCGGTAAATACCAAACCAATGGGCAGCCCTAGCAATACCTGTTGAATTTTTGCCGCGTGGATTAGAGGGCTGGATTGTGTTACTCATGACACGAGTTTTTCTTTCGGCCGAATGGTACCTTCATCTATTTAGTTTGATCAAAATGTCAATATCATTCGTATAGTTTCAATTTCAATAATTACGTCCTTTTTCGTTGTGATTTCGCTTTCGCTTTCAATAAACACCAAATACCATAAACACGTTAAACACCTAATATATATATATATAAGAGTCCCTTAAGTATAAGGTACTAACAAAGCAAAATATTAACCAAAAACACCTAATCTATTTCTATTAACTTGCAGACACTTTTCACTGGCCAAAACATAGCATGCAGACACCTTCCAAAATACCAGCATCAACGCATCACCAAAACAACGGAAACTAAAATTGTAAGTCCGCAACTCCAATAAACTGCAGTTTCACTTGCAGTTAGTAACTGCAACTCTAATAAACTACAGTTTCAGTTCACTTGCAATTCCAGAAACTGCAGAAAACTGCAGTTTCAGAAACTGAACTAAACAAAAAAATCAAGAACCTACTACTGATAAGGAAGGCACGAGGGTGAAGTTGGCTTCCTCAATAACTTTCTAGGCGTTGTTATAGTGAGAAACTTGGCTTGTTCTTCGGCAACGTCGCGACAAGGCGGGGATCAGAGTCAACATCGGGGCTCCGATCGGGTCTGGGGGTCGCTGAGTGTTCCGAGCTCACAGGGATGAAGAGGGAAGAGAGAGGAACTCAAGGGTGATCCTCTCATCGCCATCCATGATCGGATGCGCACACACGCCGTCGAGGAAAGTTGCAGCGAGGGAGAGCAAGAGAGAACAGAGAGAGTGTTTGGGGAGAGAGAAAGAGAGTGATGAAAGAGAAGATAAATTTCAAAAATGAGGGAGAGAAAGAGAGACACGTGAGAGAGTTTAAGAGAGTTTTAAAAAAATTTAAAAATTAGCAACCATTGGATTGCTTGGATGGCTAAGATAGAAATCTTGTACCAACTGGTACCAAGAAATGGATAATCAATCCACTCTTAAAGTGACCTGATTGTTAAATATTATAAATATGTGTATTACATGTTACAAACAATAAGTAAAGTGTAGCACAGAGTAAATATTTATATATATATATATATAGTCTACCTACTATCTAGCGAAAACAATAAACATAATAAGTCAACACAAATATATACAAACTTAGCTACCCCTAAGGTACATAAACATAAATCATAATATGTGCCAATACAAGAGCAACAAGAAATTAAAAAAAAAATACTTGTAACGTAGGTGTAAAAAGAGAAGAAGAAATATATACCTCTAGCTCAGGTGAAAAAAAGAGATTAGAGAAATAATAATAAGAAGAAGATCTCTCTAACTCATGTTGAAAAAGATTGAAGAAAAGATATAGACATAGGTTAAAAATTGAAAAAAAAAAATGTATCTCTAACTTAGGTTGAAAAAAGAAGATTGAAGAAGAAAAAGAATAAATCAATGATGATGCAGAAGAAAATACATGTAACGTACGTATGTCTAAAAAGAGAAGAAGAAATATATACCTCTAGCTCAGGTGGAAAAAAGGGATGGGAGAAATAATAAAAAGAAGAAGATCCCTCTAACTCAGGTTAAAGAAGATTTAAGAAAGGATATATCTTTGACTTAGGTTAAAACATGAAAAAAAAAAAATGTATCTCTAATTTAGGTTGAAAAAAGAAGATGAAGAAGAAAAATAATAAATCAATGATGATGTATAAGAAAAAGAATGAGAATATACTTTTGACATAGGATGAAAACAGATGGAAGAAAAATAATATATGTACGACTTAGGTTGGAAAAATGAAAAAAATTGAAGAATATAAAATAAAAAAAGACTAGATCACTGAGCATAATAAGAAAAATATATAAGAAGAAGATAAAAAAAAATTATTTGAAGAAGATCGAAGAAGAAGACGAACAAAAAAGAAGAGGATTGAAGAAGAAAAAAAGATTCACCTTGACTCCAAAAGTTACATAAGAACGGACTACCAACATTAATTCACCACCCAAGCAAAATCAAATCCAAACAAAAATGACGACAAATAAACATAAATGTGAGAACATTCAAAATTAAAACTTAAATAGAAATAACTTGATTATTATAATCATAATTTTTAATTGGCAATCGCTTAAAATATGATAGTTATTAATATTACAATAAAAGTTTTCATTTGAATACATAAGGGTAATATATGAATGCTAAGTAATAAGGTTGACTCAGAAAAATCTAAAAAAAGTAATCCGACATGGCATTATTAAAATGAGTTTATACTGAAAATGAAAAATCCTTGGGTTTTATCCAAAGTCATGTATATATGACTCTTGGGTTTATATCTAATTATTTCAAAATTGAAATAAGCATCCTAATCAAAACATATTGGAGTGCAATAGGCTTCAAATCACCAACGAAAGGATGTCCATGATAACAGAGGAAGCCGCTAATTCATGTTATTGTCTGAACTCTGAAGTAGTGGATGCCTGCTCCTCACTATGCTTTCGCTTTCGCTTGCGCTTGCTCTTCAGCTTTGAAGGGTTCATCGGTTCCAAAGACAAAGCAAGCTGCTGCTCCTGATGATGTTCGACTGCAGTATATTCCATTGGCATGGTAACTGAGGCTTCACCACGCCTTTTTTGTTGTGAATTTCGCTTTCGCTTCCGCTTTCGAGGATTCATTGGTTCTGAATTAGACAATAAAAGCTGCTCTCCTTGCTGAGGATCCAAATCGGTATCATTCAATGCCATAACGCCGTCGTTTGAATCATCATCCTCGTAGACTATGTGAACCCCCAAGCTTTTAAAGCACACCCGGTCAGTTTTGCTCTTACAAAAAAATCTAACTCGACAAATATAAGGCGGCGGAAAACACTCCCTATCCACCTTTGCCTTCAAAGCCCTAGGGAATTTATTATACTGCAGCCACACATGAGCTGACGTTGTCTTTCTTTTTGTTTTGGACTCCAAATCGAAATGCAAAGAACTATCATTTACCCATGCTTCATTGATGGATAGCTCAGCACCCAAAGCCCCATAAACAGAAATGTTTTGTGGAAATTCAAAACTAGCACAGAAAGCCAATCCTGCCTTTGTCCCAATTCATAGCTTCAGGGATTCCAATAGAAAATATATCATCACCATCACCTTCGCATACATCCTTCCTACAGCTGAACCAATTTGGAACCTTACTTCCGGGAAGCACAACTCCAAATGAACGGCGGTGGGGAGACGTCTGAAACACAGTAATTAATATTTTAATTACAATAATTAATTAATAAAAGCATTTACTGTAAAATTAAAGATGGAAGAGCTCTTTAAATACCTCATTCAGCATAATCCTAATAGTTCCCATGTTTTCCACATGACAGCTCAGATTCTCACACAATCTATGGCAATAAGACAAGTTGATCCATGCTATCTGTCTTTGTGACTTTTCATTTTTCAGTATCTTGGACAATGTTGAAAATCTTTCCAATGATTCACAATCACTCACGTCTACCCATTGTATGTTTGGTGGAAGCTCTGGAATTTCACAAAGCCTCTTGCAACCATGCAAGTCAAGTCCCAACAAATGGACAAATTTACTAATGCATACAGGAACATTAACAAAATTGTTTCTTGATAAATCAAGTTCGGTTAATGTTGACCAGCAATCTAGAGTCTCAAGGAAATCATTCTTTGATAAATTGCATCCTTCAAAATAGAACGTACGTAGCCTGGGAAGCGTTAAAGAACTGCGATTAGGGTGTGAAATGTTTGAGTCTGATGAAAGCACCAAAGGAAGTGATTGTGCACTCGATGAAGCTTCAAAGTTGACCTTATTTGAAACTGCAACAAGTTTTGGGCAATTATTGAGATTAAGGAAGTCTAGATGTTGCAACTCAAAGATGCTGCATGGCAGAGTCGTAAGTCTTTCACAATTATTTAGAAATAATGCTAGAAGCCGAATGAGATATCCAACTGACGAATCCAATTCTTTTATAGCCGTGCCTTCAAGATTCAAAAATCTTAAGGATTCCATCTTTCCCACAACTTTTGGGAAATACTCAAGCTCTCTGCAATTTCCGAGATCAAAATTCTCTAGAGATTTCAAGCTGATTTTCCTGGGAAATATCAACAGTTTAGTGCAGCATTTAAGTTTCAACGAAACAAGTTTATCAAGGAATCCAACAGAAGGATGAATCTCAACTAATCTTGAACAATCATTTAGAATCAGCTCCTTTAAGTTTGGGATCCCAGAGAGGTCGGGAATTTTCTTTAGGAACTCACAGCCTTCGAAATTCATACATGTCAGATAAGGATTTCTCCAATTCTGTGTGACAGGGAAAAAAAGCAAAAGACACAGGAAGCTTCAGAGAAATTTACAACACCACTTCAAAAGATAGCAATGGATAAATAATTTAACATACCTTGAATACCTTCCCTAGTTGAGTGATACGGCTGTCAGGCATATTGAGCACAACAAGGCTTTTTGGATGAAAACTGGGTGGCAAAGATTGTAAGGGACATCCACGCCATTCAAGCAATCTCAACTCGTTGGAGAGATAATCAACATCTCCAGAAAGACAGCCATCAGGGTCTATTAAATATTTAAGATTTGTCATCTTTGAGAAGCTTTTAGCATTCAAGCATATCTGATCTATTCCAGACAACTGTACCATGATGCCTCTAATTTTACTTGTTCCCTATAAAATAGAAAAACAATAGTAATAGATCATGATCGAGGTCAACCTCATCCAATACACTAGCACAAAACATAGAATTAATAAAGCAAATTCTTGATAAAATAAAAGTGCAAGAGTATTAAAACTATTATTTAATAAAAGAATTATATTTTACATGTACTCATACTTGTCGAATTGAACAACGTAATTTAAATTATACTTACTGTATTTTCTGTTAGAACTTGGTAAACATCCTCATGAAACCATAATCTGCTACGCTTTCCAGGCTCATAGGGCGATTCTTGGCGAACTATTTCTTTACCCATTTCTTCTATCAAGTCATGCATTAAAATCTCACCATTGCCAATTGTCACGAGAGCCTTTTCTACGAGTAGTTCAATGCCAATCACAGGGTTGAGGTCACAACCTTCTAGTATTTTTGTCACGTAGTCTACATTTTGACCTCTAAAGAAACATGCAATGTCAAGGAAAACATCTTTCACACGATTTTCCAATGCATCAAAACTTATTTTGAGAATTGCTTGTATTTGTTCGTTAGGAACTTTTTGGCAACTATTCAATGCATCTTCCCAGTGATAAGTGCTTCTACCACATAGATGAGAACCTAAAACGATTAGAGCTAATGGAAGGCCATGAGCATAGTCTAAAGTTCGTCTAGTAAGTTCCACATATTCATCTGGAGGTCCATTGCTTTTGAATGCATTCCAACTAAACAACTCACAAGCTTGAAGATGACTTAATTCCTTGACCTTGTATATTAAATCAACTCTATGAGCAGTTAACAAGTGTTTATCTCTTGTCGTAATGATAACTCTGCTTCCCAATCCAAAACAATTAGCCTCTCGAGCTAAATTGTTTAATTGTTCCATTTCATTCACATCATCAAGAATTAAAAGAATCTTTTTATTGGCTAGCCTTTTCTTTAACACATTAACTCCTTCATGAACATTGGTCAGCTTCAAGTTTGTGCCTCCTAGAATTTTAGACAAAATTTTCTCTTGCAATTTGACTAGGCCTTTATGGGACGTTGAATTTTCTCTAACATTTGCCAAAAAGCAGCTACCTTCAAATTGATGTGCTATCGAATTATAAACTGCTTTAGCAACCGTTGTCTTACCCATTCCACCAGTTCCCCATATCCCTACCATATGAACACTACTTTCCCCAACATTTAAAAGTTCAGTCATATCTCGTATACAAGACTCTATTCCAACTGGATGAGCGGCCACATCCAAATATGTATGGTGTAATACCTGGGCTGAGATCTCCTCAATGATCTTTTGGATAAATTGATATTCAGGCCTGCCAAATGAAAGGCATACAAAAAATGTAATAAATTAACATTATGCGTTTAAAAATTTTAAAAGAGAAGAATCACCACAAAAGCAAAAAAGACAACTTTGTACGATCTTGTTTCACTGATTATTTTAGTAACTTCCAACATATATAGTATGTTATTTATTAAATTGTGTTCTTATAACATATTACTCTGTTGTTTATTGAGATTAGTTTGTGGGTCTTCAATCCTTGGTAATTTGGTATACTAAAAATTTTCAACTTTTATCGAAACAATGGATTAAATTTTTTTTTTTTTTTTTTTTAAAACCTAAAAAGGGAGATAACCATCAAATAAACAAATGAAGCAAGGAAGCATAATATTGATGAGAAATATACCCATTCAAGAAATGCCATCCTGACAAATCTGCTGCTTCTGAAAGAGCTGCCCTCCATATGTGCACCTTCTCAACATTATCTTTAAATATGCATTCATGTTTAGCAAGAGCTTCACCAAAACTACCTTTCTGTTTTCGTACATCTGAAGGATCCACTTTGTAAAAAATTGGCCTCACCATTTGTTGTTTTGATTTTTTACATCGAAGGATCTTAACAAGCTCATCCAAACACCACCTTGACGAAGCATAGTTTTCAGAGAATATGATAATCGAAATCTTTGATTCTTCAATTGCTTTGAGAAGCTGTGCTGATATTTCTTCTCCTCTTTTAAGGTCATCATCCATAAAGGTGTTGATTCCATTTTGACACAAAGCTCTGTACAAATAGCCTGTAAAAGTGAAGCGTGTATCCTCACCTCTGAAACTCAGAAACACATCGTATGTGTATGAATTGGTGGATGAAGAAGAATAAGAGGAAGAAGCTGTACAAATCGCCATATTCCTAGAAAACTAAACAGCCTGAGACTTGGGAGTGGTACTCATGTCTATTGTTATATTAGGCCAGGCCTTGTGCTTTGCTTTTCAGCCTTTCTGGACTGATTTTTCTTTGTCACTGTTACTTACGCGTTTTCACATGATGGAACAATTAAAGGTAGGGGTAGGGTCCACACGACCTCCCTCATTATTAAGCTTGGTCAAGTTGGCAAAGGAGTGGCAATCAGAGCACATTAATTCTGAGATTCTTAATCTTAACCACACAAATTGGCACTCCTTGCCCTGTTACTATCAGCCCAAAAGCTATTGCCTGTTTCTCACTGTGTCGACTGAGCAAGTACTCCTTTTCCTTGTCATCAACATTAAGCAGCACATTGTCCAAATCAGGAACATGACCAGCTTCTCTGAGTCTGAATTTTCTTCGTTGTGTTTGTATCACCACCAGAGGTGAACTCATGGATCATTCCATCCACCTCACTTTCTCCTTCAAATGTAACCTCACTTTTGCAGCATCAGCCCATTTCCCAGCAGATCGATGCATATATAAAATAACCAAACAGCCTGTGAGAGTTGGGAGTGGTACTCTTGTACAAAGACTCTCTTGTTATATAGATCAAGCCTGGTGCTTTAATTGCATCGCATACACGAAGCGATGAATGGTGTTGGTGACTCATTGCCTAGCTTACACGATCTGGGTTGACAATGGGCTGCTTCTCCACCATAAGCTTGCTCTGAGCTTGGTTCCTTCGAGTGTCCTGGTTTTTCTGTCTGTAGCTGCTGAGTTCTTGGTTTAGATACTCTGTAAGGAAAGTTTAGGGTCTGTTTGGTATTTTATTAAAAAATTATTTTTTGTTTTTAAAAATAAAAAAATAAGTTTTAGTCAAAAAAACGTGTTTGGTAGACCATTTTTAAAAACAATTTTTAGAAAAAAAATTAAAAAACATGCCTTTTTTTAAAAATAATAAAATATCGTTTTTCTCATTTTTTTTACACTTTTTTTTTTTTAGATGTCATCATTTTTTAAATTTAAAAAGTATTTTCAAATTTCATATCAAACACGTTTTCAAATTTTAAAAATTGATTTTGAAATCTCACATTTAAAATAAAAAATTTTAATTTTTGAAAAAAAAAATTGAGTAGGATACAAACGGGCACTTAGATTTCTGTCTATTCACTTTAATTTTCTTGTTTTATACGCCTGTCCACTCTCATGTGACATTGGTTGGGCTTGGGCTGTTCCCTCGTGGGCTTTTGCCTTGCAATGAAGTTTTCTTTGACCAAAGAAAAAAGTTTTCCTTAAAGTGTCAAATTTGGCCTTATATATAATAGGTTTTTTATTAAGTTACCCGTTTTTCACTTCACCACTTAATAAATTTTTTGATTTGATGTGGCATCTGAATTTTAAATTTTTTTCGATGTGAGACCTTCGTCCAATTCCATCACATTTTCAGTTTAAAATGAGGGTATTTTGATCTTTTTTATGTTAATTTATTATTTATCATCTTCAACCTTAAATCCCATATTTTTCAGTTTTTATCTTAACTTCATCTCTATATTTGACCCATTAAATCTCCATCAAAATCAACAATCTTATACGTATTTTGAAGTTATGAATCTCATCTTTACAACTATATAAAAATCATTCAAAAATAAGCTCTGAAACTCGAGATAATTGGTCACAAATATGTTACTCGAAATTGCTAAATTTTTCAAAAAAATTACAGATTTTTCAAATTTCACTCAACTTCAATTTACTTCAAATTCATCACCCCAACTTTAATTTATTTCAAATAATCATCCAACCTCAAACCAACCTAGAAATCAAAATCTCCATCAAGATCTCCACCGAGAACATAAACATGGAGATTTTGATTTCTAGGTTAGATGATTGATTTGAAAAATATACACATGTTCTAGTAACCTAATAAACTGATTTGGGTTGAGGAATTTGAAGTACATTGAAGTTTGGTAAAATTTGAAAAATTTGCAATTTTTTTGGAAATGTTGACAGTTTCGAGTAGCTTAGTTTGTGATTATCTCAATTTTCATTGATTCTTTTTAAATTATTTTTATATGGTTGTAAAGAGAAGATTCATATATATTCAAAATGAATATAAGATTGTTGATTTTGGTGAAGATTTGGCGGATCAAAAATAAAGGTGAAGTTGAGATAAAAACTGAAAAACATGAGATTTGAGCTTGAAGATGAAGAACAATAAATTAACATAAAAAAGACCAAAATACCCTCATTTTAAAAGAAAAATGTGACGGAATTAGACGGAGGTCTCACATTGAAAAAAACTTTAAATTCAGGTGTCATATCAAGTCAAAAAATTTATTAGGTGGTAAAGTAAAAAATTGGTCAAAGTTTAATGGATAACATGATAAAAAGCCTATATAATATAAGAGCAAAATAATATATATGAAGGATTGACAGCCTCATGTTTATAGTTTGCCTCAGATCTTAGAATTTTAGAACCTGCACTAAGTTAATTGCAAATGCGACCTTAATTTTTTTTTTTTTCAATATTAATTCTGTTACTTACCACTTTACCAGTAATCACTATACCAATTAACTACGGACGAAAAGAATGACACTTGTTATTTATCATGCTGTGAAAATGTCTTAATTTCAAGTTTCAAGAAACTTATGATTCTAGACACTTATTATCACCTTGAATTGTTACCAAAAACAGTTATTGGCTTAAGATTAATTAATTAAAATGAGTTTATTTGTTTTTCAGTATTTTAGCCTGAGGTGTACTCAAAGAGTCAAAGATGTTATTGTTGCAGTTGTTGGAGCTTTTGTTCACTGGATGTAGGAATCTCAATATGTACGAGAACCTCTTTAGAAAAACAAGTGGCTAAGAGATTACTGTATCTGTTGATTCGACTGCAATAGGCTTCAAATCACCAACGAAAGGATGCCCATGATAAGAGACGAAGCCACAAAATCATGTTAATTATTGTCTGAACTCTGAAGTGGATGATTGCTGTACGTTGTTCAATATGCTTCCACTTTGGAGGGTTCATCGGTTCCAAAGACAAAGAAAGCCGCTGCTCTTCTTGTTCGATGATAGTTTCTTCACTTGCCAAGACATGAACTGAGGCTGCAAGAGGCCCTTTTGGTTCTGAAGACAACGAAAGCTGCTGCTCCTTTTACTGATGATCCAAATCAGTATCAATCAAGAGCGAGCGGAGTTAGAATTTTTCGTTTGAGGGGCTAAAATGTAAAAATCAAACATAAGGAGACCACTCCTAACATAATTATAAATTTAATTGTAATATTACATACCATTAGCTATATGAAAAGAGTTAATTAGAAATACACTTATTTCTGAGGTCCACTTTGATATTACATCATCTTTTTGATATATATCCTTTTTTGAATTTGCTACGTAAGATTATCTATTTTTGAAAATTCATTTTGTAATTTTCACTTTTACCCTTAATTTCTGAAGTTGAATATTATGACCAACGTTTATTCAAATATTAAGCTTGAACTTTGTAGGATCTGTTTAAAATAGAAAGAAAACTCCTCTTTAGCACTCAATGCATTGCAGACAAGTATAAGTACAAACAACAAATTAACAATATTTCTACCAAAGTCTAGCTAGCTTCACTAGAAATTACATTACATGACTAATAATTGATTAATTAATTACAAAATTAAATTGAGTAGCTGTTTGTTGTGTTGTCCAATGATTTACCATTGAATTCACTATCATGTTTAGCCGATTGTTCCCGCTCCTTCTACCCACGAATCTGCAAAAAAAATTATATATAATATATATATATATATATTAAGGGTAGAAAATGAATATTAAGTCATATATATATATTATATAGCATATATGCATCACCTCCATATCTGGAATCAATTTCAAAGACATATTTTGAGAACTTAGAAGAAAATATAGATAGATAGATAAAATTACCCAAATATATACTACACACTGATGTAAGGTGAAGGGTGACCCACCTTCAATCTTCCAAGTGTCATGGTTATGGCACCGTATATAACGTGAAATACTGCAAAGAAGAATATGAAGATGTGCAGTTGATGTAATGCATTTGTAGACATAAGCAGCACTTGTCCCTGTATGTATCAAAATACATTCATTCATCATATTTCGATTAGACAGAATGTACCTCTTCAGAATTTATGGAGAACAAAAAAAGTAGATATTGAGCACACAAAAAAAAAAATACAAGAAAAATAAAGCAAATGGCAATTTACCTTATAAGTAATAAGTAACACAAGTTGAATTCAGATTGTAAAGTAAGCAATCGTACTGGCTCGGAATTCAGAATGTGGGTCATGGAAAATTGAACTGCCAACTAACCCAAACAAGCCGAGATAAAAATTGGGTTTGTATAGTGAAGGAGAGTGTATGGGTTCATGGGTAATGACTATCACTAGATCGAAATCATCCACCATGGTTTGTGAGCCAACTGGATGACAAGCACGCATAGATGGTTGGTTCATAGACCTATTCATAAATCAACCATAAACAACCAAATAAAATGCCGAAATATCAGCAAGATCCAAGACTAAATTAGCTAAAACAAGAAAATCAAAGAACCCACAGAACTTACCCAGAATGATGTGCTACAGGATCGATCTAAGGTGATGAGTGAGTGGAGTACGCAACTGAGGAAGATGGCAAGAGAGAAGCTCATGGGACTGTGAAATCACAGCTAGGGCTTTGAGAAGGGGAGGAGATACACCTTAGAGAAAAGAAAGGGAGAGACTGAGAACAAGAAACAGACCTATATAGAAGGCTAAGATCGAGAGATGGTGATGTCGGAGATGCACGATGAAGACGGTGACGATCGAGGGACTGTGCGCTATGAGGATGGTGAAGATGGAGAAGTCGAAGGGATGAATGTATGAAGGAGTGAAGTCAGAGAATGAGAGTGTGTCTGAAAGTGGTGTAGGGATGAGTGTGTCTGAAGGGCTTTGACCTTCTCTTCGATTAATGTTTCATTAATTAATTAGCGCGCCTCCGCTTTTTGCCAAATACAAAAATCGCAAATTCTTTATTTTGTGTAATTTTTCCAACACAGTGGTTTTGTCTAAAACTATTGTGTTTAATAATTTAGAAAAGACTCCACTCTAGGGGTGGGCACGGTGCGGTTCGACTCACTTTTCTCCCGGAACCGTGCGCCGCACCGAACATTAATACATGGTGCGGTTCGGTGCTTAAAACCGTGAAAAAAATAAAAAAACCAAACCAAACCAAAACATTCAAGGTGCGATGCGGTGCGGTTCTCCACTGCGGTTCTGGGCCTAATAAGCTATTATTCAGATTAGCACTTTTGGGCCTCACATTTATTTTTTTAAACCTAAGCCCAATTATTTAATGATGCAAACCCATCCTAATTAACAAGTTTTGGCAACAAAAAAACAAATTTACAAGTTAATTCAATGAACTTAACCAAAAAAACTCACACATTAAACTTTGCTTAACTTGCTTAATACTTAAAACTTAAAAGTTAAAAACAAAATCATTATACAAGTATACAATCAATAACTACAACTACAAGTTAAGAACCTGCTTAAAACAAAGTTACTAACTTACTAGTTACTACAAGTTATAAACCTTATATGGCATATACCCTATACACTTATATAGTATATAACTATATATTATACCCTAGAACTATAAACAATTAAAACTTTTAGTATATAGAGTATAAACTATAAATAATATACTAATTTTTTTATATATAATATAAAGAATATACTAATTTTATTATATAGGGTAATGGGTATAACTAAAATTATATACTAAAACATTATTAATTTATTATTATATTATATATCTAGAAATTAGGTCATAGGGTTATATAATATATATTTTAGGGTCTAAACCCTAAAATATAGCTACGTTAATATTAATTCTAATATTTTATTAGGGTTTAGGGTTTATGGTCTAAAGTGTATAAAAATGTGTACAAAAAGTGTATAAAAAGTATATAATAATCGTATAAATATATATAAAAATATATATATAATGGTGTATATATGTATAAAAATATAAAAAAATATTTTTTGCAAGTATGCGATGCAGTTAAATAAGGTGTAGAATCGGAACCGGAGAGAACCGGTGCGGTTAGGTTTTTTTGGCGGTGTTGACTTTTTTTTGTCAACACGATTTTTTACGATTTTTTGGAGATGCAGTTCGGCCGATTTTGGCGGTGCGCGGTTAAAATGCCCACCCCTACTCCACTCTCCAGGACCAAATAGCATTAGATATGATACATTTATATCACGGTTTCTTAAAAAATCGTTGTTTGGTAAATTAAAATAACGGACAAAATAAAAACTGTTGTCTATTAATCATTGTCTATTTATATAATTATAGTAGTCGTAAGTTTATCAAGGAACCTAACAGAAGCATGAACCTCAACTAATCTTTTACAATTTGCCAGATTCAGACCCTCTAAGTTTGGGAACCCAGACAAGTCGGGAATTTTGTTTAGGAACTTACAGCCTTCAAAATTCATAGATGTCAGCTGATAATGATTTTGCAAATTTTGTGTGACAAGGAAAAGAGAAAAGAAACAGGAAGGGATCAAATTATGAAGCTTCAAAGATAATTACTTGAAAAAATAAACTCTATAAAATAACAATGCATGGATAAATAATTTAACATACTTTGAATCCCTTCTCTAGTCGAGTGATACGGCTGTCTGGCATTTTGAACACAACAAGGCTTTTTGGATGAAAACTAGATGGCAAAGATTGTAAGGAACATCCATGTCATTCAAGCAATCTCAACTTGTTGGAAAGATAATCAACATCTCCAGAAGGACGAGAAAGACAACCATCATGGTCTATTAAATATTTGAGATTTGTCATCTTTGAGAAGTTTTTAGCATTCAAGCATATGATCGGATCTATTTCAGGCGACTTTACCATGATGCCTATAATTTTACCATCATGTCTATGTCACAGTAATCTATCCAACTTACCTTTCTTCCTTTATAGTCTTCATATTCCGATACTCAACCATGATGCAGCATGATTGAGAACCTTTGAGGAATATCTGTACAATAACACACATACACGCAATGTCAGCTAAGAGTGAAATTCCTACTTTGACCACACACACACAACACTGCACTTTAATGCGTACTCAAAGAACCCTTGACATTTTCAACCACTTCTTTATTTGATATTCAGGGGACAAGTAGGCTATAACACAAAGATAATACAAGCACTTTCTAGGACCACTAAATCAGCAAACCCATATTCGAAAACTTTTGTAAAAAAAATCACCCATTACCAAACAAAGTACATGTTTATTAATACCCAACAAACAATAAACCAGTCACTGCCCTCGTTCCCATACAAACAATAAACACTCATCTCACTTTTAATCACATAAAATCAAACGACAATGAAAATTTATAAACACCCAAGAACCAGAGTCTCTTACTGTAAATGGGTATGTTGTAGTCATCATCTGTGCGTATCTTCCAACCCATTCTGGGTTGTCGATGTTGCCAGCCCTAAAACCTCAACGACTTCGTGGTTCTTCACTTTGGTAATATGGATGTGGTTAGATCTCTGATGAGGAGGAAAGTGGGTGGGTAGTTGGCTTTTTTTATTTGTATAAATGGATTAAAAGCATAAACAGTGGGTATTCTTTCAAAAAGTTTTTAATCTCTTTCTTTTTCTTTTTTCAAGATTTTTTTTTTATGTTTTCATTATTTTAATTTGACTAAGACTGTATCAAATCGTGTGTCAGTCGTTTTTGGAGGGAATTATATTGGGTCAGCGTTGACGTGGCATGTTTGGGCGCGAACCAATTTGTGAGTCGACATGTCATGCCAGGTAGGCAGTCCACGAGGGCCACGTCAGCGCCACGTATGCATTTAACAGACTTTTGGACGACAGACTAACAGAGGTATCTTACTGAACAAAATTAGTAGTCCTTAGTGAAATTTTTTGAACGTGAGGTTTGAAGTTAAAAAACGAGATATAGTTGAGGTATATAATTGTAATTAATTTTAAATTTAATTGTAATATTACATACCATTAGCTATATATATATATATATTAGAAAAAAAAAAAAAACCCCCCGTTGCGGCGGCCTGTGGACAGTGCAGGGGTCTCATCGACAGCCATAACGCCGTCGTTTGAATCATCATCCTTGGGGCATACCAGGTGAACCCAAAAGCTTTTAAAGGCCGCCTCAGGCTGACTGCTATAAAAAAATTGAACTTTACACGTATAAGGCCGTGACAAATACTCCATACCCACCGGTGGCTTCATATCGGCAGGAAATGGAATATACAGCAGTGACACATGAGCATCAGCTGATGTTGTCTTTCTTTTTGTTTTGGGCTGAGAACTATAACTAACCTCAAAACCATTTCCACCCAATTCATCGATGAGGATATTAGCTCCAAATCTCCAATTAGCAGAAATATTTTGTGGAATTTCAAGTACAGCACAGAGAGCCAATCCTGCGGTTTCCCATTTGATAGTTGCAGGGATCTCCAAAGAAAGTTCAAACTCATACTTATCACCTTCGCATACAACCTTCCCACAGCTGAACCAATTTGGAACCTTACTTCCCGCAAGTAGAACACCAAATGCATCGTCCTCCAAAGACGTCTGTAACAAAGTAATAAAGATGTTAATTACATCTTACAGAAAAAAAAAATACAGTTTCTCTAATTATATATAGAGAGTTAAAGAAGACAGAGAGACCTGATTGAGTATTATACTTTGATAAAACTCAAAGGATTGGGATAATTTTCTGATATTTTATTCTTCTCAATTAGAGGAATTATATAGGAATACAAATATACAAGTATGGTAAGTCAACTACACAAATTAAGCTACATGATCCCACAAATCTCTCTTACAAATCTCTATAATATCTCCACAATTGACTCACTTCAACACTCTCCCTCAAGTTGGTGAGTGGATATCGCACATACCCAACTTGACTAGTGAGTCATTAAATACCCTGCTGGCCACTGCTTTAGTAAGTACATCTGCTAATTGATCTTCGGACTTCACAAATGGAAAGTTAACAATTCCAGCTTCAAGCTTCTCTTTAATAAAATGTCTGTCAACCTCCACATGTTTAGTCTGATCATGCTGAACTGGATTATGTGCAATATTTATGGCTGACTTATTATCACAATATAAATTCATAGCAGTTCTTGGTTTTAAACCCAAGTCCCTAAGTAAGTTCCGTAGCCATAGTAACTCACATACTCCAAGTGCCATACCTCTATACTCAGCTTCAGCACTTGACCTTGCTACTACTGGTTACTTCTTACTTCTCCAAGTTACCAGATTACCACCGACAAAGGTGAAGTACCCAGAGGTAGACCTTCTATCGTCAGCCGAACCTGCCCAATCAGCATCAGTGTAGCCTTCCACCTTCAGGTGACCATGATTAGAAAACAATAAACCCTTGCTTGGAGCAGCCTTCAAATATCTCAGTATGCGATCTACGGCATCCATGTGAGTTTTCCGAGGGTCATGCATGAACTGACTTACCACACTTACTGCATATGCAATATCAGGTCTGGTGTGAGATAAATAGATCAATTTTCCCACAAGCCTTTGGTATCTCCCTTTGTCAGTAGGAGATGCACTCAAATACTCAAATAACTTGTGATTCTGCTCAATGGGTGTGTCACACGGTTTACATCCAAGCATCCCTGTTTCAGATAGCAAGTCAAGGACATATTTTCTTTGGGATAAGAAGATACCATGCTTCGATCGAGCCACTTCAATCCCAAGGAAATATTTCAAGTCTCCAAGCTGCTTCATTTCAAACTCAGAAGCTAAATACTGCTGTAAACTAGACATCTCCTCATGATCATCTCCTGTGACCACCATATCATCAACATAGATAATCAAAGCAGTGATTTTACCTCTTCTTTGCTTCAAGAACAAAGTATGATCTGAATTACTTTGTTTGTAGCCAAAATTCCTCATAGCTTTGGTGAACCTGCCAAACCAAGCCCTTGGTGATTGCTTCAATCCATACAGAGCCTTCTTTAGTCTACACACCATTCCTGTGTCTGAATACTCTGATATACCTGGAGGGGGATCCATATATACTTCTTCAGTGAGGTCTCCATGCAAGAAAGCATTTTTGACAACAAACTGAAGAAGTTGCCAATTCTGATTGGCAGCTAACGATAAAAGCACTCTGACTGTATTTAGCTTGGCAACTGGTGCAAAAGTCTCTTGATAGTCAACACCATAAGACTGAGTGTACCCTTTTGCAACCAACCGAGCTTTGAACCTTTCAATGGATCCATCTGCTCTATGTTTCACTGCAAATACCCATCTACATCCAACGGTTTTCTTTCCCTTCGGTAGGAGAACAAGTTCCCAAGTTCCATTTTTCTTCAATGCTTCCATTTCCTCTGTCATTGCTTTGGTCCACCTAGAATCTGCTAGAGCATCCTGCAATTTACTAGGGATAGATGCAGAAGATAATTGATGTACATAAGATGCATATGACTTGGATAATCTATGGGATGAAACGTGATTATTAATTGGATATTTGACTTTGGCTTTAGGATCAGGTTCATACATAACAGGAGGAATACCTCGAGTACTACGTGGTGGAAGTTGATATTTTGGAGAATTAGACACAGAATCAAACAAATCAGAAGAAGAAGGTACCTCAAGAAGCACATCTGGAGGTGATTGGACTAGTGGTTCAGTAGAGGGAGTTGTATTATCATGGACATCACCAGAAATAATATGTTCAGGAGCATGTTGTTCACCATCCCCTTCTGGAGGTGATTGGACTAGTGGTTCGGATGAGCGTTCAGGACGACCGTGATCACTAGAAGAAGTAGAATGCTCATATTCAATTGCCTTTGTCTCTTCTAAAGGCTCTTTCATCTTGAATGTATCATAAAACCCCAAGTCTAAAACCCATTCGGTCTGAGTCGTCGCTTCACCATTCGTCTCCCCCAGAAGGGAAGACTCAGTACTGGTCATAGGATAAAATAACTCATGCTCATGGAAGGTAACGTCCATAGTCACATAGAATCTCTGAGTTGAAGGATCATAGCATCGATAACCTTTTTGGTTAGAGCCATAACCCACAAAGATACATTTGAGAGCACGAGGGTGAAGCTTGTCACGCTGAGGAGGATGTATGTGGACGAAAACCACACAACCAAATACCCGAGGCTCCAAATGTAAAATAGAGGGAAGAGCAAAGTGATCAGACAAAACATCCAAGGGCCGACGAAACTCCAAAACACTGGACAGAGTGCGATTAATGAGATAAACAGCAGAACTAAGGGCAGCACCCCACAAATAAGTAGGTACACGTCCACCAATCAACAATGCTCGAGCAACTTCCAACAACTGTCGATTTTTCCTCTCAGCAACCCCATTTTGTTGGGGAGTGTGAGAGCATGAAGTTTGATGAAGGACGCCATGAGAATCAAAAAAATCACGTAACTCGTGATTGACAAATTCACCTCCATTATCAGAACGAAGAATTTGAATACGAGACTGAAATTGAGTTTGAACCATGTGATAAAAAGACTGAATTGCAGCACAAGCATCAGATTTATATCGGAGAAACTGAACCCACACCATTCTGGTACAATCATCAATGAAAGTAATAAACCAGCGCATACCGTGAGTAGTAGTCAGTGGAGCGGGCCCCCAAACATCAGAATGAACGAGTTGGAAAGGAGCAGTAGCCCGATGATTACTTGGAGTAAACGAAGTACGGTGACTCTTAGCCATCACACAAGTTGCACACCGAAAGTCTGAAACACTACAACCAATGAACAAGGAGGGAAATAACCGTCGAAGATAAGAAAACGAAGGATGGCCTAATCGGCGATGCCACAACCAAACCAGCTTCTTATTCCCCAAGACTTTGTCATCAACTAAATGAGCATGTCCAAAGCGGCCTAAATTTCCATCAATGTCTAGATAATACAAGCCCCCTCTTCTGGTACCACTACCAATTCTCTCCTGTGTGCGGATGTCCTGAAAAATACAATGAGTGGGAAAAAAAATGGCAACACAATTGAGGGACTTGGTTAGTTGACTAACAGAAATAAGATTGCAATTTAGCGACGGAACAAAGAGCGTATTGGATAAAGATAAAGATGGAGACAAGGACACAGTACCGACTCCGACAACGGGAGAGGACACACCATTGGCAGTAGTAATAAAATGTGGAGAAATAGGTTTGGACAAAGACTGAATCACATACTGATTATTAGTCATATGGTCAGAAGCACCAGAATCAATTATCCAAGCATTATCACATGTAAATTGAGGAGTACTCAAAGCAGAATTAGGTGTACCTGACGTGGCAACAAAGCCGGAAGTCGAGACAAAATTTTGACTAGGAACAGACGTCTCCACCTTAAAGTCAGAAGCTGCTAAATATGTCTTATCGGGAGGAATTAAGAAAGACATATCCTGAGTATCTAAAAAATTTCTTCCTTTTTTTTTTTTTTTGTGAAATATGAAATAACAAATATATATATATATGCAAATCGAACACAGGACCTGGTGGGTCTTTGGAATACACCAAAGTCAACAAGTATCTTTGTGATCGGCGCGGCGAGGATGGGCTCGGCAAGGCTGGGCGAAGGGCAGCAGCGGCACAAAGGACATGTGCGCGGCAGTGCAGTGCGGCGTCGCGACGGGCTGGAGTTGAGCAGCAGATGCGTAGGCGCGTAGTGGTGTGCTACAGATCTGATCTGCGACACCACATCACAAGTTGGGCGCGGCTGGGGTCGCTAGCTGCAGTGGTGACAGATTGCAGAGGTGTGCAGCGAGCGTCGTCAGTGAACAGAAAGGGCAACAACGCACTCGTGCAGGCGGACGAGCAGTGAGATGCACTCGCGGTGACTGGGTGGTGCGTAGTGAGTCGCAGAGGGCAGTGCGACGCACGGTGGCTGGGCGACGCGCGGTGGGTCGCGGAGGAGCAGTGCGACACCCCTTGCAGTGGCTGGGCGGTGCGTGGTACACGGAGGCAGTGGACGTCGTGGGGTGGGTCGCGGAGGAGATGCACTCTCTGTACTGATATAAGTACCGAGAAGAAGAAATCAAGTAGTCTCTGTGGTAGTCAATTTGAAAAACCAAAAAACAGAAGATTTTGGATTTTATGGGTAAATCACTAACCAAATTAATTTAGTGATCAGAAAAAAAACAACCCACAAACATGAACACCCTCTGGTTCCTAAGATAGAGAAAAGGATACCAGAGTCGGCTCTGATACCATGATAAAACTCAAAGGATTGGGATAATTTTCTGATATTTTTATTCTTCTCAATTAGAGGAATTATATAGGAATACAAATATACAAGTATGGTAAGTCAACTACACAAATTAAGCTACATGATCCCACAAATCTCTCTTACAAATCTCTATAATATCTCCACAATTGACTCACTTCAACACTTTCCATGTCTTCCACATCGCAGCGCCCAGATTGTCACACAGCCTATGGCAACCAGACAAGTTGATCCAATGCAATCCTTGTGGCTTTTTATATTCCAATACCTTTGACAATTTTGGGAATCTTTCCAATGATTCACAATCACTCACGTCTACCCATAAAATGTTTGGTGGAAGCTCTGGAATTTCACGAAGCCTCTTGCAACCATGCAAGTCAAGTTTCCACAAGTGGACAAAGTTTCTAATGCTTACAGGAACATTAGCAAAATTGTTTCCTGATAAATCAAGTTCGGCTAATTCTGACCAGCAATCAAGAGTTGCAAGGAAATCACTCTTTGATAAATTGCATTTTCCAATTTGGAACTGATATAGCTTGGGAAGCCTTAATGAGCCGTGATTGGGATGTGAAATGTTTGAGTGATCAGTTGAAAGCCCCAAATCTGGAACTTTAAGTTTTGGGCAATTACTGAGATCAAGGTCAAACAGATGTTGCAACTCAAAGATGCTACATGGCAGAGTTGTAAGATTTTTACAATGGCTTAGCGATAACTCTACAAGCCCAATGAGATTTCCAACCAACTGATGAATGCAATTCTTTTATGGCAGTGCCTTCGAGATTCATATATTCTAAGGATGCCATCTCTCCAACAACTTCTGGGAAATTCTCAAGCTTTCTGCAGGATTGGAGATTAATAGCTTTTAGAGATTTCAAGCTGATTCTTCTTGGAAAAGTCTTGAGTTTGGTGCAGTTCACAAGATTCAAATTAACAAGCTTATCAAGGAACCCAACAGAAGCATGAACCTCAACTAATCTTTTACAATTAGCCAGATTCAGAAGCTCTAGGTTTGAGACCCCAGACAAGTCGGGAATTTTCTTTAGGAACTTACAGTCTTCGAAATTCATAGATGTCAGATAATGAAGTTGCAAATTCTGTGTGACAAGGAAAAGAGAAAAGAAACAGTAAAGGATCAAATTATGAAGCTTCAAAGATAATTACTTGAAAAGATAAACTCTATAAAATAACAATGCATGGATAAATAAGTTAACATACCTTGAATCCCTTCCCTAGTCGAATGATACGGCTGTCAGGCATTTTGAGCACAACAAGGCTTTTTGGATGAAAACTAGATGGCAAAGATCGTGAGGAACATCTACGCCATTCAAGCAATCTCAACTTGTTGGAGAGATAATCAACATCTCCAGAAAGACAGCCATCAGGGTCTATTAAATATTTAAGATTTGTCATCTTTGAGAAGCTTTCAACATTCAAGCATATGATCAGATCTATTTCAGGCGACTTTACCATGATGCCTATAATTTTATTTGTTCCCTATAATATATATAGATCAAAGAAAATAATAGTATTAATAGAATACGTCATGAGTTCAACATCATCCAATACACTAAAAAAATCATAGTATTGATAAAGCAAATTCTTAATTAGATAAACGTACAAGCTAAAATATACTCATGCTTGTTGAATTGAATAAGATATATCATATATCATACCTACTGTATTTTCTGTCAGAACATGATAAACATCCTTGTAAAACCACAATCTGCTACGTTCACCAGGCTCATTGGGAGATTCTTGACGAACGATTTCTTTACCCATTTCTTCTATCAAATTATGTATAGAAATCTGACTATTACTCTCAATAGTTACCAGGGCCTTTTCTACGAGTACTGCAATACCAATACCCTGGTCGAGGTCACAACCTTCTACTATTCGTGACACATAGTTTGCATCTTGACCTCTAAAGAAACATGCAATGTCAAGAAAAATATCTTTCACGGGATCTTCCAATGCATTGAAACTTATTTTGAGAATTCCTTGTACTTGTTTGTTAGGAACTCTTTCGTAACTATTTAATGCAGCTTTCCATTGATTTGTGCTTTTACCACATAGATGAGAACCTAAAACCATTAGAGCTAATGGAAGGCCTTGAGCGTAGTCCAATACACGTCTAGTAAGTTCCACATATTCGTCTGGAGGTCCATTGCTTTTGAATGCATTCCAACTGAGCAACTCACGAGCTTGAGGAGAATCTAATTTCTTGACCTCGTATGTTGAATGAACATTTTGAACAGTTAGAAAATGCATATCTCTTGTCGTAATGATAATTCTGCTTCCCAATCCAAACCAATCAGACTCTCCAGCTAAACTGTTTAACTGTTCTAGTTGATCCACATCATCAAGAATTAAAAGAATCTTTTTATTGGCCAGCCTTTTCTTTAACACATTAACTCCTTCATGAACATTGGTCAGCTTCAAGTCTGTGCCTCGTAGGATTTTAGACAAAACTTTCTCTTGCAATTTGACTAGGCCTTCCTGGGTCGTTGAGTTTTCTCTAACATCTGCCAAAAAGCAACTACCTTCAAACTGATGTGCTATTGAATTATAAACTGCTTTAGCAACTGTCGTTTTACCCACTCCACCAGGTCCTCATATCCCTACCATGCGAACACTTTTGTCCCCGAGATCTAAAAGTTTATCCATATCTTGTATACAAGACTCTATTTCGACGGGATATTTGGCCACATCCAAATATGTACGGTTTAATACCTCGGCTGAGATGTCCTTAATGATATTTTGGACAAATTTATATTCGTGCCTGTCAAATTAAAGGCATGCAAAATAGGTAATAAATCAACATTATCCGTTTAAAAATGTAAAAGAAGGAAAAATCACCATAAAAGAAAACAGAGAACTTTGTACGATTTGTTTCATTGATTATGTCAGTAACTTCCAACGTAAATGGAAGATAACCCTGAAATACAGAACAGAAGCAAGCAATCATAATAGTGACGAGAAATATACCCATCCAAGAAAGGCCATCCCGACAAATTTGCTGCTTCCGAAAGAGCGTCCCTCCATATGTGCACCTTCTCCACATTATCTTTGAATATTCATGTTTTGCAAGTGCTTTCCCAAAACTACCTTTTTGGTTTCGTACATGTGAAGGATCCACCTTGTAAAAAATTGGCCTCACCATTTGTTGTTTTGATTTTTGACATTGAAGAATCTTAACAAGTTCATCCAAACACCACCTCGACGAAGCATAGTTTTCAGAGAATACAATGATAGAAATCCTCGACTCTTCAATTGCTTTGAGAAGCGCTGCTGAGATTTCTTCTCCTCTTTTAAGGTCATCATCCATGAAGGTGTTGATTCCATTTTGACACAAAGCATTGTACAAATGGCCGGTAAAATTAGAGCGGGTATCATCACCTCTAAAACTCAGAAACACATCGTATGTGTATGAATCGGTGGAAGAAGAAGAATAAGAGGAAGAAGCTGGTTGATTGGTCATGGACGCCATACTGTGTTTTTGCTTAAAGAGCCTCAGAGTTGGAGAGTGGGACTCATGTGAAGGACGCTCTATTGTTATAATAGGCCTTGCCCTGTGCTTTGCATCGCATCTACTAAGCAGCTTCCTACTGCCTACAAAGTTGAAAGTGAGGCACTTTCCGTGTGGTATCTCTTTGCTTTTTGGACTGATATTTCTTTGTTACTGTAGACTTTTAACAAAGAAAGGTAGTTAGGACCTTCAGTATTATTAAGCTTGGTCAAGTTAGGTAGGACCTTCAGTATATAGACTTTTAACTTTTAAGTTGTTTGTTTTAATTTGTTTGATTGGTCTATCTGGTAGTGAATCCAATGAATGGGCTTGGACCATGGCATATTGCCTTGTTCCCAATGCATGCGGAATTGGGCTTGCTGTGTAGACTACAGTGGTGGATTGTTTTACTCATGACATGGGTTTTTCTTTTTGTAATTTGCACGATCTGAAAAACAATAATGGGAGTGAGTTCATTGCAAAAGCGACTATTCTTTTCTTCCATATTCAGTTCTATTACCAGTAATCACCACAAGAGCAAATCCCCTGACCAAAAAAATGGAACCTGTTGTTATCTCGAACAATAATTTCCCGGTCGTATATTCGTGACACTAACTTGGCAAAGGAGTGGCAATCAGAGCACATTCTGAGATTCTTAACCACACGAATTGCCACTCCTTTCCCTGTACCTATCAGCCCAAAAGCTATGGCCTGTTTTTCACTATGTCTACTGAGCAAGTACTCCTTTTCCTTGTCATCAACATCAAGCAGCACATTGTCCAAATCAGGAACATGACCAGCTTCTTTGAGTCTGCAGTTTATTTCTTGCAGCATCAGTGCAATCTGGCTCTTCTCTGTGTTTGTACCACCACCAGAGGTGAACTCATGGATCATTCCATTGACCTCTATGGAGCTTGATCCGGCCACCTTTTGGATCCCTCTCTCCTTCAAATGTAACCTCACTTTTGCAACATCAGCCCATTTCCCAGCAGATGCATATATGTTTGATAGAAGCACATGAATCCCAGTCCTCTGAGTAGCCAACTTAGATATCCGTTCGGCTGCGTATGCTGCCATTTCAACATTTTTGTGGGTTCGACAAGCAGCCAAGAGAGTCCCCCAAATGACATCATTGGGCTCCATTGCCATGCTATTTACCAGATCAAGAGCTTCTTCCAACTGCCCCGCTCGGCCTAGTAGATCAATCATACAACCGTAATGAACAATGTGAGGGGTAATTCCATGGACTGACTTCATTGACCTGAAAATGTTCCGCCCTTGTTCCACAAACCCAACACGGCTGCATGCTGTTAGTAGTGCCACAAAGACTACTTCATCTGGTTTCACCCCTTGCCTAAGCATCTCATCAAAAAGCTCTAGAGCTCGTTCCCCATTTCCCTCCATGGCCATTGCTCCAATGGCTGCAGTCCAAGCAGACACATCTCTTCTCGCCATGTTATTGAACACTTCCATTGCACTTTGAGGATCGCCACATCTAGCAAACATGTCAACTAAGGCTGTCCCGAGCTGCATATCACAGTCAATTTCATTTTTTGTAATACAAGCATGGATCCACTTTGCAAGATCAAGAGCTCCTAGATATCCGCAGGCAGATGCCACCTCCACCATAGTCACCCTATCTCCTTTTATTCCCTCAGCCTGCATCACCCGAAAAAGGTCGATTGCTTCCTCAAACATGCTCTCTTGGACCAAGGCACCAATCATGGTGTTCCAAGACACAAGATCATTTTTCGGCATCTCATTGAACATCTGCCAAGCCGACTTCACATCACCACTTTTGATAAAACCAGCGATCAACGAGTTCCATGACACTACAGTCCTGTTCGACATTTTACCAAAAATTCTGCAGGCCATCTCTTGTTTGCCACACTTCATGTACATGTCAATCATGGAATTACTAATAGTATTCCAACCTTCTAGTCCATTCCTTAAAACATAACCATGGCAACACTTTCCAGAGAGAGAATCACCAAGTTGTGCACAAGCTGAGATTGCAGACAACAGAGTAACCTTGTCAGGTCTTGGGCCCTGTCGCAGCATTTCTTTGAAGATAGCAAGTGCTTCTCTAGCCAGTCCCTGGCGCACAAAATTGGACAAAATTGTATTGTAAAGCACCAAATTTTTATCCACACATTCATCAAAAAGCCGCTTTGCAGCATCAGTAGCTCCACATTTCATATACATATCAACAAGTGCATTCACCATAAGTGTATTAACCTTCACTCCCGACTCACCAATGTAAGCACACACCCTCTCACTCAATGCAAGATCCTTCAACTTTGCACAAGCAGAAATTACACACACCATCGTAACCGAATTGGGTTTAATACCCGCAGCCACCATCACAAAAAACAAAGAAACAGCCTCCTTTGGCAAGTGCCTCCTAGCATAACCACAAATCAAACTAGTCCACGACACGATATTTCTCTCAACCATTCCATCAAACACCTTTCGGCCATAATCCAATTCTCCACATTCGGCATAGAAATGGATCAAAGAATTCGCAATAAACGCATCTTCCTCCAAACCCATCTTAACAAGTGCTCCATGGAGCTGAATCCCTTCACAGTAAGCCACAACCTTCGAGCACGCGCTCAGCGCGAAGGGAAAAGTGAACTTATCGGGCACAATTCCCTTCAACACCATCTGAACATAAATCAGGATAGCCTCATCACTAAGTCCAGCACTAGAGTAACCCCTCATCAAAGAATTGTACATGAACAATATACTATTACTTTCTTCTTCTTCTTCAAGGAACAAGTTGAAGGCTTTTCGAGCATAATCCAAGCTCTCAAAGGTCCCCATTTCAGTACATGTTGTAATTAGCTTGGTAACATTAGAGGGTCTGTTACTGAGGCCTCTCTTGGTGATGTGACAGTGAAGTTGCTTGACTTCTTTCACGGTTTTACAGTTTCTCAGTGACCCAGTTGGGGAAGTGTCCTTGGCTATGGCTTTGAGTTCGTTTTGATTAGTGGGAGCTACGAAGACGAAGCTTGGGGTTGCTGAGACCAGAGGACATAGTTGAAGCGTTGCAGCCATTGTGGCACGTATCGGTTTGCCTATGTGGGGTTGCACCAACTACCAACTAACTTAACTGGAATGCTTCACACATGGTACGCCACCGATTCAAAGTTCGGACCTTTTCTCGGTTTGGTTTTGTTTGTTTCTTAAGCAATTATGGAGTATCCTCAATTCTGGGTAGAGGAAGAGAGAGGAGGAGGATGCTTTCACTTTTCTGTGCCAAATGACATTTTTAACCTTTTAACAGTTAAATGAGGAACTTGAAAATATACTCATTTCTTAGGTAAAATGTGATCCATGTTCAGAAAATTTAATTTAATAAATACCTTATGTTGAGGACCTGAGGTTGAAGTGAAATGATCATATTGCTAAGGATCCTATTAAAATGACTACACGGATGTAAGATCGCGATACAATAAACCTAAACCCAAGAGAGGGCAAGTGAAATTTTTAGCCTCGAAATTAACAAGCATTGTTATTCTGAAAAACCTCACCATGCAACACCAGCACCATGGTGATAGTTTTGCTACTTCCTCTGAGTTACAAAACTAAGAAAAGAGAAAAGATACAGGTCTTTATTCTTAGCACCGGATTACAAATATTTACATCTCAGTTTTGGAACTCAGTTAAGCACTGTTGCATGTAGAAGAAGACTTGCTGGAGAGAGCCCTGGATATGGCCCTGATGGTATTTGGAGTAGTCCTGCAGCAGCCCCCAAACAGGGAAGCCCCGGCCTCACGCCACTTGTGGATGACTATATCTGCAAATTCTTCATCAATCACCCCAGTTGACGGCTGCAATGGAAAACATGCAGTCAGACTTCCTCAAGAACATGTTAGACGTCAAATATGCCATCATCCATGTAACAGTTTATTAGGCAGAAAGGAAGATAAGAGTTCATATATTTAACAAGAACTTGCTTCTTTACTTTCATGTCCATGCCACAAGAGCTTGTAAATGTTAACCCCAGATTGATGCCTACGGGCATATGCTAATTAATCTACTGCAAATTATAACATGCATTGTGCTAAATCCAAATGGTAGTACTGAATTAAGCATTCATATTTTATTTGGGGACAGAATATACATATAGCAGGAGACTCACCACCCATTGCTTGCTCTGACCATCATAAGTCTCACCACTGTTGGGGTATATCGCTATTGGTTTGCTTGTTACCTGTCAATTAGATAGGCAAAGGAACTATATTATATATCAAAAGGTTTAAGGGGCTAGCTCATTAATTGTATTTAAACTAATTGACCAAAGATCACACCTGCCGAATAGAAGAAATCAGCCCATGGATAAATCTAGGAGGCGTGCAGTTTATTCCAACAGCAACGACTTGCTTGCATGAATCTGCAATAGAGGCACACTCTAAGATGGAATCACCACTCACCACATTGATTCCATCCTTAGAAGCGAAGGTAAACCATGCTGGAATTTCAATTCCTGCTTCCTCAAGAAGCTCAGCATAAGCCTGCATCACAATATTCAAGCAAGGAATTTAGAAAAAGCCAGACTGGAACTGCTCACATACAAACTGTAAACGAATCAACTCTGGTTCTGACTATTAGCCCAACTATTCCTGGATTTCCAAGTCCTAGTCTAAAGAATATGATTCAAATTTCAATGAACTGGGCATCACCTATAGTCCTGAACAATTTAAGATGCTAGGAAGATTCTGCTTAAAGTGATGAGCTTCACCTTCGAATTACTTAATACCTTAATCTTTGTGGAGAATGGGACAATGATGCCTTAAACATTATATGTTTCAATAAAATATGGATTGTAAATAATACTGATCATCTAGTTGCTCCTGAGTAAAGAGGTATGCAAAACCATATAGGCACAAACAACTAAGGATAATACATAGCATATACCTTTGCTTCTATCTTATTTGGAGTGGTCTCAAATGCAATTAGATCAGCACCAGAGTTGGCCAGAATCTGTACCCTTTCCCTGTGAAAATCTTTCAATGTATCTTTTGTAACCGCATCACCGTAGTTCCCACTGCAAAGGGAAACAAAAATCACAATGCAAGAGATCAATCGTCTAGGAACACAGTAACAAAGTCAAAAGACTCAAAACCAAATAAAATGAACTAGAAACCAAGATCAATAATGCCCATATAAACAATGTACAAGAAATACACACGCAGGTGTCACCATTTTCTTGCTCCAACTACAAAATCATATACATGAAACATACAGAAATTTAGGGTCTTATCAGTTACCATTGCCCAGAAATCTGTTACTAGCTTACAGTAATCAGTGAAAAATGAATGGATTACTGAGTTGACTCACCTATACTCAGAACCATCAGCCAAGTATGCCCCATAGCTGCCCACAGATGCTGCAACTAGAATTGGACGTCTTGAAACCTTTCCTGACCTGTCCAGAAAATCCCAAGAATCTTTGGTACATTTGTCATAATAAATTTCCCTTGCCTCAATTGCAATTTCCACACTTTTCCTAAGCAAGTCTTTGGCTTCCTCTCTAGTGAAACCTTTGGCCTCAAAACCCTGAATGGTGGCCTGTTTCACAAAAATTCACAAGGTAACTTCTTAACATATTAATAACAGTAACAATAACAACAACAATGAGATTAACAAAATTAATTACCTGATAAGATGCGGTTATTATGATGTTTGCACCAGCATCAAGGTAGTCCAAGTGCACCTGTTGTTTTTTTGAGCAAGTTAATGGAGAAAAAAAATTAAGCTTTTAAGTGTTTTTTTTATTAATCAATAACTATCATCCATGAAATTTGAACTCAAGATCTCCTCCCACAAAGAATTAAGCTTTAAGCCTTCTAATTTTTATTGAAATATAAACTAATTTAAACACGATATGATCAATGATAGTACGACACAAACACAATAGAAGCACGAATATGTCTCTCGTGCTTGTGTTGGGCTTAAGCATTGGGCCCAACAAAATCTGGTACAACAAAGACACTATTGTCCTGCCCTGCAGGCTGCAGGATGTGAAACATGATTGGGCTTTGCGACGGCCCATTTTTACACCTACATTTTTTTTTTTGGCCCATTTTTACACCTACATGAATTAAAAAATGTTTTCTACTAATTGTTGCATGAAAAAGACAGGTGTCATCGAAATCTCGAGTAAGTTCATAAAAAACAATTCATAGGATTTGAGCTGGATATCTGCGCTTTGCCACGTTGCTGTCAGAAGCTGACGTGCTTCACTTACAAATGATATCATTATAGACCTAGGATGACACACTTCTCATCTTAATTAATATTTAATTATTCTTTTTGGTACAAAATAATAATTAATTATTCATGTACAAAGATATATAATAGAAATAACAGCAGTATTAATTTTCAAAATATGATTAAATGATTTTTCTGATTATTTTGAAAAAACAGCAGAATTAACTTATCCGAGAAAATAAAAAATATAGCAAACATTCAGAAGACCAAAAGATGCTTATAGTAATCAACAAAATAGTATTTTATATGGGGAGGGTCCGGAGGGATTTAAACTTTAGATCACGTAGAGAAAAATACTACTCAACAAATAATTAGTTAGTAATCAACCATTAACACAGAAAAATATACCACTAAATTAATAATTAGGTTGTAATTAATCAAGAATATATATCTCAGTTCATTAACTTCATTTATAGCCCGAAAATATGGAAAATATATATACAAAGCAAGCAATGAAGATTAATATAAATAAAATGAAGTAAGTAAGAAGAAAATATTTCATCAAAACTGCTCAAGCAGCTCGATCAGCGCATATATATTAATTTTCAAAGAGATTATTGACCATTTGTTCTCATTTCTTTCAATTTTTTCCATTTTTAATGGGTTGTGCTTATAGAAACTTGTTTTTATTTATAAAAAAACAAAAATCTAAAAGCAAAAGTTTCCATGAAAAAAAAAAAATTGAGGGCAGAGCAAGTAAGTACCCTTCTTACGAGGTGGGGCGAACTGATGAGGCATTTGGCGCTCCAGAGAGGGTCGTTTAGGTCGGCTCCATGTCGTTCAAGCTCCGTGGCGAACCCACCGTCCAAAACGGCATAGCCACCGCACTTTCCCAGAAAATCACTCACGAACGACGACGTGTCGTTGCTTCCTCCTAAACCCATTAGTGTAATTTGCAGCTAGCTAACTTCAAGGACTCAACGTGCAGAAGACAACTTAAGACGACGGCTTTCTGTGGCGGTTTTGTTTTGTTGTTTTTCTACGAGTTTTGAAACTGAAGCGCACCTGTAAATGATGGAATCATGTGTTGTTGTGGGAGCATTTTGTAGAGGGAAGAAAATGAAGGAATTTACCAATATGCCCCTCGTGGTGTTGGCCAATTTGTTATGAGATTCTTTCTAACATTTTTTACAATTTCTTTCTGTGATTTTCCAATAATAAAGGAAAGGAGAGACGTCAGACGTGATATATACTCAAGAGTAGGAAATAGAGAATGTGGGATATATGAGTGGATTGGTTAAAAGAATAAAAATTATCTCCCATGTTTAATTATCATATCTAGCTATATCACATACCTAACAATTCATAATAATATAAAAAATAAATATTCTTTTGTAAATAAGAATAGACAGTTCAAATCATGTGATCATATGTTTACTTAGTGACTAATATTTAACACTTATATATGGTAACAACAGATTGGGTTATATAATGGAGTTAAATTCTATGTTAGAGAACATAAGATTTACCATTTCTATAAACTTGTAAGAATACTCGAGGTAATTTGAATCGGTGTTTAAGTTGACAAATCCAAACTTAATCTGAAAATCTTAAACCAGTCAATATGAACTTAAATTTCAGATTACATAGGAACGAATTCAGATTGAGCCTAATCCCATTTAACAATGAAGTTATTTTTGCTAGCCTTCTAAAATAATTTGCACTCAATCAAATCGGAACGTACAGTTTGAGATTTCCCCAAAATATAGAATAGGCGCTATATAGCGTATGGGGTGCTAAAGGACAGCCAACAAAATACGTAAAATAAACAAAATGAAAAGTTGGCCAAGGAATTATCGACATTTGTTCTTATCACCTACTCAGACCCATTTCGTGTTGAAATTTCTAACTCATCAATATGAAGCATTATTGTCCACTTCCCTCTACTGTCCAAACATCTGATTAATTGCTACAACTTTTAACATTTTTCCATTTCTATTAGACCAGCACTTTCTCGATTCCTAGCCCTTTTCATAATTTCGGGTAAAATTAAAAGTCGCACTTTCATATTATTGTCCCACTAAAAAGCATGAGTTGTATCTTGTATGTAATGCATGACTAGTTAATGTCCCACTATATTCAAATTAACATCTTATTGTGATCAGCTGACAAATGAACTTGGATTTTGGACTCGGTTCATTGTATATATTTCAACATATTCTCTCCATATTTGGATACAGACAAAATCTGAAATCATTACCTCCAAAATCCACTGGAATAAAATTTCCAGCACGGCAGCAACTCACATACTCTGTTCTTTTCTTTTTTTTTCTTTTTCTGAATATGTATATGGTCGATTTAACGTCCGTATTCTTGATAGCATAAAATAAAAAACACTGCTTGCTTTGTATTATATCAATGGATGAACCAAACAAAGATAGCGTCTGGGTTCATTGGTGCTTTTAGAATGAAAAACTTTCTGAGTTTTTCACTTTTGGTGAGGTGCCTCTCGATAAGGAGAAATTTTTCCTAGATAAGGTGATCAACTGCTAAAGTATGAATAATTGAATATGACAATGACGTAATCAAATGGCCCTAAGTTGTGACACCCCACTACTTCCAAAAGGTTAAAACTAATTAAAATATTTGATTGGGTAAATAATATATATATATATAGGATATCATATCAGGATTTAGGAAGGAGAACTTTTTTTATCTAGTTTTTGGCATTGGCAACATCAAGATAAAGGTAATTTGTTACAGTTACCGGATCTTTTTTACATATATTTTGGCAAGTGCTATTTGCACTCTCAACAGTGCGGAAGTGCAAATACCATTATCATTTGGCCAAAATTAAAGATATCGATCAAATTTGTTTTCATTTTGTCCTAAATCCTAATTCATAGCTGGGTTGGCCAAAATCAATGTGGGATCGGACTCATGCTAATTTGTTGCATAACATTAGTGAACATGAACATGAACAACACACTCCTTATTTTTTATTTGTTACATTCAAGAGAATCAAACTCTTAACCTATTATAATCCTAACACATTAACTCTCACCCACTTTCACCACTTGGACTAACTCTAAGGACTTGCACTTCTTATGGTTTCAAAACCATAATTTTGCAATCTGATTATGTTGACAGTATGTATCACTAAATGGTTATCAGCATGTTTTATTTAAGTCTTCTACATCTCTGTTAGAAATGGAACTATAGGCTTGAGCTTCAGCTAGTAATCAGTGTCAACCCAATATATGGACTACTTGCTGCCCCATCATTAATTAACTGTGCTTAGGCATGCATAAGGACATTGTTGGTTCCACTTCCACTAGGAGTGGGGAAAGCTTTTGAGATAAATTCCTCGTCGAAAATATGAGGGCTTTGCTAGTGGCTTATAAGGGTTTAAGTTACTCTTTCATGACCAATTGATTTTGGAATAGATGACTAGATTTCTTTATAGTATCAGAACAGATTATCTACGTCACCCAATATAAATTGTCCACGTGTTAGGCTTAAATGACGTCACACGTGCGGGGGCGTGTTGAGAAAAATCCTACATAGAAAATGTGAGAGCATTGCTAGTGGCTAGCTTATAAGGGTTTGAGATACTCCACCCATGACCAATTGATTTTAGATGAATGCCTAAATTCCTTGAAAAGCAACAGCTAGCTAGAGGAGGAGACAAGTGAAGTGAGGTTCATCCTCATCCATCACCAAAATGGTCCGACTAGAATTCCACTTGTATTATTTGGTAAGCGCATCAGAATATGAGAATATCAGATCTTGTTCCATATAAGGTCTTACATTTACAACAAGCTCTTTTTCATATGTTGAGGGTATAGGGAGAAATTTCTGTGGCATCTAAGTGCCTCAAAGACACTAGGATTCCACTCCAACTAACCCCAATTGGCTACAAAATTAATAGTAGCATCCCACTAAAAAACAATATTTCTTTTTCATTCAATTCATGTGTTAAAATTTTTAAACTTTTTCTCAACACAACCTACCAAATTCCCAGAGCAGCCGAGCCGGCTGGCTTAGAACTTAGAAGCATCAATTATTTTGTTGTTTTTGCTTATTTGAATATGCTAGATTGAATGGATAAGCCAAAAGACTCAATAAGTCAATACAAATCTAAATACAACTCCTAAATACGTTTCAATAAGCTGCTCAACTTGTTTTTCAGAAGTTCCATCTAATCACTGTTAATTGGTTGGTTACTAAACTTACAAGGCAATCATGGTTGAAATCTCAACATTGATCACCACTTATGCTCGGATGCATGAACACCTTAATCTCCCAAACATAGCACATCAATACAAATTTTGGCATTTATTTTCAAAATTTTTAGTTTTCACCAATGTCTCAAAGTGTTTCCTAGATAATTTCATATTTAAAAGATAATTAAAAACAACAAAATTATTTTAGTATTGAAAATAGTATAAAAATGTCAAGTTGTGTACATTATATATTTTAATCCTCATATAATTAGTGTTAATGTTATGACACATTTTTTCAGTGACACTACAACCCAAAACATATTCACAATTTTTTTGTATTTATAAGATTTTTATGTATTCATCTAGATATCTACAATTAGAGTTATTTATTATAAGCATGTTAAAAAATTATTATTGAAATATTAGGTTTTACACATTTGTTAAATCTTCTTCACCAATTGTCTTTCACTTTTTGTGCAATACCTTAAAATTTATTTTCTAGTTTGATTTAATTGTATACTTAATTATTTTGTTAACTAAAATTGTTGACGGGCTGAAGGCTTATGCAGATCAACAAGCATGGAGTCATTATTTGAAAAGAGTTTTTTTTTTATTGAAATGTTTTGTTTTGTTCTTTTTTTTTTTTTTTTTATTTTTTTTTTTTATGCTTTAGTAGATTACTTCGAATTTTTCTTTTACTTGAAATTTCTAAAGCATTTAAATGGTTAGAGATCCCAATTTATAGAATCTCTATAATGTTATGAGAAGAGTAGAGAGAAGGCAAAAATATTTTACAAGTGACACATACGCTCAACACATTTGTATTCTCTATAATGCATATTCAATTTTTTTTTTTTTTCAGAAGTTTGTAGGGGCCATGCCCCCTCTTAGTTCCTTGTATATGTTCGGCCCTTGCATCTAGAGACCCACATCACAAATACAAGCTGGAACACAGTTTGATGTAAAGTTCATAAAACCTTTCTTTGTTCATTCACTAAAGAAAAGAGTTTGCAGCACTAAGGGCAAATCTGCAACTGGAAGCACATCCAAAAAAAAAAAAAAACCATCTTTTTTTTTCTGTTCTTTTGTTCATCTTTCTGGCAAAAGAAAAGAGCCGATCAATTTTCTTCGGCATTGGGTACAAATTAAGAATAAAAATTTCAGGGACCGCGAACAGGGGTAAAACAGAAACATCCCGGATTTTTGTCTCCAGGTACCATCCCACCTCCTTTGCTTGTATCTATTGCTTCCAACATTTTCACCACCTCATCCATTTCAGGACGTTTACTTGCATTTGCATCCCAGCACTTGCGCATGATATTTGCTAAAGAACTTGGACAGCATCTGGGGATTTCTGGTCGTAAGTTCTGTTAAATAAACCATGCAGTAAGTACAATGAAACACCCATGAATATTACATGTCAAATCTTTCAAACGGGATATACGAACTTCAATCTTCACAAAGACAACCACAAAAGTTCATTCATTAAGACATTAGTAACTCACCTAAGCCTTCATCTTAGACCCAACCAACTGGGAGAAAATTTAAGCAGTTTTCTTTGGCTATTTCAGATTTTTTTTTTTGTCATTGTAATCAGAGAAATGAAAGATTTAAATAAACGTTGCTCATTGAATGAACAGTAAGAAATCCTATGAAAGTAGATATTTCAAGCTGGGAGACCTGTTTACAACATAGTTATATCCATTTGGATGGAAGGATTTCTATTTTGACGCTAAAGCTACATTGATTGGAAAAACAAAAAATGAATTCAGTTTATTTTCTTTGAAAATATCACAATGTAACAGTTTTAATTTGAATAGCATCTGAAGGCAAGGGTCCATGCTTTTAGATAGAGTAGTGTGAATAACACAATCATAACCTAAACATAACCAAACGTTTATTCTTGAATTCCTAAGAAAGATCCTTCACATGCAAAAGTGAAACCATGTCATATGATGAACAAAAATTCTCTCTCAATGGAATGGTACGTGAGAAGGAAACCATCACAAAGTCCTGTCTGAACCCACTAATTAAATACGATTATAAGGCATGATGTAAGTCCCAACATTTCCAATTTAAACATCAACCTAAAACTGATAACCTGAGACTGCAGAACTATAATATAAAGAGATATATCTATTCATTGAATAAACTGACCTGTCGAACAACTGCAGATGATACATCAGCAAAGCTAAGATCTGGGTAAGGCATATCGCAGCAATAAACTTCCCATAAGCATATGCCAAAGCTGTAGACATCGCATCTTCTATTATAAGGCTTACCATCCAGAACCTACATAAATACCTTGTCAGCTTGATGACTTACTACTGAAAACCTCACATGCTATCACATCAATTACCTCACTGAATGTTGTGTGAGCAGACATGCAGCAAGAGATGTACAGAGAGGAGAATAAGAGAGGTTTTTTTGTTCATTGCCATTCATTCAAGCACAATAATGTAGATAAAATTGATTCATTCTTTTATGTAGGTATTTGTATTTGTAACAAGGTAGCAGCACAAATGATAGTTTACCTCTTCAAAGAGGAACACATTACCAGTGTCCTAGACCAAACCAACCCCAGAACTTTAGGGCTAGTTCCAATGTTCTTCCCAAACTTCTAATTCCGTCAATTAACACCCTAAATTATGCATTTTTTTGATACAGTCCCTATTGTCAAAATCGCACATTAAAATGGATGGGAATTGCATGTGTGCTTCCCACAAGAAAGCCTACACCACATCAGCAATTTTTCAGAATTGAATACCTATAAATGTGTTTTAGATAGGAAACAAGTTTCTTTATGGGAACAACAAAAATGGAATTAAGGAAAGCTCTCACACAACTCATGCGACGAGCCTCTCCTCCAAGGCTCCAACCTACCACCACAAGGCTCCGCCTCATGTGCAATTCTGACAGCCACATCATCCCCCACCAACATGACAAGTCGCTGTTCTACACTGGTGGCAACACCCTTATCATTGTGGTCGACTGCCACACATCCCTCTCTAACCTCTATACCCAGCTCTCTAAAACCCTTCTCTACTGTTGGCCCTTCATGCTCCAAGTATCAGTTCCCAACAAGAACATGAACTCCTTAACCATCGTCACAGCCGACAAAGACCTCGATAACATGATCCATGAGTACAACCGTGCAACCCACAATTATTAAACTAAACCCTCTCGCCTTCACTTATTTCTCTTTCCTCTAACGCTCGACTCGTCGTAATCGATCAAGCCAATTCTCAATAGCATGGATAAAACAAAATAGTACAAGGCTTTATTCCCAAATGCTCTTAGTGGTGCTGCTAGTGTAATCAATATGACTATAAGACTCGGACTTGACCTCATTGAATTACATTCACTTTGTGCCTGATTTTTTGGGTCCAAGTTTTCGTTGCCTTCACTTGCAAACTTGCCTCCAATTTGAGTTATAAGTGTTAGTTTTGTTGGGCAGAAGCAAGAGAAGGGTGGCTTTGTAATACTGTATTCATCATCTCAAATGCCAGCTATTCTTGTCACCTTAGTTCTGCCAGTGACTTCAGCTACTGTATCTGAATCATGTTATCCAACAATGAGGAATCCTAATACGAATGTTAGGCTTGTTTCAAGTTTCAACATGGATGTTGAGAAACCCTTTAAGAGCTTTCCTTAACACCATTTTTGTTGCGGTAGAAAGAAGTTTAGCTTCTACATGTTCACAGCAGGCATATGGCATTTTGGTCACTTTAGAAAAAATGTTAAGGTGGTCTAGGCATGTGGTTTAGGCTTTCTCGCGTGAAGGGTACATGCTTAGCTTGTTTACACATGAAGGGTACATGCGTAGCTTGTTTACACGTGAAGGTCACGAGCCATTTCTATCTTTATAAAAATGCAAAACTAACTAAAAGGTCCATTTATAATTAAGGTGTTAATTGATGAAATTTGAAATTTAGGAAGGTTAATCCCCTTTCTCTTTGTTCTTTCTTTCAAGCTCATGGAGCACCACTAAGAGTTGCTTTATAATTTGAAAAAATATTCTATAGCTACACAAAAACATATAAAGGTTTAACTAGGCATGAATACCTCTGGGGCCATGTATCCAAGGGTGCCAGTTTCGCCAGTCATGTCCCTTGGATTCTGAGCTTCAACACGAGCAACACCAAAATCAGCTATTTTTAGGTTTTTCTGAGGATCAAGCAACATATTTTCTGTTTTGACATCACGGTGTACGATTTTCTTAGAATGCAGATAGCTAAGACTGCAAGGGGAAAGGTAAAAAACCCAGATCAATAAGAATTTTACTAAAAGAATTTATAGCCAAGGAATGTATAGAAAAATCAAACTCACCCTCTAGAGAGATCCAGAGCGAGTTGGATCACAACCTTAAGGGCAAGTTTCTTTTTCCTGTTTCTTATCAAGAATTGTTTTAGTGTCCCACCAGCGAGAAACTCCACAACAACACAACACGCCCTGGCAGGATGAGAAGTTAGACCATCACTTGAAGAACTTTTTGAAGGGATCTTAAGATCTGAAGTTCCCATTGAAGCTCCGATGAACTGTGATTAAAAATGGGGAAGGGAGAATCATTACAACTCAAAAGATTATCCTAAACAAAGTACCACATTGAGGAACTGAATTACTACTATTTTACCGAATCAGTAAGTAAAATGAGTGCTAATTTCACCAATCAAAAATTAAATATCACCAATTTCACAAGATGGAAATGATAATCACTCCACAGCTGTCAATTTTTACATTAATAATCATGGAGATTGCTATAAACTAAAAGGTCAAAGAAAATGGGTTTGTACCTTTGTAACATTAGGATGGTCAAGCTTATGCCAAACAGCAACTTCTTTTTGAAATGATGCCCGCAGAGCAGCAGTTTCAGCAACTGTGGCATAACCATCCTCCCCCCAGTCCAACAGCTTCACTATAACATTCAGCATGAGATTGCAATGAGAATTTGATATAAATACAAACAAAGTGTCAAAACACTACTATGCCACCACTGCAAAGAATTGCAATCAATCTAATTAATCAACAAAGCTTCAATCTTAATGCATGCAAACCACCATGAAAAACTATCCAAATTTCACTGGATTCCTGATAACATTATCCAAACTAATGCAGCAAGCAGCCCAATATCAATAGTTCATAAACAAACTAATTTGCAGAGTTTTAGAACTATAAGCTAAGTTCTCATACTACTCTAAATTATCCCATAATTATGAAATTCTTTTTTTCCACCCAAAATAAGCTCTCCCACTCCCTCCCCACACCTTTTATTGAATAACCCAATATAAATATCCATTATCAGTTCACAGGAATCCTGGCTCCACAAGCTTTCCGTTTTTTTTTTCTTTTTAACTTCTATTTTCAAGATTTTCCCCACATATGCATTAAGAAATTCCACTTCAACATTATAAAGGAACTCAAATGAGATTAATTGCAAAGTATTCAGCATAGAACTACAGAAGATGTATTAAACAAATTGACAATTCATTCTAATTCCAATAAAGTCAGAACAAGATGACAGGTGAATATATCTAATACCAAATATTACATGATTCCATTATGGAACTACACTAAACACAATACGTAAATCAACATCAAATTTACAGTGGAAAAGGGATTATGATTACCTGCAACATCTTGGTCATCATAAGTACCCCTGTATACAGTACCATAGGTCCCTTGAGCTACAACATATCTTATATCCAATTTAGATAAATCAATCTCCCACTCTTCTTTAGGCCCTTTTTCCTCAACGGTTTTGGACCAAACCCTGCTCAAATGCTTCTCAAGCTGTATATCTAAGTTTTTCAAATCAATTTTATCTGCTCTAAAGATCATCTCTTTGTTACTAAAACTTCCTGTACCCTTAAGCTTTTTATTCACACCGTCTCCCTGGTGATCCATCTTACCTTCAAGGTTCTCACTTGACCTCGAATCCATTACTGACAATCAATGCAGAACAACCGAAAAAGAAAATTCCAACCAACAAAGAGTAATGGAAACAACAAAAATAAATGAAAACAAGCTAAACCCAGAAACAATCCGTTAAATTGTTGGCTTAAAATAACATGATCAACAATGATCTCGAATTTTTTGTCGTCATCATCATCTTTGCCAAATTTACATAAAACCCAACAAAGATAAAAGATCAAAACAGAGAAATTGCAAAGCCTTCTTTGGTTAACAATCTAATTCACCAACAAAGCTTTTCTTAAATGAGAAGGAAAAACAATATGAAATAAGACAGAAGATGACAAAAATCTGATGTAAATGAAACCCAATCACAACACCCCAATTGCCTCCAATGTTGACCTCATAACCCAAAAACCAATTTTGTTAATATCCACCAATACGAAAAATCAATAGCAACTTTCCTTTATTTTATCTTCCAAAAGAAATAAAAATAAATTAAACAACTTCAAAACCTCAAGTACCTCATCACCAACCACCTTCCTTTGTTTTCTCTATATTAAAAACACGAAAGCATGAAAGTAAACTCTAAGAAAACGACCACAATTCCCACAAGAGTATATGACCAAAAGACGACCCAGAATGGCAAAAGATATAAAATTCAACAAAAGTCGAAAATACAAACCATCCAGGTGCAATCAGTCAAACCCACGGAGAAGTACCACCAGAATCACGCATGCAAAATCCCCATAAACCCCAAAAACAATAATAATAAATTATAGAGAGACGAAAAGGTTGACTTTGAACCCTATGAAATGGAAGAATAGTGAGAGGAAAAGGCAAGGAATGGGCGGAGGTGGTACGAGCTTTTGGGATTCAAAGGAAAAGGCATGGAATAAGACCCAGAAAGAGAAAGTGATTGATGGGCCATCAAAGTACAGAAAAAGAAGAAGAAGGTGAATAAGATTTAACAGAAATAGGAAAAGGCGACATTTTTGGGGGGTGTTGGGCAGTTTGGGGCTTATGGGTTCGTTTTGGTTTTTGCTTTAGGCATGAGATTTCGAAGAGGATTAACCAAAAACCAGAACAGGCAACCGAACAAGCCCAGAAGACAGAACAAGGCGAATGATAGATTTAGAGAGAGAGAGAGAGAGAGAGAGAGAGAGAGATGCGCGGGGTTAGCTAATGTACGGCTTTGAGAGGAGAGAGAGAGAGTGTTTGTTTTCGATAATTTACTTAAAAAAAAAAAAAAAGGGTACGCGAGAGGTACTTACAAATACGGGAATGGTGGGAAACAAACAAAAGATTCTGTTTTCGAAACTGAAAAGGAACAAACTTTGTTCCACGGGGCGGGTAATGCCCTGTCTGTCTGCTTTACATATTTACATCTACTTTTTACTTTTTAGACGGGCTAAAATTGAAAATTCATTCTTAAAAAACATGTATTTTATAAAAGGGAAAAATTTAATAGGCGATGTCGCAATGTAGCTGGTCAGTGGTCACTCATATAAAAATTTAATAATAGAAAACTATTTTTGGCACTAATAATGTTAGTTGTCCCACATTTTTTTTCCACATTTGTATCTCACCTGATGTGTCATTACTTTACTGGAAGGGTATTTCTTTTTTCTTTTTTAGGTTTTTTTTTTTAATTTGTAGTGTCCAATGTATGAATGTCATGTAAGAATGTAAGATGATATAAAAATGTGGTAAGTGTAACATTACTGTTTTGGCACCCCTATTTTATACTCTCCCACTCTATAATTAAATTTTATAATTTTTAAAGAATAAATAGTATAATATTTTATATAGTTAATTACACTTATACACTTACACCTCTTGAGGTTTTAAAACTATTGCATATGAGATGAAAAATGATGAGAAATTATGCAAAAAAATATGCTAAGGGGTGAAATGGCCTAATAAGATTACTCAAGGTGTAAAGTCCAACTTTAATACAAATATTTTTTTTTATTTATTTATTTTTTTTATCTTATAGAGGGTTATATGCAATAGTTTTGAAACCTCAGGAGGTGTATGTGTAAATTTTGAAACCTCAGGGGGTATATGTGAAAAGACGATAAACTTCAAGGAGTGTAAGTGTAATTAACTATATTTTATACTATGAATAAATGAGGATCAAAATAAATTTTGATAAACATAAGAATAGTTGAGGTTCTTGAGAAAAATTTATGAACGGATTATCATTCAGGTGTATAATGCAAGATGATAGAGAAATAGATAATGATGTAATAAGTAAAATTATAGATAAAATGAAAACTAGATAGTGGTACCTAGAATACCAACTAGGTTAGGAGTGTGTTTGGATAAAGAAAAGCTTGAGGTACAATTTGAGCTAAGGATGTGTCTGTATGTGAGGCGAAAAGGTTTGTCTTAACGAGAATTCCATGAGGTTAATTAGAAAGTATGAGGAGAAGAAGAAGATAAGGAAGAGAATGAACTTGAAAGAACATTAGCTAGTTGGAAAATATAGGGGTTTGAGAAGCCAAGCTTTGAAGTTAGGGAAGGTTGAATTCAAACTCTAGGTTTGGTTATGACATTTTGTGTATTTCGCATAATTGGATTTTATCATATATATTTATTGTCACTTAGTTATTGGCCTAGTAATATTTTTCTTTATAAAAAAATTATTTTGTGTATAAACCATGATACTGCTACGTGACCAATCTAAATGTTAGAATATTAGTGGAAAAATTTATATTTGTGAGTATACTTATATTATAACGTGTGAATTAATTATATCAAGGTGTCGCTATTCGAACCTAATTTTTTTATCAGTAGCCCTAACATACTCTTCACACTCATCTTAATTTTAAAAAATGTTAAAATTTATTAATACATTCAATATATTTTTCTAAATTACTCTTACTTTAGAGGTTTTGGACATTCATAGGAAAGAATCGAAAGATAGACATAGACCCAACATAATTTTCAAAAACCAAATATGGAAAATGAAAATGAAAATCAAAATCAAAATTCTTGCCTGCATAAAAATAGGTGAGAAATGAAATTGAAATATACTAAGTTTACCAAACATGTCGATTGTGATACACTATCTTAGATTATCAGTCCAAGTGATGAAAGAGGATGATAAAATAAATGACAAATGCCATAAGTCCTCAAATATCATCTTTATATAAATGCATCCGAATGGAAATCAACTGGAATTCTAAGGTTAGAATGTTAGATTCAATCCAAAACAAAAATCTATGGTTAGATTCTATATTGGGGAATAGATTAAACAAACAAGACAATTGTCAAATCTTGAGACTTGGGAGTTGGGAACAGGATGGACGAAACAGAGACAAGCTAATGGTATACTTTGTGATTAAACAAAATAAGATAGATTAAAGGAGAAGTTTTATAAAACCATTATTAGGCCATCTATATATTCTTTTACATGACAAATCTCATGTGTGACATATTGTTCCCACTGGTCTAGTATCTTCTTATCCTTGTCCTTCCACAAACTAAGGTCAGGGCTTCGTTTTGTTTTGTTTTTTAATATTAAATAGCCACACTGTTCAATGTGTGAATCTATCATAGTGATGGTCATAGGCTCATAGCATGCAGCTAGTTAAATATGGCATATTCCTCGAAGCTGCTACTTTTTTCACTTGTTTTCTTTTTAAGTTTTTATGATTGAAGGTATGCTGTAGGTTTTATACAGATTTGGCAATGTCATTTTCCTCAAATCTAATGCATTAAAATAACAAAACCAACAATTGAGTTATTGCTAGTATATGTAGATAGAGGGAAAAACAAATAAAAGCACAAACGAATTAATGTACCTATATAAAAAAAGAGCACAAACCCAATGTACCAAAAACAAAAACAAAAAAGAGCACAAACAATACCGTATGCAATTTTGGCCAACTTTTGTCAAAAGAGCAAAGTGATAAACAGGTAGTCATTAGTCAAACTGCGTAATGGTGTTGACATCCCAAGTTCCTATCAGCCTAATTAACCCAAGTAAATGCGTTGCAGCATTGGACTTATGAAACCGACAGTGCATGGCTCATGTGTGTTATGGTTGGCCATGGGTGCAAAGGCATTGTTTAAGAATCGATTAACCAACAGATAATAAATTGTAGAGTAGCTCTCTCATATGAATATGATTATATGACATACTCATATATAACATAATAGTGGATAACAATTAATATTTTCAATCAGAACAATAATTATTGGACCAAAAAATCATAAACAAAGCAACGAGCCAATGACTCATAAATTATTTGACCCTGATATTCTAAACATATTTGTTTAGATATCATACAACTCCCCATAAAAAAAAAAATATATATATATATATATAATACAACTCCAAAAATGGTAGCATTGTTAACCACTTTTGTTGGGCCTCTCAAATGGGCCTTGTGGGTCTAATTATTTGCTACTTGGGCTCCTTCAGGTCCATTTTTGTTAAATTGGGCTACCTGCAGTCCTCTCTTGGGCTAATGTTGTTTACCTGAACTTTTAAATAAATAGATCGGTAAATTTAAGCTTATGGCCTATAATAATTTTGGCTTCAAGTTTTTTGATATCAATGCATGGCTAGTTTTCTCAAATCAATCCATGCACACTTTGAGCTAAAAAGAAGTGGGAAAAGAATGACCACAACTCATTCATATTATTGGATAACAGATATATTATCTATTTTACATTGATTAGAAATTTTTGCATACAACAAGTGTATATAACGCTTATTATCATAATAATTAATCATATGACTAACATACTCAAGATGCAATGCATTCATATAAGAAATCCTCCACATTGACATGCCCAAACTCCAACAAACCTAGTATTTAATCTTAAGTTATTGGGATGATGATTTGAGAGAGAGAGAGAGAGAGAGAGAGAGAGAGAGAGAGAGAGATATGGTCTTCTATGTGTGAAAGAAAAAAAGGATGGGCAAACGGTCTTGCATGTTTGTCAACAACAAAACTTCTGTGCAACAAAACTTCTTTGTGCAACATAACATAGAGAAAAACAAAAGGGCCCCCAGCACCACAAAAGTTATCAGAAACAGTTCCTGACAAATGACCATTGACCCACATGAATTAGACTTACCTACCATGGAGTCACTCACATTGCTCGGCACCATTACTTGTGAATTTTCTTGGTCACTTGTGATTAGAAGAGCATCCAGAATCAATTAAGGTTAATTAAAGTACTAATTAAGTAGTTGGTCAACTAAATCTTATTCTAATAACACAATCTGACATTCACTAAAGCCTAAAGGGGCTCAATGCAAAGACTTTACACAAACCTAAATCACAAGCAGTCATCATACCTCAACTAATTAATACAACTATGCTTATTATGCGCTTACCAATCACTGTATTAGCATGTGTGTCAGTCTAGCTCAGTCAGTCAGTCATATATAATTAAGCAATCAAATTAAGAAAAATAAAATAAAATACCCTACGGGTGTGTGGTGTGGCAGCCACAAAGTACGCATGTAGTAGACACTATGATTTCGCATGAAGTTCCTCTTTCAGAGAATGTGGGGAGTTGGGAAAGAGCAAATTGTGTCATTATGTGGTTAACTTGCTGTGATGTGCTAGCTGCTAGGTTTTCTGCAGAGGCCAAAACATTGTGGGGTGAGGGGTGTCACGTGACATTACTTTCCCTTTATATTTAAGGGACCACATGCATGCGGCATGCCCCTACTAAAGGACACCCACCCTATTCAGCATTGAGTATTTCACTACCAACTTTGTAAAAGTGATAAAGTTGAAAGGTGAACATTGAATTATGAAGCTCACCCTAGCTACTATATACATTTTAATTTTGCTGCCTTCCAAGTTGCCAATGTGACGTGAATGTAGAACCTTGATCGGACCGTACACGTGTCTTTATGACTCACCGATCGATGTTGATCACTCCGTGGGGCACGAACAAGAGGATTTGATTAAGACGTACTTTGATGTGAACGCCCAACAAACCATGTCATATCTTCTGTTAATGTTCCTTTGTCTAGGGAATGGATTGGAATAATTGGATAAATATTGTAAGGGTAACTAACAACGTATTTATTAATCCCATAGTTTAAATAAAAACTTATTAAAACAAGTCTCTGCAGTTTTGTGTTTGGATTTTTGACTTATACGTATTAATTTTTCACATGCAAGATAAAATTAGAAGACAGACATTTCAAAATTTTTAGATTAATATAATATTGGATGTCACTAATATTGTTAGTTTAAGCCTACTCAAATAACAATAAGTTATAGTTGGTGTCGTATCCAAATTGAAATGGCTGTAGAAATGCTTCATCCACACTCAAGTTTGATCCCTTCTTTTTTCTAATAAAAAATAATAATAAGTTAATGACAACAAAAATCAACACCCACTTAAATGTGAGCTGCACCATTATTAATTTTTTTTTTTTCCTGTGTGGGCCGCTGATTTTGGTGTTTATATAAAAAAACCCCTAAATTAAGGGCTTATGGCCAAAAAGAAATATATACATGATGTCTATCGTGAATGATGGACCTCAAACCTAGCGAATAACGAACGTTTTGAAATCCCAGCGCGCCAAAACTACAGGGCCTGGGTTTCGCTGTCGTTACATTTGGTGCAGAGATTTAACGGTAGAGTAAATGCCAAGCACTATAAATTATTTAGACATTCTCCAAAAGACCATATACGAACTAAACATTGGCGTTGGCTTCAGTGCTTCACTATAATTCAGAGGGCTAAAATAGTAAATAACAAAGAAGATGATGACAACAGTAATCGACAAATAATAAGTTTTCATTTATATGATTCACGAGAAGTTGATGATCCTTAATTCATTGTTCACCCTTTTTTTTTTTGGTAATAAATTGTTCACCACCTTATAAATGACATGTTTTATCAGTTCAAGGTTTTTACTATTCATTTATTAATTTAGTCATATTTTTCATGGACCCCTCCATAAACATTTTAGGGCGTTACATGCATGGTGGTCAAATTTTTATTATGATACATGTTTTTTTTGGTAATGGTCTTAAATGTTCATTAATTATGTTATGGACCTATGGTCATCTTTAATTAGTAAGGTTTTCCAACGGTTTTAACATCTTTTGGGCGGTACATATATTTAGTTGATGTGAGAAAGTATGTACACGTGATTTTCTGTTGGTCTTAAAACTTATAAAATCACTCTTATTAAATGGCAAAAGAGACTCTTACTGTATAAAAAAAAATGTAAGTACATATAAAATGGATCTTTCACCAAAAATATTGTGGGATTTGCAAGTATGAATCTTTTGCTTATGTTTTTTGGTACTATAACCAAAACCACATTGTTTTTTGTTTTTTGTTGTTGTTGATACCACACATTGTCTTGATATGTATGATTATGTATTTAGGGTTTAGCATTTAGAACTTACATTTGAAATAATATGATGATTTGTAAGCTTAAAATGACATAGTTTGGGGCATAAATACAATATAAACATATGAAATATAAGTAGAGGACCCATACTCTTGCTTGTAAGAAGCCAACGATCAAGAAAAAATTCACTTTAAGATATCTTATTAATTAGTAAAAGAAATATGAGATGTTGAACCACATCATTTTGAGATATAAGATTAAGTTTTTAGCATTGAGAGTTTAGTATTTGGACTTTATATTGAAAATACAATTAAGAATAAATTAGTGTAGGATGCATGACAAGCATCCTACTTAACCTCTAGTACACCTATTGTTAAAATATAACAATAAGGTAACAATTGTAACTTCTAGGTCACTTAGCTTATTTAGTTTAGTTTCAGTCCGTTTTTTTTAGATTTGTTCATTTTGAATGTTCTTCTTTCAAATTCTCTTAGTTTCTTTGGTATATAAAACTTATATTTGTCCAAAATGTAGTGAAAATATGTATGTAGTCGCAGTTTCAGTTTTATGACGCAGTTTCATAGTTTCAATTTGCAATTTCAGTTTGGCACTTGCTATAACTGTTTTGGGTGGGTTGAGTTTGTGTTAGTTTCAGTTTTTAATTTTGGATGGGTTGGGCTTGTGTTAGTTTTAGTTTTTATTTTGAGTGGGTTGAGTTTGTGTTAGTTTAGTTTTTATTTTGAGTGAATTGAGCTTGTGTTAAAGTTGGCCTTCTAAAAGGTTACCTGCAAGTTAAATTTATGTGTTATGGTGATTTTGGTTAAGTTTTTAGCTTGTCAGTACTTTGAAATTAACGCATTCTATAATTCATTACAAACCTAAAATAGCCTCATTTTGGATATAAATATAATACCAATATATAAAATATAAGTAGAAAAACCAGACTTTTACAGTAAGGAGTAACAAACTACGGTAAGATATCTGGTTAATTAATAACAAAATCTAAGAAGTTGAACCTAGACAATTATAATCATGATACAATTTGCGCACATAGAAATCTCGTGTCCTGTCAGAAAAATAAAAACGAAAACTACAGAAACTACGGAAACTACGGTTATAATATTGATACATACAGCTGACATCGAAGTTATTTCTATTGGTCGTTAGACTTATAATTTTAGTGATAAAGCATATTACTTTGTTCAATTCTTGTCATTTCCTTCTCTTAGAATAAAAATGAAAAAAGAAAGAAATATTTCTATCGGCATTGGCCATATTACTATACCATCAACATTAGTTACCCCAAAAGGCCAAGACCCAAAACCACTTGATTTTCCAATTTTCTTCAAGGCAAAAACTGGTCAATGACTCAGTGGGGACAACTATTACAATTCACAAAGTCAAGTAATAAAAGAATGCAAATCAAAGCAATTAATATAAAAAGCAAAAGACTAAAGAAAGACTAAAGGGTAAAGAGGGAAGGGAGATAGTGGGTAAGATAAGAGGAAGAGGAAGAAGATTTTAGAAAATCCAGACACAGTAAACTGTACGTTACCTTTTTTTAAAGGCTGGGTGGGTTACTGGGTTTTAGAAAACACATACATATTACATATATACAGCTGTTGGAGTGTGGGGCTTTGGTTGTAGGGTCAAGGTTATCCCCACGAGAAAAAATCCATACTTGTAACTCTCCCGCCTTCCCACTCCTTGAATCTCAACCTATATGCAGCAGGTGACCCAGTGAGTGTCAAACACAGTGAGACCCACCTCACCTTCTTTACAATTTAGAGAGAAGAACAAACAAACACATGACTATCATAAAGTAGAGAGAGAAACTAGTAGCAGTTGTAGTAGTAGCTGATGAAGTAGTGTGGAGGTATTTGAGGTATGTGGAGGAGCTGCCTCTCTGGACATGGACACCCCAGAGAGGAACCAGATCGGCACTCCCATCGCCAAATTTGAGGTCAGGCTTTGCCACCATTTTGGTTGATGTTGTTGTTGTTTTTTAATGTGGTGGTGGTTGTTTTTTAAGGCTGTTGCTGAATTGGGTTTTGTTTATTTTGAATTAGTTTTCTTGGTGTTTCACAAGCTTGTGCATTTTTGAGAAGGTTGACCTAGGCTTCCTTCCTTTCTTTTTCTCTCTTTTTTTGGGTTTGCCCTGCATCACTGCATGTGTGTTGATCTTTGATTTTCAGTTGAATCAGGGCTCTTCTTCTTCTTCTTGTTTTTTTATTATTATTTTTTTTCTGGGGATGGGGGTTAAATTGGGTGGTTTAAGATGGATGAGACTAATAATTTGTTGTCTGTTCTCTTTTTATTTCTTGGCTTTTATTTCGGAAAAGTTGTTTGCTCTTTTTTTTTTTTTTTCCACAGGGAAAATTTGTTTGCTTTATGTGGGTTTGAGTATCATGTGGTTTAGATCTCAAATGGAGCTCAATCTTTATGGTCAATTGTTGCTATTTGGCTTCAGCACGTCTCTTGGAAGATGATTTCCTTAGAAAGATTCAATTTTGAGGCTGTTGTTTATACCTGGTTTCTATCAGTTTCAATTTTGAGTTTATTATTGAAATGTTTTTCTTTTTATTATAATTGAACGTATTGCTAACACTATTTCTTTGTTGAGCACCTTTCCTTTTTCTTTTTGAGGAATTTTTGTGCCACTTATTGCTTCATTATCTGTTGTAAGATATAAATCACATTCTCCAGCAGATTTGAGGTCATAATAGGCCAGAATTTGGTGAACCAGCCATTTTAATGAAGTTATTTACATATTCGATGCATGGGTTTTCTTGAAAATTGCAGACAATCATTGTAGTTTTGTTGACATTCATTTTCCCCAGATTTTGTGGTAAAGTCTTTACTTGATGCATATACGTTTGTTTTCCCACTCTCCTATTGATTGATTTAGATTTGCAAAAGGTACTTTGTAGGTAACCCTGTTGATTATTGAGGATATGTGGATGCCATGGTTTGTTTGTTTGTTTGTTTTTTTTTTTTTTTTTTCTAAATTATTTATATTCAGGAGATTATATCATATTGCTCTGCATGTGTCACTGTGTGTTTGTAATTTTTCTTTTCATCCTGTAAGAAGAATCATTTCTCACATGTGCAGGATTCTCCTGTCTTTAACTATATCAATAGTCTTTCTCCTATCAAGCCAGTTAAGTCTACACACATTACTCAGACGTTCAACTCCCTTAATTTTGCATCCCTTCCATCTGTTTTCACTTCTCCCCATGTCAGTTGTCACAAGGAATCCAGATTCCTGAGGAGGTAATCGACTGCTGTATTTCTTTTTACTGTTTTCCACTATCTATTTCTTTGTCTAAATTATACTTCATTTCTTTTCAGGCACAACTCTTCAGATCCATCAAAACCCGGTTCTTCTCTGGAAAGTGGAAATAAAGTTTGTACAGATGAAGATGCAGCTCAACTTTATAATAGCTCCACAGAGCTTCATGAAAATTGTATTCCAGGGGTTCTCATTGGAGAAGCTTCTGTAGAGCCACCTAGTGAGCACTCAAAGTTTGTAATTGAGCTGCCACGAAATTTGAAATATGACTGCGGTAGCCCGGACAGTGACCCAACACCTCGTTGTGGTATTGAGGCAGATTGTGAGTTGGAATTGGCTGAATTGTCAGCTCCAGTTGCTCCCTATGTCCAAGACACCTCTGGAAAAGGTATATCCGATAATGAAGCACATCTACAGAAAATATGCCAAAGTGAGCAAACAAGGGAAGGGACATGCTGTGATTGGGAGAGTTTGATTTCTGATGCTGCCGACCTATTAATTTTTGATTCCCCCAATGGCACAGAGGCTTTTAAGGGGCTAATGCAGGATTCCTCCATAACAAGATTTTCTCTTGTGCCACAACTCCCACAAAATGACACTAATGATGAGAAAAAAGCGCAAGTTGTTGATACAGTTGGTTCTGTAGGACAACCTGAAACTGAAGATCCTTCCTCTCAATATGGAGAAGCTAGTCAGCTGAAAGAAATGGAACAGATGCAGGACCATTTAAATGAGTGTATGGTTAGCAATTCAAGCGAGGAAGAAGATAATAAAGTCGAAACATCCATGCAATTCCCTTGTAAGGTAAAATATGCAACAAGGTTCTATCACCAACTTTTGCATAGATTTATAATTAATTAAGTAGCCTACTCTTGTAGGTTGTCTGTTGGTACTAATTGTGTGTATTTTTTGGTTACTTTCATACAAAACATGTATGTCATCTAGCTTGTCCTCTTCAATATCTATTTTCTCTTTTTGAATCTATAGAACTGTGTGACTTCTTTGTTCTAAAGTGTTGTCATTACCTTGTTTACTTTAATCCTTCTATGTGTTGACAATATTTTGGTTGGCCTAATGATGTTTTCTCTGTTTGTGTATTAGCCTGTTTTAAATTTGCATCGTGGCTCGCGAAGGCGCTGTCTAGATTTTGAGATGGTGGGAGCTCGTAGGAAGGGTTCAGATAATGTTTCAAATTGTAGTTCTTCTCTGTTATCTCAATCTGATGAGAAGACCACCACAAATGATAAGCAACTGGTTCCTATGAAACGTGGTGGTGACTCATCACGGTGCATCTTACCTGGAATTGGTTTGCACTTAAATGCTCTTGCAACAACCTCAAAAGACTACAAAATCATTAAGCATGAAAATTTGGCTTCTGGTAGACAACTAAGTTTGCCCAACTCTTCAGCCTCCATTGATTCCCCCAAAGCTGGTCAAGGACCTTTTCATGAATCTTTCTCTTCAGCTTCCTCTGAAAGAGACATGGATGCCACCGAAAATGGGGTTCAGCTAGTGCAAGATGATTCCCAACCACTTGCATTTTTAGCCAATGAAGAGTTCAACCAGAATAGCCCCAAAAAGAAGAGGCATGTGTTGTTGACTAGATATTCTTCACTAAATTAATATGTCATGATATTTTCCATTGTGTGTATTATTTAGCTTTTTGTTTCTTTATCTGATGTGTTTTTATTTTAATTGGATTTGCAGGCGCAGGTTGGAACATGCTGGAGAAACTGAGGCTTGCAAACGTTGTAATTGTAAAAAATCAAAGTGTTTGAAACTGTAAGTTCTTCCTCTCCCTTTAATGAAAGCTATAACTTCTTTTTGCGTTGCTCGCATCATTGAGACGTGGCTTTTTGTTGAATATTTGGACCTAGATGCGTCTGGTTGATTAATCTATTAGCAGAGTGAAAGATATTGGCTTAGTTAGGATTTCAACTAAGCCATATCCTCAACAGTAAGTGGAGTTGCACGTTAAAAGAATGTAGACTACTGTGTGTGGACCAAAATAAAGAAAGATGTTGAAGACTCTTGATAATTTCATTTGGTCATATTGCACTGGACTATCATACACATTCTCATAGATACTATAGAGGTGCATAAAATATCACATTCAACATCTGCATTTTCCATATTCAGAAAGCTTTAAAACTGGAACTGGTAACAAATTTGGCTTCTCCATGTGGTCAAGGTACCCTCTGCATAATAATATCCTAAAGTGGATAAATTATCGATATTCTCTCCTGGTTTGCATAAGTCCTTGAGTCTATTCATCCCTTATTTTTCTTGTACTTCCAAGATTGTCAGTTATTATATCTAATGCCATTGCTTATTATGTACAATGTTATTATTTGTTTTCATGCAGTTACTGTGAATGCTTTGCCGCTGGTGTCTACTGCATAGAGCCATGCTCATGTCAAGAATGTTTCAACAAGCCTATTCATGAAGATACTGTTCTTGCAACTCGTAAACAGATCGAGTCTCGCAACCCACTTGCATTTGCTCCGAAAGTGATTAGGAGCTCTGATTCTGTTCCTGAATATGGGGTTAGAAAATGAGTTGACTATTCTCTGCTCTGTTTGCAATTTGAACTGCATTTTAACCCATTAAAGTTGTCTTCACTTGCAGGAGGAATCCACCAAGACCCCAGCTTCTGCACGACATAAAAGGGGATGCAACTGCAAGAAATCAAATTGCCTAAAAAAATACTGTGAATGCTATCAGGTTTTGCCCCTCAGCATTTTCTGTTAGCTTTCAATATTTCCTATTCAATCTGATTCACATTTGGTTTTTCTTTGAAGGGCGGCGTTGGATGCTCCATTGGCTGCAGATGTGAAGGTTGTAAAAATGCATTTGGTAGAAAGGATGGTGAGTGGGCATATTATGCTTCACATGATTACTTCCTCTTTGATTTCTTATCATCTGCATTCCCATCTGAAGTCCTTCAAGTGTGCTTTATGAGCATCTTTATATCTGTTCCTTACTCTCTTCGAATCCAGGATCTGCTTTTATAGGAACAGAAGCTGAACCAGATGAAGAAGAAACACAAGTTTGCGAAAAGAGTGTGGCTGACAAACCTCTACAGAAATTTGAAGTTCCAAAAAATGAAGAGCAGAACCCAGGTTCTGTTCTTCCTACAACGCCATTACGGCTTTCCAGGTTTTAATTCTCAAACTATTTGTTGGTTGAGAGAAGTTGATGTTTCATAATTTTCATTGTTAATAGATACTTAATGATAAGTTTATGTGTTCCAGACAATTGGTTCCGCTGCCATTTTCATCAAAGAACAAGCCACCGCGATCTTCTGTTTTTAGCATTGGATCTTCCTCTGGATTGTATGCAAGCCAGAAACTTGGGAAACCAAATATTCTGCGACCCCAATCCAAGTTTGAGAGACATAGCCACACTGTTCCAGAGGATGAAATGCCAGAGATTCTTCAAGAAGATGGCTCTCCTAGCACTGGTGTCAAGACTGCTTCTCCCAACGGTAAGAGGGTGTCTCCTCCTTGCAACTTTGGGTCATCACCTGCTCGAAGGAGTGGTAGGAAACTAATCCTACAATCCATCCCTTCCTTTCCTTCTCTCACTCCCCAGCATTGAGATGGTCAGATTTCCTGGAAGGTTCGAAAAAAGAAATTTTTTTAGTTTACATTGTGTTTAAACATAAGTTGTTTAGTTATGCATGTCATTTGAGCTAGTCTGCTGTACTTGTATAATAATATGGTATCCCTGCTCTCATAATACCCAACTCTTCCTTGTATAATATGGAATTTTCAATTTATAGTTTTATCATCTTTTTCCCCTTTTGTTTCCAAGCTTACTATCTTTCTTAGTTTCTGGCCATTTTTTTCAAACACCATGTTAAATTCTTCTTCTTTATTACGTGTGCATTGGTAAATATGGCCTCTAATTTTCTTTTTGAATAAGATTTTCCTTTAAAGCTCAATAAAGCTTAGTACAAATCTGCATTGCTGCTAAAACATACAAGTCCTAGTTGAACCACCAAGACAACTCAACAGTCTCAACTACTATCCTAAAAGAAAGGTGGACAAATCTTTTTCCGGCTTTTCTGTCCAAGGATGTGGGATTATGAGATGGAAACTTGGAAGGTGAATTTCTATTCAAATGCAATTATCTTCACACCCAATAATTACTTATTGCACCTAAATTATAATTCAAGGGTAGCTTGTCAAGCTGGCCTATATTTTTCTGGGTGTAAACAGAAGCTCTCAAACTTTGTGTAAACTATTGGGCCAAGGACCTCTAATTAATGGGCTAACAACTATACTCAATAAAAGACAGAATATATATACTATATAGGTTTTGCTTCTCTCACAACACCATTACGTCTTTCCAGTTTAGAAGTTATGATTTTGTTTGGTGGGCGGATATAAATGTTATGGTAGATCGTAGATGTGTGACAGACCATTGGTTCAGCTACCATTTGCTTTCTTATTTCTATTGATAGATAAAAGTGAGTTGTTACTTGTTTGATTAATTATTCCAAAAATGGCTATTTTCTTTTTTATTTCTTAATATGATATTATATTATATGAATTCTTGTGGAATTAGGGGAATAGAAGCCAAGTCCATTGTTCTTTTCGTATTGCTAGCATATTGGGGTACTCATAACTCCAATATTAGAGTACTTTCACACTCGTTCAGGAAGAGTAATGCTATTTACCCCAAAACAAACAAAACAAAACAAAAGAGGAGCGCAGAAGAGTTTGATTGAAGCCACTAGAATGTGAATAGAATTAGCTAGGAGGGTAGTTTTGTTGAGATCGATAACGTTGTAAACCAAACACAGCCAAGTAGTCGAGTGCACATGGGTGAAATATGTAGTGCCATAGCCTTATTGTTGTCACTTAGCACACAGTATATACTTGTACGTTTTGGCCAACTTTGAGGGGAGCATGGGGTGCTATAGCTGGCTACATTGCTAGCTAAAACACAAAAACAAAATCCCAATGTCATCATCTTTTGGTTGGGGTCCATTGCATATATGCTGCCTTCACTTTTCTCCACCATCTCTCCACTCCACATTGCCTTTTTAGATTTAAGCTAGTATATAGTGGTTGGTGGTGACTGGTGAGTGTTTGTTTTGGAATTAGCGTGATTTAAGCTAGCTAGAGAGGTTATTTATGGGATTTACTCTTCCATTTTCACATCCAATAATTTGAGAGAGAGAGAGAGAGAGAGAGAGAGAGAGAGAGAGAGAGATCACATCATATGGGTCGGTGACCGACAGTTCTATTTTCTTCAAAGCATTGTACATTTGGTGGGTAGTAACATCAAATAGGAGTCGGAAAAAGAAGGTGAATGAGCAATGCTCACCTTACATACAATTAAGAAATAGGAAGTGTCAAAACAAGCCTAGCAAGCTCCAAGATGAGTTATACATATATGGCCCTTCCATTCATATTAAGCCACAAAATCACAGCTATTTTTTTTTTTCAACTTATTCTTCAAAGTAGCTAGCCTTTTGCATTCCCCAATATAGAAATGTCAAGAGCCAACAAACATGCTTTAAATGATTAGAAAATTAAGAATATCAATAATTTTTCAGCAAAACAACAAGATATTAATTATTTATTTATTTAGGTATTAACTTAGAGCAAGACATTTTAGATTAAGTTACAAATCGGTTTGTTATATAGTTATAACTGTCAAACAGTCACAACTGTTTCAAATTCATAAAAAATCAAAATTTATAAGGGTTTAATGTTTTTGATTTAGGCTTTAGGGGATGAAGTCTTATAATCCATAGACTAAATATTAAAGTTTAAGCCTTGTAAATATTGAAAAAATAACAAATCAATAAAAAAGTTATAATAAATCAATAAATGTTGTAAATATATTGTTATATGTGGCTATCCCTGTAATTAGTTGTAGGGGCATATTAGTAAATATACAAAACCTAGTAAACCCTACTTCTATATAAGGATATTTATAACATGAATAAGACAGACTGATCATATTCTCTCTGCCTCCTCTCTTCCACAAACCCTAGTTTTCTACATACTTTTACAACACGTTATCAGCACGAAAAGCTTTTTGGATTGTGGATCGCCAAACAAAAGAGGATCATCATTCAATCCGTTCTTCAATCAATCAAGCACGAGAAGCTCTTTGGATTGTGGATTGTGGATCGATAAACGAAAGAGGATCATCCTTCAATTTGTTCTTCAACCAAGTAGGTTTTATAAAACAATTTTATGTTTATGTTTTAAAACCTTTGATTGATTGAAAAATCCTCCATGAGGCATGAACCTTAAATTTTTGTGATTGATTTATTTGGGTTTACATATTTTACATGTCTTCTTGGATTGAATGATTAAAATAAAAAGAGGAATAATTTTTGGGTGATCGGAAACCACCCCGCGCACGTCGCCAGCAGCCGCCAGCCCCCTCACCCTCGCTGCCTCGCTGCCTCGCGCCGCTGCCCGAACTCGCTGCCACGCT